>NC_049238.1:2167070-2482979 GCF_011100685.1 Canis lupus familiaris
CGTATAAGTCAGTGTGAGGCACGCCCTGCAGATATTTCGGGACTGCTCTGTTTTCAGAATTGCTCACCGGCCTTGGTCTCTGTGGGCTTTTCCACAGTCTGGTTTGTCCTGCGGGGCGGAGGGGGGGGGACCTCTCCTCTGTGTCTAGTGTCCCATCAAGGACCTTCCTGCCGTGGGAGACCCTGCCCCCCCAGTACCCCCCCCCGCCACCTGCCACGGTGATGCTGGGTGCCTGTCCTCTCCCTGCTGATGGCTCCTGGGACGCACGCCCGTCTGTGGGGAGAACAGAGGGCGGGGTGGCGGCCACGGCTGGCGGGGGGTCCCAACACATGTCACTGCACCTGTTCAGGCAGCAGCGGCTGGGCGAGGTGGGGCCTGCTGTGCTCCCAAGTGCACAGTAGGGCAGGATCACAGGCCCTGCAGACTCACTGGGGAGGGGAGGCTGGGGTCTTGCAGACCCCTGGTTGCCCCGACACCAGCACTCGCTTCGCCCCCACGACTCTGCTTTGAAGCCTTCCTCGGTTGTTATCTGACCGTGCCAGCCAGGGTGCGCTTCCCCTCCCGGGCCTGGGCTGCGGGCAGGGGTGCTCCCGCTTGGGCACAGCGTCACGGTGGCTGTTCGGGGGCCCAGTGCCTCCCTCCGGCGTCTCGACTGACAGCCGCAAAAATGATCACATGTGGTGTCCTGTCCTCAGCTTCTTCCAACCCCACATTTTTTATTTCATTTGAGTTGTGTGAGTTCTGGCAACACCCCTGAGCCTCCTGTCCTTCTGGCATGTTCTCTGGGTGATGCCCAACCCTTCTCTCTGTTCATCACTGCAGGGTGGGGCCCTCCCTTGGGTGTCTGTGAGTCATTTTGCATAAATGCCCCAGAGCAGGGCTTCCTCCCCTCTGGTCCCAAATCCTGCCTCACCCTCAGTTCCTCCTTCACATCTTGGACAAACTCACCTCCAGGGCAGGCAAGAGGCAGCAGGAGCTGCTGATACGGGGCCTGCTGCTCCTCCGACAGCTCCTCCTTCATGGGCTGCTGGATGTGGGGACGGTCCCTTGTGATCCACTAGCTCCCTGCCTATCGCCCACTGCTCACCCAGACCCCGGGTGGGAGCTGGCCCAGGGCGCCCTGTTCTCTGGGTCTCATCCTGTTCTCTGGGTCCCAGGGGCTCTCACTGGGGGTGGGGGCGGTGCTTCCTCCTGGCACCCCACCTTGCTGTTGGCTTCTAGTGGGCACGTCCCTTGCCCTTTGCCTCCACAGCTAATTGCTCTCCCTCTTCTCCCCATTCTTTTTTATTTTTCATGCTCTGTTTAAAAGACATGTTATGTTCCAGCTAAGGTAGAAAATTTTGGGCAAGAAAAAATATTAGATGTATGTATAAGTGAGGTCATTCAAATGCGATTCATGCTGTGAGGCTCTGTGCATGTGGTGGGGTGACCTGCAAAGGTAGCTGGAGCCCTCACAGCGGTGCCAGAGGAAGATGCAGCCACTCACACCAGTGGTTCTTAAGCGTATTATTTTCCTCGTGAAGCAGTGCAAGTGTACGTAGCGGGGAGCACATGCAGGCAGAGCAGGTCCTGGGGGCTCGCGGGCATCATGGATCCCCCTGCCCCGACACCTACTCTTAGGGCTTTGCAGGGCAAGAAGACCATGGGACTCCGAATCCATCCCAGAAAACACATCAACTGCTTAGACTCATGAACTGTCCCTGACACTGAGGGTCAAGGGACAGCTCTCCTGGGATCCTGGGGGGTGGCCCGGCTAGTGACTGGCCCTTTATGGCAACTCCTGACAGGTATGTGGTGGGCACCCCAGGCCTGTTTCTTTATTCACTGGGCTCCATGCAAGGTCACGGCCAGTGGGGCAGTGAGTGGGGCCCACTCACTTCCGTCTTGGTGACTCCAGGGCCTCATGTGAGATGTGGGACATGGAAGGTCCTTGATCAATTGAAAAATATCTTGAAATTCAGTATCTTTGACTGTCTTCAGATCTCTGGTGACCCTGCCCACCGTGCTGAGGGTCCCGGGGTGCGTACACGTGTCCCCGCTCCGGGTGGTAGAGGATAGGTCTGCGGCCAAGGCTCTGGCCACGCCGAGCTGGGCTGTCTGCAGTCTGCTGACCATAAGGCTTAGCTTCGCCGATGCTTCTCAAACTGTGGTGCACGCGGGAACCCGCTGGGCACTCATTGAAATGCAGCTTGGGTTCGGAGGGCGGCTGAGAGGCGGGCATCGGTCGGCAGCTGCCCTGGAGGTGCTGTTCATGATGCTGCCCTGGGGTGTGTGCTGCGGGTGGGTCCTGAGCATCTGCATGCCCTCCCCTGCCGCTGCACCAACACCTGCAGCTGCATGCTCTCCCCCGTGGCTGCACCTGCACCTACACCTGTACGCCCTCCCCCGCGGCTGGACCTACACCTGCACCTGTATGCCCTGCCCCGTGGCTGCACCTACACCTGCACCTGCACGCCCTCCCCTGTGGCTGCAACTACACCTGCACCTGCATGCCCTCCCCTGCTGCTGCACCTACATCTGCACCTGCACACCCTCCCCCGCGGCTGGACCTACACCTGCACCTGCACACCCTCCCCCGTGGCTGCACCTACACCTGCACCTGCACACCCTCCCCCGCGGCTGGACCTACACCTGCAGCTGCATGCCCTCTCCTGTGGCTGCACCTACACCTGCACCTGCATGCCCTCCCCTGCGGCTGCACCTACACCTGCACCTGCATGCCCTCCCCTGCCGCTGCACCTACACCTGCAGCTGCATGCTCTCCCCCGCGGCTGCACCTGCACCTGCACACCCTCCCCTGCGGCTGCACTTACACCTGCCCCTGCACTCCCTCCCCCGTGGCTGCACCTGTACCTGCACGCCCTGCCCCGCAGGTGCACCTACACCTGCACTTGCATGCCCTCCCTCGCGGCTGCACCTACACCTGAGCCTGCACACCCTCTCCTGCAGCTGCACCTACACCTGCACCTGCACTCCCTCCCCCACGGCTGATCTGCTCCTCTTAGCTTCCCCCAAATGCAGCTGCGTCCAAGTGGGGCTGGGCTGCAGGAGGGATGGCTCCTTGGCTGACTTGCCGTGTGTTGGGGGATCTCAGGCCAGCACTCGGAGCAGGCCCCTGCCGGGGAAGGGAACTCAAACAAAAGAAAGTGCGGGCAAGCTGATGGATGCTTTTTCTGAAATAACAGAGGCAGGCTGAAGGGTCTGCAGAAACCTCCTGCTGTCCTGTGTCCTTTATTGAAAGGAGAAGACTTCCCCCATGCCTGGTGTGCACAGCTTTGTGGCAACAGTACAGAGCTGGCTTTGCTGACACGGCCTGCGACCTGTGTCACCACGGTTTTCAAGGCTCCTCATTCCCAGATGCGCTGCTAAGACAGGATTAGGGAGGCGCCTGGGCCACCTGTCTGAGGAGCTGGGGACTCTCCTGGCAGGCGGAGGTGGAGGGTGACCCTACGTCAGGGACAGGCTTTCTGGGCTCTGCACCGTGCCCGTTACCCTTCATGAAAAATCGCTGGGGAAGCTGAATTCTGAGTGTTCTATTTGCCCCGTCTCCACTTCAAAGGACTGCGTGAGATCTTCATTAAAATTAATAAGAATTACGTGCCTGCTGCGAGCTGCTCCCGTTCTTTCCTTCCTCGTGTGTGTCTAGAGGACAGACGGCTCTCGCACACCTCTCATTAGTGGAACGGGAGGAGGAAGGGGCCTTGCATCAGCCCCAGCTCCCTGGGGAGCTCTGCACGGAGCTCTTCAAACTCGAGGGGACGGGATCTAAGTGTCTCTGCTGCATTTCCAATCATCTCCTACAACCAAGGGAGGGACATTTATTTGCTTTTTGCAAAAAGCTTCTTGTCATTTGGGGGAGCAAGAAAACCTTCCTGGGAGCAGGAAGGCGGCAGTAGAGCCCTTGTTCTAATCCGCGCTCCTCTGGGAGCCTCTGGGTTTATAACCACGATCCTTTTCTACCCACGGGCTGCTTCCCAAGAAATGTGCGTGGGTGAAAAGAGGTCAGCCACGCAAACCACCTGGGATTGCTGCAGAGAATGTGTTGACAGTCTCAGCAGATTTTAATGGTTCTCACCTCTCCTTCCCCAACACACCCAAGAGGTAGAATGTTCCTACTGGGAGCAATAGGTCAGTGTGCAGGGGTGCTGGCAGGGGGCGAGCGTGAGGGGTGCTGGGGGGCCTCCTGGGTGCCTTGGGGGTCTGTGCTCAAACCCAGCTGGTGCTCACCAGCTGTACAACCTCGGGTGGCCTGTGTGCACACGCATGAGCATAAGGGGTGTGTGCGTGTCTACTTGTGTGTGTGTGTACATGTGTTTGAACAGGTGCAGGTATGTTTGCACACACGTGTGTGTTCACGCAGGGGCCTATGAAAAATCACAGCTTCCCCAGCAATTTTTCATGAAGGGTTTATAGATGCATGTGTGTTAGCATGTATGGCGTGTGCACGCATGTGTGTGCATGCATGTGTCAGTGTGCTCTCTGCCCAGCACCAGCGAACGGCAGCTTTTCCCAGCCTGCTCGGGTAGCGGCTCTGCCCTGGGGTGGGAGCGTGTGCACGGCGGGCTGGGGTCTCTAACCCCCTCCAGGCCCGCTGGCCCCAGTGCCCAAACCCTCCCCACTCTGGTGCTCCTGTAAGGCCGCTGGGCGTGTGGCATGAGCAGGTCCTCTGGTGCCTCAGGGCCTGGGGGGGCCCAGTGGAAGAGGCCACTGTCTAGGGGGAGAGGGGCCGCTGGTGAAGGCAAAGGGGTTGCTGGTGGCTGCCCTGCTCCCCACTGGTCGAGGGCCCTGAGCCACGGCACAGCCCGGGGGGCTGGTGTTCCCACAAGCGGTCAGCCCTTCTCTGGGGTTTGGAGCCCTGGACGCCGACGGAGGCCTCAGTCCGGGTGAAGCAGACGCTACCAGGCGCTCGGCGACACAGGCGCTGGACACCGCTCTGGTGCCACTGCCCAGATGACGATGCCGGGGCTCAGAGTGTCGGTAAGGTGTCCCGGGTGCCCAGGCGAAGGACTGGGGCCGGGCTCCCAGCAGCCTGACAGCGGGGCCCACACCCTGAGCCACCGAAGGGCAGCCTTCACCAGTGTGCTGCGTGGCTCAGGTGGGCCGCTTGGCCGCTCTGACTTCCTGGCTCTCGTGGGGCAGCAAGTGTCCCCTCGTGGGGCTGCTTACACATGGAGGTTTACCCTCCGGGTGCCCGGGGCCCACTGAGAGCAGGGTGCCGGCGCGGTGGGCGCCCGGTGGGGGCTCAAGGACCGCCTGCGACATCTGCCCCGTGAGGCCTCGGGTTTTCCTCAGGAGGCCCGGGTCCCACGCATCTCCCAAGGCAGGTGCAGGGCTCAGTACCCGCCGGGGAGGGAAGGAAGGGCCACGGGCGCAGCAACACCCGTGAATCGGCGTTGGCGTTGGGCATGCGATGCAGAGATGGCCCAGGAGGGTTGGGAGCAAGGAGTTTAGGGAGGACGGCGGCCCCGTGGCCTCGGAAGGGCGCGGGCGCGGAGGGTTTTGCTGCAGGATGCTCTTTGCAAGAGGCTGAGCGGGAGCACCGTCCTCACCTCTGATGCTCTGACCACACGTGTGGGCCCGAGGGCCCCGGGTCGGGACAAGGGAGGTGACTCGGTCGGCCGCGCTGCCTTCGCGGAGCACTGCACGCCGGGCGGCGGGAACAGCACGTGTGTTTGTCCCGGGCCGGAGGCCGAGGTCTGGGATCCGGCTGCTGCTGCTTGGGCTCTGGCGACGGCCTCGCCCTGGCCGGACACGACCGACGTCCCCACGATGGGAGGCGGCGAGCTCTGGTGTCTCCCTTCCTGCAGGCGCACCCGTCCCCGCCACCTCCTGACCGCGTGGAGCCCCGGTCACCTGCCGCTCCTGTCGCAGGGGTCAGGGCCTCAGCCCTGGGGGGCAGGGCGGGCGGGCCGCGTGGGAGGCAAGGGCCCCCGGGATGTTCCAGACGGCGGCGGGGACACAGCGCAGGGCTGGGGGCAGCCCGATCCGCTGGCCTGGCGGCGGAGCCCCTGCTCCTCCTTAAGCACAGCGTCAGGGTGGCGTTTGGCGTCCCTCCGCGACAGTGACTCCTTGGCCTGTCGCCCCACATGCCCACACTTGGCGGCAATGGCCGCACCGTCGGGAGCAGGGTGACCGCCGATGGAAACCGTTCTGTTACGTTTCCCTCTGGCGGCCCTGGCAGCTCACCGTGGGCTTGACGCAGGCGCACCTGTCCCGGGGACCCCGAGGGCAGGAAGGGCTGGGCGGGAGCCTGGAGCACGCTCCTTGGCAGTGACTCAGGGTTGGTGGCCGGAGGGACACAGAGGAGCATGGACGGCCAGCTTCCAGCGCTGCCCCCGCGCGGACCCCCTCCTCCTGGGGTGCCGCCCCCGCCCCCTGCCGTCGCTCCCTGCCCGCTGCCCTGACTCTCTCCACTGGGCCCCCGACCCTGCCTGGGGTCCCTGTGACCTCGTACCCGGAGGCCTGTGCCTGTCCTCATCCCAAGGCTTCTCTGCAGTGCTCAACTGATGGCCCTGCTCTGTCCAGGGCCTCACACTCACCACATCCCACCAGTGTCAGGGCGCAGCTCCCACCCTGTGGGTGCCCCCACCTTCTGCAGGGTGACCTCCAGACCGCCTGTTTTCAGTTACCCCCACCTCGCTGGCCTGAGGCCCTGCTGGACCCTCCTGCTGGGGGTCCCCACGGGAACGCCCACTTCCTGGTCCCCTCCCCTGCCCCTGCGTGCCCCGGCGCCTCCCCACCATCGCCGCTGCCAACCCCTTCCCAGACGAGGCTTTACTTCAAGCCCTATGTTCCCCACCCCCGACACGGCTGCAGTGCACCTGCAGCCCCCCTGCTCCCCCGGCCGCGTGTCCTCGCCCCCTTCCAGCCCCTCTTGTTACCAGATGCGTGTCCAGCCTGAACCCCGTCTTGTCTCTCTCCTAACTCCCGACCTGGCCGGTTTGTGCGTCAGCCCCCAGGTCGCCTTCCCCCACCCCCAGCTGGGTCCCGGGCCCCTCCCCAGGGCTTCCCCGCGGCGCCTCTCTTGTTACGACACTTCTCACACCTGTTACAGGTGTCCGATCCCCCAATGTCCCCGGCACCACACACAGCACGCCGTCCACAGGGTCTGCGGCCTGAGGCGCCTCTGTTGCGGCTGGGCCATCTGGCCTCGGTCTCCCTGTCGTCCCCGCCTACCATGGCGCCTGGAGAGGGGCGCTGGGCCTCAGAGCAGCAGGTCATGGCTCCGTCGGTCCTGCTGTACACTGGGGCTTGACCCCGACAGGCCACCCAGGCCCACGGGGCCTTGTCTGTGCAGCAGGTCACGTCTGTGACCAAGTAGGCCAATGGACACGAGTGTGCTTTGTGGATAAGGTAGTGTGAGGGCAGCTGTTTGTGTGTCACGGGGGTGTTTCCCCGTCAGCCGGGGCTGGTCCCGAAGCCTGTGCCCTGTCCACTCATCTCTGTCCAACCCTGATGTAGGCAACATCGCCAATCCAGGAGCTCCCGGCGGGGCCAGCCCCAGCGTTAAGGCGTGAGAAGGTGTCAGGGGGCTGAGCCTCGCCCGGATGCAGCATAAAGTCCTTCCCGTCACCTCTGTCCTGCACAGCTGCTTGCACCAAATTGCTTTTAGTTTTATTCAGTTTAAGGTCATTAAGTTAAATCTGATTGCATGTTCCCTTTACCGTGAGGGTTCTGCGTGTATTTGCTTGGGATTTGCTGGCTCGGTTTGCGGTCTGCGGGGACCACCCGCCGACGGGCGGGAGCGGATGCCAGGTGTTTAAGAACATTGTGGGAGAAAACCTTCACGTCGAGAAAATCCCCTCTGCTGGCGCCATTTGTCCTGTGAATGGGCGACACCTGCCTGTCTTGGTCGCCGTGCATCGGTCAGCGAGGCCGGTCCTGTGGGCTCACGGCGTGCGGACAGGTCCCTGGGCCAGCCTGTGGTGATGCGACCGTGGGAGGGGCTCGGGGCAGAGCGGGGTGGCCACCCTCAGTGCCGCACGGAAGGCTCTGATGGGTGCTGTGCAACCAGGCCCTGCTGGGGGTCACGAAGCATTCCCTGGGCCTTCCTCTGTCAACCTTCCCTCCCCCTCCGCTGGCCTCCGGGGACGAGAGCCACCCGTGCACCTCCAGCTCCCGAGGGCAGCCCGTGGGCCGGTCGGTGGGACTGTGGCCTGCTCCATGTGGTCTGGGGCCGGGACGGAGGCCAGACAACCTCCCTGCACCGATGTAGCTGCCGAGCAGGAGGGGCCGTGGCTGCGGTCGGGGCTGGTGCTCGTTCCGCAGCGCGTGTGACTTCCCGGGGGAGGTGTGCCTTCCTCCAGAAACTATCAGCAAGAACCACCCAGGGCCCATCACTCGCGTGACCTGGAAGAGACGAAGACGAGAGCTGTGCACCTCCGTCTCCTCTCGTGTGTGTGTGCGTGCGCGTGTGTGCGTGTGGGTCATGTTGAGCAGGAGGTGTTCTGAATTACCTGTGCACCAACCAACTTTGATCTTGTTGTTTTCTACAGGAGACATGGGTGACAAAGGACAGAAGGGCAGTGTGGGTCGCCATGGAAAAATTGGTCCCATTGGTTCTAAAGGTACTTGCGACGCCCTTCTTGCCCCATTCCCTCCCCGGCGGATGCGCGGGCGCCCTCGAATGGTTGCAGGTTGGCTGTCCTGCCTGGGGGCTGTGCCTGTTTATTTCTGTGTGCTTTGCACACGGTATGTTCGGTCCCAGGGTTTGCATTTGGGATCGGTCAGAGTTGCCTGCAGGGTGTGCGCCACCCAGGGTGGGGCGAGCGCTCCCAGTCCCAGAGGATTCACAGGGCACCCGGGCGGAGAATGAAGCGCTGAGCCCTGTTTGGGTGATGGGAGGGCCATGCTCCAGAAACACTGTCCACCTCCAGCTTTGGTGACTTCTTGAGATCTGGGGTGGCTCTCCGTGAGAACGGGGCCCAGGAAGGCAACAGCCAGTGTGAAAGCAACCCTGTAGTGACACCCGCGGGTGCGTGGGTCCCTCTCGCGGCCTCGTCTGATGGCACAGCCCTGCAGAGGTGGGCAGGTCAAGAGGCCCAGGCCCAGGAGGACGAGGATGCTCCGAGCCCCTGGTGTGTCCTGTGCTGGAGTCCCCGGGCCCTGAGCTCGCGATGAGTGGGCCCGTGGAGGCCTCCCCACCTCTCCTGGGGGTGCTAATGAGGAGGCCAAGGCTGGGGGGCGGGGTCGGCGGCTGCCGAGCACCTGCGGCAGGGAGGGGTGCGGTGTGGGCTGCTCCATGCCCGTACCAGGGTTCTGTCGGGGTTGTGAGCTGTGAGTGGGTTGGGGCGGTTTGTTCTGACTGGTGGCCACGCACCTCCCCGTAGCTGCAGCCCGTCCCCGGCAGGAGCAGGTCCTCTGCCAGGAGCGTGATGGAGACAGGCCAGCTCCACGTGTCTCCTGGCAAAGCCGTGGGGAGCACCTGCTGGGACAGCCCACCAGGGAAAGAGCACCTAGATCTGCAGGGTGCAAAGAGGGACAGGTGTGCTGCACAAAGGCTTTGACAAATAGTGGTGACATACTCATCACATAAAAGCGGCCACTTTAACTATCTCGGAGTGCACAAGGCAGGGCATTAAGCACACCTGCAGTGACGTACAGCCAGCACCACCGTCTCCGGGACGCCTCATTCTCGGAGGAGGGACCTAGTCCTGGTGGAGCAGGGTCTCCGGGCCCCTCCCTCCGCCGTGGCCCCCTCTCATCCGATTCCCGCCTCTCCACGGGTTTGCGTGTTCCACGGGATGCACCGACGTCTGTCTTAGTCCACTTGGCATCACGTGTTCACGGTTCGTTTCCTTCCTTCCTGAGGCTGAATCGTGGCTACACCACATGTCCTTGGGCCATGCATCTGCCTCTGGGGATTTGGGTCGTTGCCACCTCTTAGCTGTCGGTGAGAACGCAACGCCTGCTGGCGCCCAAGTAGAGACGTGTGTGCTTTTCGTACACAACACGTGCTCGGGGTGAAGGCCAGCGTCTCGCCGAGGGACAGCGTGCCCACAAGCCCCTCGTTTGGCTTAGCTCACGCGCTCAGCTTCCCGGGCCCTCGTCCAGCCGACCTTCGGGTCACGTTCAAGCCCCGATGCTGGCGAGGGAGTCACAGGCTCGTGTGGACGGGACCGACGCCCTCTGCCTCTCCACGCGGACGGGATACAATGTGAATCCAGAGCGGGGGAGGCACTGCTCCTTCCCCGTCCCACGCCAGCGGGGACGTCCGGGCTGTCTCAGGGAGGACGAAGATCACACGGCAGGAGTACTCATGTGCCGTTGATGGATTTGTCGTCTGACTTTACAGGAGCCAGACAGCGTTGTTGGCACGACTGTGTCCAACCCCTTTGTTTTCGAAGCTGGGCAGCAGGGTGGGGCGGGGGCTGTGGGGCGTGTCCTGTCCCCAGGAGGCCGTGTCTCAGGCCCGGCGGCCCCGAAGGTCCCCGGGCCCTCCCACAGCCAGCATCCCACCTTCTCTGTTCCCCTGCCGTGACGGGGGCGAGCACTGGAGTCAGATTTAGTTGTTACCGACTCAAGGTTCGTGACATGATAGCTACAGATTGTTCTATGACACAACCGGGATTTTTCAGAATCAACTTCAAGAAGGACCGTCTGGTAATCTCTCTCATCTCGTCATGAGTATATGCTCCATGTCACATCCATAGAGCCTGAAGAATTAATTATCTGTAGAGCACACCTCCCCGTATTCACAGCAAAGGGAGGGTCTGTGGGGAACCCTGGGACATTACACGTGGAAGAAATAACACCATGAATCTTGGCAATTCTGACCTCATGTGATGTGCCCACCTCTGCTTGACCTTGGTCTGACCTTGCTCTCTCTCTTTTTTTTTTTTTTCAGGTGAAAAAGGAGATTCTGGTGACATAGGACCCCCTGGCCCTAATGGAGAACCAGGTATGACATAGAGGGTCCAAGGCTTTTAAAAAATGTATTAAAAGTTGCATTTTCTTTCTTTCTTTCTCTTTCTTTCTTTCTTTCTTTCTTTCTTTCTTTCTTTCTTTCTTTCTTTCTTTCTTTCTTTCTTTCTTTCTTTCTTTCTTTCTTTCTTTCTTTCTTTCTTTCTTTCTTTCTTTCTTTTTCTTTCTGATTTTACTTATTTATTTATTCATGAGAGACACAGATTGAGGCAGACACAGGCAGAGGGAGAAGCAGGCTCCATGCAGGGAGCCCAATGCGGGACTCGATCCCAGGACCCTGGGGTCACGACCTGAGCTGGAGGCAGACGCTCAACCGCTGAGCCCCCCAGGCGTCTCTGCATTTTCTTTGTTTTATTGAGAGATAACGGACATACATTCCCATAAAGGATTAAGGCGCACAGCACGATGGCTTGATGCACTGATACTGTGAAATGATCCTCACCATAGGTTCGGCTGACACCCATCTCATATCTAGAAACAGTAAAAGGAAAAGAAAGAAAAGGAAATAACAGATTATCCTTGCGATGAGGACTCAGAGGACTTGCCGTCCTCCCAGCTGCCCAGTGTGTCACGCAGTGTCAGCTACGGGGCTCACGTGCGTCACATCCCTGATGGGCGTTTACCCCATGCCGGGGACCCTTCCGCTGGCTCCCGTCCCCCAGTACACATGGAAGTGAGGTCCTGCGGAGTCTGTCCTTCTCCGCCTGATTCGTTTCACCCAGCTATAGGCCTGCAGGGTGCATCCATGTCACCAATGACGGGGTTTCCCAGGGCGCCTGGGGGGCTCAGCCGGTGAAGCGCCTGCCTCGGCTCAGGTCGTGATCCCGGGGTCCTGGGATCGAGTCCCGAGTTGGGCTCACTGCTCAGCGGGGAGCCTGTTTCTCCTTCTCCCTCTGCCCCTTCCCTCGCTCATGCTCTCTCTCTCAAATGAATAAGTAAAGTCTTAAAAGAAAACAACAACATCCCAATGACAGGGTTTCCTAATTGTTTAGAGCTGAATAGTCTCCGCTGTGTACATATGTCACAGCTCATCAACCCATTCATCCATGTATGGATGCGCACGCTGGTTGGCTGGTTTTTCTTCCTCTCTATAGCAAGTCTTGAGGGGCTTCCATTGCTTGCGAAGCTTATAATGTGCAAAAAAAAGAGTTAGTTGAAGAAGCGCCAAGTGGGAGGCATCACACTCTGGGACTTCAGGCTATCTCATAAAACTACAGTAATCGAACCAGCGGGACACTGGCATAAAAACAGTCACACAGACGAATGGAACAGAACCGAGAGCCCAGAAATAAACCCAGGCATACACGGTCGACTAACACTTGATAAGGGGGCCAAGAAGACTCCATGGAGAGACGACGATCTCTTCCATAAACGGCGCTGGGAAAATAAGACAGTTACACAGAAAAGAATGGAACGGGATCCCTATCGTACACTGCTCGCAAAAATTAATTAGAAATGGACTAAAGACTTCAATGCAGGACCCGAACCCATGGAACTCCCGGAGGAACACACCGGGATGAAGCTCCCCGATGCGGGCCTTGGTCACGAGTGTTTGGATAGGACACCTCACGTGTTAAGCCACAAAATGAAAAGTAAGCCAAGTGGGACCACCTCCAACCAAAAGCTTCCGCAGAGCAAAGGAAACCACCAAGAAAGTGAAAAAAGATTCACAAACTGCACGTTTGTTAAGGGGTGAAGATCCAAAACATATAAAGAGCTCATGCAATTCAATAGCCAAACAACCTAATTAAAACATGAGCAGGGACACCTGGGGGACTCAGCCATTGAGCGTCTGTCTGCCTTGGGCTCAGGGTGTGACCCTAGGGTCCCGGGATCGAGTCCCGCATCGGGCTCCCCGTATGGAGCCTGCTTCTCCCTCTGCCTGTGTCTCTGCCTCTCTCTCTGTGTCTTTCACGAATAAATAAATGAAATCCTAAAAACAAAAATAAAAAAATAAAACATGGGCAAAGTACCCGAATAGACATTTTTCTAAGGAAGATGTACGAAAGGCCAACAGGTGCCTGACAGGACGCTGAACACGTCTAGTCCATCAGGGGGATGCAAATCGGTGTCACAGTGAGAGGTCACATCACACCTGGTGGATTGGCCGTTATCAAAGGACAGGTGTCGGCGAGGAGGCGGGGAAGGGGAGCCCTCGTGCCCTGCTGGAGGGAGGGCAAGCTGGCGCAGCACTCTGGGGACAGTGTGGAGGGTCCCCAACAAGTTGAGAATGCAGCTACATGTGACCCAGCGACCCCGCTCCCGGGAATATATCCAAGGGAAACAGCTGTGACTCCAACAGCGTCTGCGCCCCCGGGTTCATGGCGCATTATTTCGAGTAACCAAGACGTGGGGGAAATCACGCTGGAGAAGTCGGTGCGAATCACGGACTAAGACCGCAGCGGTCTGGGCTTAGGGGCCCCCTCCCCGTGGGCTTCTGCTGCCTCTGCTCCCCCGCGCCTCCCCCACCCTGCTGGCCCCCAGCCCGGCCCTGCCCGGCCCCTGCCTGGTGCGTGCCTGCCATGCCCCGCGGCCCCATGTGTGGGTCACCCTCCGTGCCCGGCTGGCAGGTCCCCCGCCGACCACCGTCCCGCTCTGTCCCCTGCTGCCCATTGTCCTGCCTCGTCCCACACTGGTCCCCGCCATCCGTGCCGTCCTCCATCGGCACAGCTGTTCTGTGTTTTCCGTCCCTGCCACCAGCCCCTCGCTCGGGGCTTGCCGTCAGGCCTGGGGGTGGGGAGCCCTGGAGCCTAACAGGCCTCCCAGGGGCTGGTCCTGACCCCCCCCCCCCCAGACCCTGTGTCTGCGAGACGTTCAGGCGTCCACTTGCTGAGTCAGCCTATCTTTCTTTCTCTCTCTCTCTCTCTCTCTCTCTCATACGGTGTCTCCACTTGCTGTCATTCATCCCGATTGTGATATTCAGAGAATAGGCCTTGAGAAAGCTTGGAGCTTGGAAATGGGGGAAAAGAGGTTTCTGAGTAAAGTCTGAAGGGCTTGGACGGCGCTGCCGAGGGAGGAGGAAGGCTGGTGGGCGTCCACCCGGCAGAGCCGTCCCGGGCCGGGCACAGCACCTCTGTGGCCTCCTCTGGACATGGCCGGTCCTGCGGGGAGGAGGCCAGGAGGCCTGTGGAGCCGTCCAGGAGGCTCGGGGACACGGGGGACCAGCCCAGCACTTGTCGCTGCAGAGCCCAACCCCGAAAGCCTGGCCACTGGGGGGGAGCGCGGACGGCCCGGGTCTCCGACGAACTCCTGCTGCAGCACCAGCCCCGGGCCCGAGTGTGGTTTGGGACGCCGAGTGGGAACCGGATCTGGGCGTGGGAAGCGAGGGCGACCTGGACGCCGGGTGACGGACAGGGGCTGAGACTCTGGAAGGCGGGCCCCGTCGTCCAAGGGGGGTGGTCAGGCCGGAAGTGCGGCTGGACCCTGCGCCAGGGGCTCTGCGGGGAGAGGAGGGTCCTGCACGCGGGCTCTCCAGGGGCTGCCCAGCTTGGTCCTGGGGGAGGCGACAGGCTGGTGGTGGCCAAGTCCCCTGCTGCGGTGGGGATGGGGACGGGGGTGTGAGGAGGCCCTTACGAGCAGTGCTCCTCACGGGAGGTGGCTTGGGGCCCCCCGAAGGGCCAGCACCCTGACCTGAGCTGGCACGGCCGGCAGTGCCGTGTGATGAGCCCTCAGGCCCTGGGGCCCCCACCGTCCTCGGAGGGTCCCGCTTCTCTGTGGCTGCAGGGTCACGGCCCCGGCGCCACCCTCCAGCCTGTCCCCCTGCACGTCCCCTCTTCCTTCCCCCAACCAGAGCCCTATTTCGGAACCGCGCTGCCCTGAAGTGGCTCCACGGCTCGTCCTCGCCCTCAGGGTGGAGCCTGGGATCTGCAGCCCAGAGGGCCCGCAGGTTCCACTTGCCCAATAAGCTTTCTGCCTGGGTGGGGGGCGGGGGGGGCAGTCACCCGCTAACGCCAGGGCCGTGTCCCCGCAGGCATCCCGTGCGAGTGCAGCCAGCTGAGGAAGGCCATCGGGGAGATGGATAACCAGGTCACCCAGCTGACCACCGAGCTGAAGTTCATAAAAAATGGTACGTTCCCTGCGTCTCCCCGCCCCCTCCCCACCCCGAGACCGCGGTCCGTGTGTCTGGCGCGTGTGCCGCGCACCGAGTGTGCTTACGGAAACGCGAGTGCTCACTTTCCAGCACTGCCCCCCCCCGCAGCTGTGGCCGGCGTGCGCGAGACGGACAGTAAGATCTACCTGCTGGTGAAGGAGGAGAAGAGGTACGTGGACGCGCAGCTGTCCTGCCAGGGCCGCGGGGGCACGCTGGGCATGCCCAAGGACGAGGCCGCCAACGGCCTGATGGCCGCCTACATCGCGCAGGCCGGCCTGGCCCGCGTCTTCATCGGCATCAACGACCTGGACAGGGAGGGCACGTTCGTGTACTCGGACCGCTCCCCCATGCAGACCTTCAACAAGTGGCGCAGCGGCGAGCCCAACAACGCCTACGACGAGGAGGACTGCGTGGAGATGGTGGCCTCGGGCGGCTGGAACGACGTGGCCTGCCATGTCACCATGCACTTCCTGTGCGAGTTCGACAAGGAGCACGTGTAGCGGGCCGCCTCCCGGGTGGCCGCCCCCTGGCCCTGTCCCCCCGCCCCTGCCCCCCCGCCTCCTGCACGGGGCCCCTGGTGCCCGCGGCCCGCCGTCGGGAGGACAGGCGACATTGCCGGGCGTTATTGGTGAAGACGTGAGGTCTTGTCACCCGTATGGTGGCCACATGCTCATTATGGAATTATTACTCAGAATCGCTCTCGCCTTTGTCCAAACTATAAAATAAAAGCTTGAAAGATGACAGGAGTTCATCCAGACAATGGCAGTGGGGTTTACGGGATGGTCTTCCTTTAGATTTCTGCCTGCAGAGGGACCCGCGTCACCCTGGCTGACTTCTCTATGAATCACCTTCATGTGTATGTCCCCTTCGCCGTTGGCTACGTAGGGACAGTTCCGCTCACAGCAAGCGCGGCTCGGGGGAGGGAAACCCGAGTTCCCCACGGGACACGCGGGCATGGGTGTCCCCGGAGGCGCTGTCCGCCCCTGTGATGGCAACCCCACCTGCCTTGTGATGACCTCATTCAGGGGGTCGGGGTCCCCGGGGGGCAGGACTTTCCCGAGGCTCAGCTGGACCCCCTTCTGCACGTGGCGAGCCGCAGTGGTCGTGGGTAGGGTCGGGCTCGGGGTCACGGGGGCCTGCCCCGGGGCAGCTCCCGACGCCCCGTCCCATCGCAGGGGTGTTGTGTGCACGGGCGGAGCCACCAGGTCCTGGGAGCTCAGGGCGGGGACACCACAGGATGCGGACACCGGGAGGCCCCTCCAGAACCTTTTCGTGCATCACATTCCCTAGTGAAAAACATGCTTCTTCAGGTTCCAGACACCACCACACGCAGGCACACGCAGAGGCAGCCCAGCTGGGGTCGTGGGGGCAGCTCCTCAGGGGCCGCTCATGCTCCTTGTCCTACGAGTGAGGCCCCGGCCGCCCGATGGTCTGGACCACGTCTTTGAGGATGTCCGACCTCAAAGTGTGGCCGACCGCCGCGGACGACAGTGGTGTGTCTCCCGCTGGAAGCAAGGGCAGGTCCGCTTAGCCTCCAGGGCACCGGGCACCAGTCACCGTCCAGCATGCCCCCAGCCTGGTGCTCCCCACCTACCGCCCAGTGCCCGCCTCTCTCCGAAGGGACGCCTCCCCGGGGCCCATCCAGTGGGTGGGGGCTCGCAGCTGTGCTGGGGCAGGGCACGGACGGGGTCCCCGAAGCCTCTGCCCCGCGGTGCCTTTCCTGCACCCCGCACAGAGGCCCTGCTCTCCGTCAGAGGGCGGGTCGGAGGCGTGCACCCGCCTCCCCCGGGGCTCCTCTCCTGGCTTGTGCGCCATCCTGGGGGAGCCCCGGACCCCCCTCGAGGCTTCCTCTCTCTCACTTGGAGGTGAGGGGGATGGAGGGTGACACGTCTGTGCCCTTGTGTCACCTCCGACTCTGGAGAAATTGGAGGGAGCTCAGCGGGTCCAGCCCCTCCTGCCGTGTCCTGCACTCGGCTGACCTCCGAGGGGACACACGGCCTTGTGGCTGCCCCCTGGTGCCCCTTGCCCCCCCAGGACGAGGACCCTGTCAGAGCGAACCTGATAGGATGCCAACAACCGGGCGTGAGGTCAGACCACGGTCCCGAATTTATTCCCCAACTTCTCAGAAGGAGCCTGATTGCAGCTTGCAGCGTCTGATCCGCAGAGGAGGGGGGACGGCCTGGTTGAGGCCAGAGCCTGGGGTCCGGAGGTGCCGCACTGACCCGTGGCCAAAGAGCGGGTGCACTTGTTTTGTTCGGAGCTCTCCAGGAAGCAGGGGCCCAGGTGGAGGAGCACAGCCCCAGCTGCGGGCCAGGCCTCGGATCCGCGGGTCTACACTGCCATCCAGCGGCGGCAGGAGGACGTGTCCGCAGCCAGACCTGCAGGGAGTGGGGAAGACACAGATGCTCCAGGGAACTGTTTTGGATGATGTGTGTGTGTGCGTCCATGTGCATGCGTGAGTGCATGTGTGTGTGTGTAAATGCATGTGTGCATATGTGAGTGCACGTGTGAGTGCATGTGCATATGCAAATGAGTGTGTGGATGTATGAGTGCATATGTGAGTGTGTGTGCACACTTGTGAGTGTGCGTGTGCAGATGTATGAATGCACATGTGTGCATATGCAAGTGAGTGTGTGGATGTATGAGTGCATGTGGGGGTGCGTCTGCGCATATGTATGAGTACGCATGTGCATGTGTGAGTGTGTGCATGTGTGAGTGTATTTATGAGTGCGTGTGTGCATGCATGAGTGCATGTGTGTGCATATGCAAGTGCATGTGGATGTATGACTGTGTGTGTGGATGCATGAGTGCATGTGTGCACGCGTGAGTGTGTGTGCATATGTGAGTGTGTGCTCATGCATGTGCATCCGTGTGCGTGGGGGCAGGGGAGGGGGCACAGCTAGAGGCGGGGGGGAGATTCTGCAGAATAGGGGCAGCAGGCAGGTGGGGAGGGAAGGGACGGGCTGTGGCCCCCACACCCCGGGCGCCGTGCCCTTCAGAAACCCCTCAGCCGTGTGGTTCCGCCTCCCCGGCGCGAGTGTCCCCAGCGCGGTGGCGGCCACCTCCAGCCACCGAGTCAGGAGAAGAATCGGGGTTCGGAGCGTGGGAGGACGATAAGCTCTGGGAAGGGGAAGCGATGGATCTCTGGTCTCAGCGTCCCCCCAGCGCGAGCACCAAGCTTGGTCCAGGCCGCGGGGAGGATGACGCGGGGTGTTCCCACGGGGCAGGCTCGGGTCCCCGGCAGGGGTCTTCTCCCCGGGGCAGCACCGTCTCGTGTTCCTGCCTCACTCCAACTCGCACGAAGGCCCTCGCTGTCGGCCCACGCCGGCCGGCTCCCTCCGGGGACCGTTTGGACCACGCACCCACCTCGCTTCCGTGGGGGAGTGGGTGGCAGGTGAGGACCGAGGGGCGGTCACCGGGCACAACCCACTGTGATCCAGCGGATCCGAACCCAGAGAGGGAGGTGTTTCTTAGCTGTAGGCGGGAAATCCGAGTCTGCCTAATTTAAGCAGAGAGGGGATTCGTTGAAAGGTTTTTGGGAGGTCACAGGAATTTTGGGAAGACTGGAGAGCCCCCCTGGGGCCTTGCGGAAAGGTGAACCCAGGGTCAAGGGGCCCGGGAATGACGCCAGCGCCTGATGGGAGAGGCTGCAAAGGGGTGCGGAGGACTGTGGCCACATTTGCAATGTGCCACCTACACGAAAAGGCCCCATGTGGCCAAACATGAGTACAGAGGTCCCTCCTGAGAGGACGGTGCGAGAGGGTGGTCTGCGTGGGGTTTGGCACGTGTTAAATGGAAGGGAAACCCCACGAGGGGACCAGCAAGCTGCAGGCCCATCTGTTCCTTTGTCGCTTGCCCTGACGGCTCGGCAGGCGCCGTGGGCCATGGGCCGGGGTAGGTCTTGCTCACAAGTCTCTTCAGGGCCTGGGGCAGCTTGGGGCACGAGGGGGTGGGTCACAGGCTGGGGTGCTGCGCCCAGCCCCGGTGGCCCCGAAAGGCTCCTTATGTGCCCCCTCTCACCCCCTGGCACAGACGGCGCAGAGGCAGCCCCCGAGGCAGGGCAAGCGTGGCTGCAGGATGCTGCGTCTCTGGTCCCCGCTGTCTCCAGGCCAGTCACCCGAATCCTAAGCCTTCCTCACCTGCCACTGCGTGGGCTTCCGGGGCGGGCTCGGCCATCCATCGCTCTGTGATGGTTCAGCAGCTCTTGTGCCTCATCTTGCACAGTTTCCGGGCCCAGGAACGTGGGAGCAGCTGAGCCGGCTGCACGCTTCTGGCCCCGCGCCCCCTGGGGCCGCAGTCAAGGTGCCAGCAGGCGGCTCTCGACCCCAGGCTCCGGGTAAAGCGCCTGCTGTCGGCTCTCCCGTGGCCCCGACGGGCTCACCTCCGGCCCAGGCTGCTGCCCAAGGCCCTCATCCCTCACCGGAGCCGCCCAGGAGCTGTGCGTGGGGCTGCCGCACGCGGCCCTCGAGCGCGTGACATTTGGAAAGTAAGACCGAGGACATCGATTTTAAATTTCGTTTACTTTTCTTACATGAACTTACATTTTAGATGTGATTTTAAGTAGCTAGCGGCTGGACAGTGCGGCTCGCAGAAGCTTGCTCTCCAGATGTGGTCCTGGACCCCCTCCCAGCACCGCCTTGCCGCGCGTGGGGGTGCAGACTCCCGGCGCCTCTCAGAGCCGCGGTGGGCACCCGCACCTCAGCAGGTTCTGCGGTGGCTCGGAGGCTCATCAGACTCGGGGAGGGGGCTCCGGGTGCGGACAGCGGGCCGGGCAGCTTGTCATGCCATGCCAGCCCCCGGCATCCCTCTTGGCTGTTCTCTGTGCAGGGGGCCTAGACTGGGGTCGTGGGTGAAGGGGACAGCGGGAAGGGGTCACAGGGTCACCTCTGTTAATGTAATAAAACACCACCTGCTCCGTGCAGAGCCACAGGCTGTGGCTTGTGTCCGTAAGATCTCCCTCTGGAAGGGTGGACAGACGTGCCAGCACGACCTGAGGGTGTGGGGACCGGCCAGAGGGAGGTTCCTGGAGGTGGTGTGCTTTCCCAACTGGTTTGGTTTCATCGGGGAGAGAGCTGGGGGCAGGCGGGGAGGAGGGACCAAGCCTGGTGAAGACACCAAGGACGGTGATGCACTCCCGGCCCCACGCCTCCGAGGCAACGTGCCAGGGGCCGCCTGGCCGCTCGGAGCTCCGGCTCCCAGTCAGCCGCTCAGGACTCTGGTGGCCTTGGATAAATCTCCTCCTTCCTGAGCCTGTGTTTGTCCATCTGTGGACCAGGACACGACCGCTCTGCAGGGTGGTGTGACCACGCAGTCAGCTATGCACCATGCACGTCGGGGCCACGTGCTGTTCCTGCCTCATCGTCTAGACCACAGGCTCCGAGGGCAGCCACCTGGGCTGCTGCACGCCACGAGGAGCGGCACCTCTCATCATGGGTTTCCTCAGGGTCCGCGGAGTCCTTTAAATTGTGTGAAAACTCCAGGTGCATCTGTGTCTTCCTGGGGCTGAGGGTCCCTCCCCTTTATCGAGCCCCCCGAAGGCTATCTTCTCCAGAACCGTTGCTGGGCGAGTAGAATAAACGTGTTTGCTGAAGGCTCCTAGACACAAGAGTGGGCGTGAAGGCTGGAGGTGAGGTGGGCGTTTCAGGGCCAGGCGGGCAGGTAGGGGTGGTGGCGGCGGGCCTTCCAGGGAGGAACCAGCCGTGGGCCTCCTACAAGGCTCTCGCCGAGACTCCGTCGGCTTCTCTGCTCCACCTCGGAGCCCCCTCTCCCTGCAGCCCTTGTGACATCACAGAGGCGCGGCCAATCCCCGGAAAGTTCTGTCTTGCTAGGTGAGGCTCCTATAAATTCTCTCCTGGCTGGCACGCGAGCACCATGGCACCTTGGCTGGCTTGTGGGGAGCAGGAAATCCAGTCCTAAACACTGAACTTCGGCTTCCTGGGCGAGGTTGGGGTGCTGTTTATACTTAACTCCCTGTTTTAACGCTGTCCTGGCCAAAGGAACAGGACGCAATGAGCTTCTGACAGTGTTGAGAGGTAAGGGCTGGGTTCCTGCCCTCCCCACTCCGCTTCCCGTCCCGCCACTCTGTAAGTCCTGTGACTTTGGTCTTTACCAAGATGCCAGTGAGTGAGGCCTGGAGGGGACGTCACCTTG
This sequence comes from Canis lupus familiaris, assembly GCF_011100685.1. Taxonomy (NCBI): domain Eukaryota; kingdom Metazoa; phylum Chordata; class Mammalia; order Carnivora; family Canidae; genus Canis; species Canis lupus. The sequence goes on from NC_049238.1 coordinate 2,188,234, forward strand.
TGTCTGAAAGCAGAGCCAGCCAGGCCTTCACCCATTGCTGCTTACGCTCCCTCTGGATCTGTTCGAACGTGGATAGATTTCTCTTATCTCACGGAAACCTCAGACTTCTGGCCCAAGGCTTCACCAGGAGTCACTGACGGTGACAGCGGGTCACCGAGGGTCACCGAGGGTGTGCTCCCCCCGCGGTGACTCCTGTGGGCAGAGCCCGGCCCACTGGTCCGAGAAGACCCTCCTGTAGCTCCGTGCTCGCCTCGCCTCTTTTCTCATTTTAAGGCAAATCCCAAAGGGTAAAATAAAGAGCAAGAGCACTTGAGTGTATAAAATCTCCAGATTATCCTTTTTCCATCAGAAAGAGAATGACTGGCTCTTCTCACCGGGGTAACCATCCTCCTCGCTGCCGATGACTTGCTGTGATTTGCATTAAAAGCTGGGGCGCCTGTTTTTGTGCCAGGACCACCTGTCTTGATGACCACAGCTTTGTAGCACAACCTGAAATCTGGCATTGTGATGCCCCCAGATATGGTTTTCTTTTTTAAAATTCCCCTGGCTATTTGGGGTCTTTTCTGATTCCACACAAATCGTAAAATAATTTGTTCTAACTCTCTGAAGAAAGTCCATGGTATTTTGATAGGGATTGCATTAAACGTGTACATTGCCCTGGGTAACATTGACATTTTCACAATATTAATTCTGCCAATCCATGAGCATGGAATATTTTTCCATCTCTTTGTGTCTTCCTCCATTTCTTTCAGAAGTGTTCTATAGTTTTTAGGGTATAGATTCTTTCCCTCTTTAGTTAGGTTTATTCCTAGGTATCTGATGCTTCTGGGTGCAATTGTCAATGGGATTGACTCCTTAATTTCTCTTTCTTCAGTCTCATTGTTAGTGTCTAGAAATGCCACTGATTTCTGGGCATTGATTTTGTATCCTGCCACACTGCCGAATTGCTGTATGAGTTGTAGCAATCTTGGGGTGGAGGCTTTTGGGTTTTCTAGGTAGAGTATCATGTCATCGGCGAAGAGGGAGAGTTTGACTTCTTCTTTGCCAATCTGAATGCCTTTAATGCCTTTTTGTTGTCTGATTGCTGAGGCTCGGACTTCCAGTACTATGTTGAATAGCAGTGGTGAGAGTGGACATCCCTGTCTTGTTCCTGATCTTAGGGGAAAGGCTCCCAGTGCTTCCCCATTGAGAATGATATTTGCTGTGGGCTTTTCGTAGATGGCTTTTAAGATGCTGAGGAATGTTCCCTCTATCCCTACACTCTGAAGAGTTTTGATCAGGAATGGATGCTGTATTTTGTCAAATGCTTTCTCTGCATCTATTGAGAGGATCACATGGTTCTTGTATTTTCTCTTGTTGATATGATGAATCACATTGATTGTTTTACTAGTGTTGAACCAGCCTTGCATCCCAGGGGTAAATCCCACTTGGTCATGGTGAATTATCTTCTTAATGTACTGTTGGATCCTGTTGGCTAGTATCTTGTTGAGAATTTTTGCATCTGTGTTCATCAGGGATATTGGTCTATAATTCTCCTTTTTGGTGGGTCTTTGGTTTTGGAATTAAGGTGATGCTGGCCTCATAGAACGAGTTTGGAAGTACTCCATCTCTTTCTATCTTTCCAAACAGCTTTAGTAGAATAAGTATGGTTTCTTCTTTAAACGTTTGATAGAATTCCCCAGGGAAGCCATCTGGCCCTGGACTTTTGTGTCTTGGGAGGTTTTTGATGACTGCTTCAATTTCCTCCCTGGTTATCGGCCTGTTCAGGTTTTCTATTCAGAAGTGGACCCTCAACATTATGGTCAACTAATATTCGACAAAGCAGGAAAGATTATCCACTGGAAAAAAGACAGTCTCTTCAATAAATGGTGCTGGGAAAACTGGACATCCACATGCAGAAGAATGAAACTAGACCACTCTCTTACAACAGACACAAAGATAAAAAGTGGATGAAAGATCTAAATGGGAGACAAGATTCCATCAAAATCCTAGAGAACACAGGCAACACCCTTTTTGAACTTGGCCACAGCAACTTCTTGCAAGATACATCCATGAAGGCAAGAGAAACAAAAGCAAAAATGAACTATTGGGACTTCATCAAGATAAGAAGCTTTTGCACAGCAAAGTGTACAGTCAACAAAACTACAAGACAACCTACAGGATGGGAGAAGATATTTGCAAATGACGTACCAGATAAAGGGCCAGTATCCAAGATCTATAAAGAACTTATTAAACTCAACAGCAAAGAAACAAACAATCCAATCATGAAATGGGCAAAAGACATGAACAGAAATCTCACAGAGGAAGACACAGACATGGCCAACATGCACATGAGAAAATGCTCCACATCACTTGCCATCAGGGAAACACAAATCAAAACCACAACGAGATCCCACCTCACACCAGTGAGAATGGGGAAAATTAGCAAGACAGAAAACAACAAATGTTGGAGAGGATGCGGAGAAAGGGGAACCCTCCTGCACTGTTGGTGGGAATGTGAACTGGTGCAGCCACTCTGGAAAACTGTGTGGAGGTTCCTCAAAGAGTTAAAAATAGACCTGCCCTACGACCCAGCAATTGCACTGTTGGGGATTTACCCCAAAGATGCAGATGCAATGAAACGCCAGGACACCTGCACCCCGATGTTCATAGCAGCAATGTCCACAATAGCCAAACTGGAAGGAGCCTCAGTGTCCATCAACAGATGATGGATAGAGAAGCTGTGGTCTCTGTATACAGTGGAATATTCCTCAGCCATCAGAAACGACAAATACACACCATGTGCTTCGACGTGGAGGGACCTGGAGGGTATGATGCTGAGTGAAATAAGTCAATCGGAGAAGGACAAACATTATATGTTCTCATTCATTTGGGGAATATAAAAAATAGTGAAAGGGAATAAAGGGAAAGGAGAGAAAATGAGTGAAAATATCAGAGAGGGAGACAGACCGTGAGAGACTGCTAACTCTGGGAGATGAACAAGGGGTGGTGGAAAGGGAGGTGGGCGGGGGTGGGGGTGACTGGGTGACAGACACTGAGGAGGGCACTTGATGGGATGAGCACTGGGTGTTATTCTGTATGTCGGCAATTTGAACTCCAATAAAAAAATTAAAAAAATTAAATAAAAGCTGGGGTGCATTCACGGTCCGCCCCTTTCAGAGGGGATCTTGCTCCTCTGCGAGGGATTATTTAAGAAGTCATTGAAACACACAGACTTGGAAGCAGTCACCTTGGGCAGTGTGGGCGCAGAGGTGGCCTCTGGGGGAGCGGAGGTTGGGGCTGGCGGGTGCCCCCCCTTCCGCAGACACCTCGGCTTTCCCTCCTGCGGATGGAAACAGCGCGACACATTAGACTGCAGGGGAGATGAACTTCCCCGGAGCCCCCGAAGGTGCCGTGCAGCCCCGGCCGTCGGGGACACTCTCGGGGTTCGTGGCTCAGGAGAGAAACTTCCCCGATGCAGACCACCCGGTCCTTTCCGCAGCGGCCGGGGCCGGTGTGTGGTCAGGCCTGCGCTGTGTTCTGGAACCCGCACGTGAGGGGTCCCCTCTTTTCTTTGGCACATTTAAAGAAATTGTTTATTTTAAAATTTTTATTCTAGTAAAGTTAACATACGGTGTTGTTATTAGTTTCAGGTGTAGAGTATCGTGGTTCCGTGCCTCTGTATGTCACCTGCTGCTCCTCACAACAGGTGCCTCCTGCATCCCCATCACCTGTTTCCTCCTCCCCTCCCAGGCCCCTCCCCTCTGGTGACTTCCGTGTGTTCTCTGTAGGTAACAGTCTGTTTCTCATTTTGTCTCTCTCTCTCTCTCTCTCTCTCTCTTTTTTCCCTTTGCTCGTTTGTTTTGCTTCTTAAATTCTGCATATGAGTGAGGTCATATGGTGTTTGTCGTTCTCCGACCGACTTGTTTCACTCACCATCATGATCTTTAGGTTTATCCATGTTGTTGGACACGGCAAGACTTCATCCTTCTTTACGGCTGAGTAATACTCCACTGTGTACACACACCACATCCTCTTATCCCTTCTTCGGTCGATGGACACGTGGGCTGCTTCCCTGTCGTGGCTGTCGTGGACAAGGCCGCTGGAAGCACCCTGGTGCGGTGTCCCTTTGGGTGAATGTTTCTCTATTGTGTGGGTGATGCCCGGTAGTAAGAGAGCTGGATTGTACAGTAGCTCGATTTTCTGTCTCATATTTTTATCCTGGGGCAGAGGGACTGTTCATATAATGCTCTTCGAGACTGTTTGGAGAACACACATAGTAAGTTATGCAGCTCCTAGGGAAACAGTGAAGACTTTGCTGTCTTCCTCATAGTCCATATAGAGGTGGGGCTGTGGCTCTACCCCAAGGCTCGTTGGAAATGCATCCCTTCCCCTTTCATTACTGCATGACGCTGGGCAAGCTCCCCGCCTCTCTGGGCTTCTCTGCGACAGGTATGATCACAGAGGACTCTCCGGCTGGTGTGAGGAAGGCATGAGAACAGGTGTGAAGATGCGGGGTTGGGGCTTAAAGACATCCCTTGTCTTCTGCATGCCCGTCTCACATGGTTACACTTATTTTATGGAATGTGTGGCAGGAACCCAACTGTAGCCAGACCCAGAGCTTTGGTGGAGGTGCCAGCGTGGCAGACGAGCCGCAAGCTGGGGTACTCAAATTAAAGCCGACCGGTGGGGCTGCTGCCTGGGCTCGACTAGCTGGGAGCCCAGGGCAGCCTGCAAGCCGTCAGCTGGGCATTTGCAGGGTTAGGGGCTGGGGGCTCCCAGACGGACAGATCAGCCTGGGTCCCCAGGGGCTCCAGCTGGCGTCCTGGGTGCACCTCTGTGTGTCCCTTAAAATGGCCACAGCCTCTGGCCTCAGGGATCTGATGGGCTTCATGGTCTCTCCCAGAAGCTGAAAACTCTGCATATCTCTCTGGCCCCTGCGGTGATGGTAGCTTGTCTCAGTAGTTAAGTCTGAACAAGCAAATATGGGCTCGTGTTAGTGCTGTTGTCACACATTCTCAGCATCTTTTTAAAAAATGTTTTTAATTTAACATTTTTAAAGTTTAAATTCAATTAATGATCATATGGTGTATCATTAGTTTCAGAGGTAGAGTTTACTGATTCATCCGCATTAGAGAACACCCAGTGCTCGGGATGCCTGGGTGGCTCAGTGATTTAGCGCCTGCCTTCGGCTCAGGGCGTGATCCTGGAGACCCGGGATCAAGTCCTGCATCGGGCTCCCTGCGTGGAGCCTGCTTCTCCCTCTGCCTGGGTCTCTGCCTTTCTCTGTGTCTCTCATGAATAAATAAAATCTTAAAAACCCCAGTGTTCATCCCATCACATGTGCTCCTTCATGCCCATCTCCCAGTTACCCCTTTCCCCCACCGCCCTTCTCAGTATCTTAGAACAAATTTGTGATCTTTGGGTCTGCAGGTCTGAAGTCCAGCTGGGCTCAGCCGATTTCTCTGCTCTGGGCTTCACCAGGCTGTGGTCAAAATATCCACCAGCTGGGCCTGATTATTAGGAGGCTCGGGGGATGGGGTAGGAGAATCTGCTTCCGTGGTTGTAGGACTGTGGTTCCCGGGTCCCTGCTGGTGTCAGCGGGGGCCATTCTTCGCTGTGGTCCTTGCTCTTGGGCCTTCTTGACGGTGTGTAGGGGCTTTCTCTCATTTGGAAGCATGACTCAAACCTTTGATTCTTTCTGACTTTCCTTCTGCTGGTGGTCCTTTTGCTTCCAGCCAGAGAAAGGTCTCTGCTCTTACCGTGTCATGCACGTAGATCAGACCCACCTGGATTAGCCAGGATTACCTCCCTGTCTTAGGATCACGTCCGCAAATCCCCCACACCCCCCGCCTGGTGCAGTGTGATGTCACGTGGTTACAGGGTCAGGCATTAGGAAGCCAAAGAGATGGTTTTGTCCTGTTGTTGGAACTTTCCTGCATTGATGAGCGGTTGCTAAAGAGTTCTGAGACCATTCCTGAACATTGAACATTGTGTCTAAATTAATAAAAAGGGATTTTAAAACAATGGTGTTTGGGGATCCCTGGGTGGCGCAGCAATTTGGCGCCTGCCTTTGGCCCAGGGCGCGATCCTGTGTCTCTGCCTCTCTCTCTCTCTCTGACTATCATAAATAAATAAAAATTAAAAAAAAAAATAAAACAATGGTGTTCTACAATGTGCACCATTGGCTAGAACCTTCTCTGGCAATGGAAATCTCCCTTCTCCTTCTGTGCCGTTTGGTGCAGTAGCTACCAGCCGCACCTGGCTTCTGAGCACATACAATGTGGCTAGTGTGACCAAGATACTGAGGTTCATATATCATTGGATTTAACCTTGTGTACACATGTGGCAAGCGGTTCCCATCTTAGCGCAACCATAACACACCCTGCCAGCGTTCCACCTTTTGCATGCCCGGTGCCCAGTACTGATGGCCTGTGCTACTCACAGCCCTGACCCCTGTGTACAGCAGTGGGGAGGGCGTGTGCGGCAATGGGGAATATTGTTGCTGAATGTTACCTGCACCCACCCCCTGCTCTGCTACTCCTGGGACACTGTAGATTGGGCCTCATGCTCCTTGCAGGTTTTTTTTTTTTTTTTTTAACATTTTATTTATTTATTCATGAGACACACACAGGCAGAGGGAGAAGCAGGCTCCATGCAGGGAGCCCAACGTGGGACTCGATCCCGGGTCTCCAGGGTCATGCCCTGGGCTGAAAGCGGCGCTAAACCGCTGAGCCATCCGGGCTGCTCTCCTTGCAGGTTTATCTCTTGTGGGGCCTCTGACATATTTTACAAAGGTCTGTTTATTTTTCTTTTATTTCAGTGAAACACATTTTGAGCACAGCTACTAATGGAGCTTTAGCAACAGGAATGATGAAGGGTTGAAGTAACTGCGACTCGGGGGCAGCCGTGCAGCGCCCCGTCTCTGGGGGAGCTCACAGGCTGGGGGTGGGGGGACACGCCAGGGCGCAGGCGCCGTGGGGAGGCTGAGGAAGGAGCCCACGGAGACATCTGTGCCCCACACCGAATTCATTTCTGCTAAGTAGAACAGACACGTCCGGGGGCTAGGTTTCCTTTGGAGAAAGAGACATGGGCCTCGAGCACCTCCACCTGGGTCCCAGGAGCTCTTCTGTGAGCACACAGGCATGTTAAGGGTGTGGGGAAAGCGTGTCCCTCCTGCCTGAGGGGCAGGCTGAGTGGCCTCACCCCGCGTACTGGCCCCGGTGCTGCCGCAGCAGGAGTGGGAAGGCCAGGTCCTCGCCCACACAGCGCTCTGCTGCTCTGACGGATGTTTTTCAGAGGAGGCGCTGCTCATTTATTTATTTGCCAAATGGAAGCAGTCATTCCCAGAAGGGAGCGTTCTTCTTTTTAAGATTTTATTTATTTATTCATGAGAGACACAGGGACACAGGCAGAGAGAGAAGCAGGCTCCACACAGGGAGCCCGACGTGGGACTCGGTCCCGGGACCCCAGGATCAGGCCTTGGGCCGAAGGCGGCACTAAACCGCTGAGCCCCCCGGGCTGCCCGAGATCGTTCTTTTTAAGAAGCGCTGAAGTGAGTGAGTGTGTAAATCGAGCGTCGGGATTCAGACCCTGAAGCTCGGACCCTGGCGCGTTGAGACGGAGCCCTTGGAAACACGTGTAAAAGTGCGGCTCCCTCGTCCGTGCCCTGCAGCCTGCGGTCCAGCGCCGCTCGCTGCACGTCCTCCGAGGCGCATGGAAGGAAAAGAGGAGACGCAGCGAGGATGAAAAGAGCACCCCTTCCCCGGCTCCGGGCGGCCGGGAGGCAGGGTGACACGACCCCGTGAGCAGCCCCCCGCGTTGCCATGACACCTGGCCTTTCCCAGGGGCTCTGGATTGTGCACTTTGGCAGGATGTTGGGGCGCTCTGACCCGGTGCCTGCCGGGCTCGCTGCCACTGCCTGGACACACGAAAACCGAGCCTTTTCCGAAGGATGACCAGGTACATCCAATGCTTTGTGATCATTTAAGAAAATTAAATAACACGACGAGCCTTTGTCGAGCGCCCACGACGGGCCTGGCGCTGTGCGGTTTTGTCCGGGACATGGGACAGACGCGAAGCCGTTGCTGTCAGGGGGAGTGACCCCCATCGGTGACGGCCCCGTCCCTGCCGGGCTGGCCCCGAGCTCTGCGGGCTCAGCCTGGGGTGCTGGCCGCTGGAGGGCCCCCCGAGCCCGAGCTGGGAGCACGGCCACCTCGCCTCGTCTCAGCCTCGTCTCAGTCTCGCCGCGCGGGCCCGGGCCTGGCGTGCATCGGCCTCATGGCCCGGCTGGTGCCACGTGCGAGTCGCGCTGGCGCCCCGCGAGATGCCCGAGGTGTGAGCCCTGTGCCTCTCCGGCCGGGCCAGCAAGGCTTTCTGTGACGGAAGCTTCCGCGTGCGTGCCCGCTACCCTCCACGGAAGCCTCGTGGCTACTGAGCACGCGAAATGTGGCTAGGACAAGGGAAAACGGCATTCTTAGCTTCATTAGATTTACGTAATTCTAATTACATCTCACAGTTAGGTGACTACGTGCATTAGCCAGCCACGCCTGGCCAGCAGCTTCCCGGGTGGCCGGTGCCGTCTTCCAGCTCCATGACTCCTGCGGTCGCCGGCCTGCCCCCCGCCCTGTCCCCCACCCTGTCTCCCCATCCACCCCCATCAAGTCCCGGCTCAGTGTCCAGGTCCTAGCGGAGCCCCTGAGCCCCCTGAGGTCCCGTCGTCCTGCGAGGACGTCACTGCCACCTCCATCAGCAGCACTGCGGTGGTTGCGTCTGCGTCCTGCCCCCCACTGTCAGCTCCGAGGAGCAGGTGTAAGGCCAGAGCCTGGCTCAGTGCCTGAGCGTTGCGGGCCGGCACACACGGGTCCCCAGTGACCTACGCTGCAGCCTGCCACAGCCACCTGTGCCGGCACCGTGCTGGGGACTTTCAAATAGCAATCACATCGGGGCGTAGCTGCGTTGGGAAGGTGGCTCACTCTCCAGCTGTGAGGTTTGCACAATTTATGTGACCCCTCAAAGGCGCGTTTCTTCATGCGTAAGATGCCAACGAAACCAGAATCTCAGCGTTGTTCTAGGATGAGGGGAGAGAGAGCATATGCGAGCCGTGCACGACGTACTGCAAACTCATGCAATGTTAGAGGATTTCTTCTGCACCTTTTCAGCCTCAGGAAGATTTTAGTCCAGTTAGGGAATCAGTATTTTAAAACATAAAATGGGTTAGAAAACATTGTTAGCTCACTCATTTATTTATTTTTAAAGATTTTATTTATTTATTCATGAGAGACAGGCAGAGACACAGGCAGAGGGAGAAGCAGGCTTCCTGCGAGAAGCCCAACGTGGGACTCGATCCTGGGACCCCAGGATCAGGCCCTGAGCCAAAGGCAGGCGCTAAACCGCTGAGCCACCCAGGGATCCCTGCTCACTTATTTGTTTAGCAGATATTTATTAAGCTTCTGATGTGGGCCGAGCCAGGTTCCACGTCCTAGGAAGACACCAGAGGCCCAAATGGAGATTATGGTCCTCACGGAGCACACACCTAACTGGGAAAGACGGATGCTGAGATAATAAAGAAGTAAATTACACAGTATGTCTTCCGGCTACGGGCTCGGGGTGTGGGAGGTGCTAGGGGGAGTGGAAATGTCGCTGTAGGTGGGGGGGGGGTGTCAGGGTGGGTCTTACTGAGAAGGTGATCTCGGAGCACACAGACTTGCACGGAGCTGAGGGGCCGCCCCACAGAAGCCCGGGGAGGAGCCTCCCAGCAGAGGGAGCAGCAGGTGCCAGCGATGAGGGCAGGACCAAGCGGGGGTGGGAGCCGTCGTGTGGCGGGGCCCTGTGGACCTTGGAAGGACACGAGCTCTTACTCCGTGGAAGGGGAAGCACACGCACCAGGGTTTTAACAGACTGACCAGCTTGAGGAGGCTGCGCTGGTGTGTTGCCGAGGGCGGCCGGCGGCAGTGAGACCAACTGGGGGGTGTGGAGGCCCAGGGACAGATGGGGGTTCCCGCCCGCCCCACTGCCCCTGACACACATTACTCGTGTGTGATACGTGATGGATTTCAATGTGTTCAAAAGCAGACGAAGCTATCGGGGCCTCCATGACGTGCCCTTCCCCAGGGATGGAGCCATCGAGCCACGGCCCGCCTAGTTACACACTTTCCCTGCTCCTCGGACACTTCTGAAGCCGGTTCCACCTGTGATGTCGTTTTGGGGTCCTGGGTCTGGCTGCAGGGTGGATGTAATGTTCTGAGAGATCGGATTCGAGGACGTGTGGGTGACGTGACCCCAAGACTGCACCCTGGAGGGGGAGGTGGGGGGACCTGGGTGGGGCTGGAGTCCAGTGGGCGGCGCGGTGACCCGGGGACGGGTCACACATCCCGGGGAGACAATTTGAGGTGGTGGGTGGAAATCCAGGAAGGTGATACGTATTTGTGGGTGATGTTAGGAGCCTGGGGGACGGTGTGAGGCCAGTGGGGGCAGGTACGGAGGGGACGGGGGGACGTGGAAGAGACGGGGACCCCGCAGAGTGAAGAGCTCAGGGAGGGACAAGCAGATGACAAAGGCAAGGAGCTGCCTGCTGTTTTGTAGCGATACCTAACCACCCAGAAACTGTTCCAGCTCATGCTCCTCAGGGCAGGTCGCGGGCGGTGTTTGTTCTAAAATGTGTAACACAAGCGTCATAAGGAAAAATGTCATTTCGTGATTAATTATATTCCCATCCTTTCAAGGGAGTGTTGACTTCTCGTGCCCATTGACCGTTGTGTTTTTCCCTTTGTGAATAATTCTTAGTGAGATCTTAGTCTTTTTTATATTTATTTATTTATTTATTTATTTATTTATTTATTTATTTATTTATTTTTGTGATGTTAGTTTTTGTGTGGTTTGCTCTTGTCACTGTGAGACATAGGAAGTAAGGTAGGAACAAGGGGACCTCCGTTGGCTAAGGAGTGAGATGACCTCCAGGCCGGCCCCAACTCGCCCTCCACGCCGGCCCTGACTCGCCCCCCACGCCTCTGCCCTGCTCCAAATCTGCTTTCCCAATTTCAGAATAAGGGTGTGGGGCGCGGGGTTGGATTAAGTTACGTGAGCCCCACTGGTCACACGACAAAGGGTCCTGCATCCTCTTGGATCGAGCGACCTGTGTGCCTCCGTCTCGATGGCTCTAGAACCTCGCTCCGCATGGGCATCTGGGGGCTCTGTTTCCCCCATCGGGGAGCCCCAGGAGGCAGGGCATGTGTTCTACATACCCCGGTGCTCGCCGGGGCTGCCACCTGGTTGCTCAGCAAGTGTTTTTGAGTGGATCCAAACACTATTGAAAGCAAATTATTCCTTTGGAAATGAAAATATTTTTCCCCTTTTAAAAATTATTTATTTATTCATGAGAGACACAGAGAGAGGCAGAGACACAGGCAGAGAGAGAAGCAGGCTCCATGCAGGGAGCCCGATGGGGAACTCCATCCTGGGACCCAGGGTCACACCCTGGGCTGAAGGTAGATGCTCAACTGCTGAGCCACCCAGGTGTCCCTTTTTTCCCCCTTTAAAAAATAAAATAAAATGGCAATTTGAGGCAGCAGGATTTGCGTATTTAGTGGTATTTTGTTCTTACACACCTTGGAGGGGAACCATGCCCGAATTCCCTCCTGGGTCACTGTGTTTGTGCAAAGTCACCTGCAGGGACCCCTGGCGGCCACATCTGAGCGTCGCAGACCCGGGGCTGGGAGCCCACGCGGGTTCTGCTGCCCCCACGCGAGGCTCACCCAGCTGCCTTTCTCGTTGCCAGGAAGCATGGCTGACTCTCCCAGGGAGGGAAAACTGGCCAGGTCCCTGGACTTCACGCAGCTGGTCGACATGGCATCTGAGTCTGTAGGAGGACAGGTGAGTGCGTGGGGCGTCCCCACGCTGAGGGCCCACTCGCCCGCCGAGAGCCCGGCTGGAACGGCAGGCTGGCGCGGCCTCCTCCACGAAGCCCGTCCCCGCACACGGCCTGCGGGGAACCCGTTAGAACCGGTGACGGCGCTGGAAGTGCAGCCCTGCCTCAGGCTTAGACCGAACTGATGCTTGGCGCCCGCAGGGAGAGTCCTCTATCCTGCGTGTCTCTCGCAGGGTAGACCGCTGGGCCTCGCACGCCGGGGGGGGATAACCTGGAAGGCGTGTTGGCCCCGTGCAAGGGGCGGGCTGGCCCCCAAGGGAGGGCCCCGAGTGCTCGCAGCGCGCAGGCGCCGTGTCCGGGGCAGACAGGGGGGGCCTGGGGTGCCCTCAAGACGCTTGCGCTCCACCGGGGAGACAGGTGTGGAAGCCGAGGCCCGGGCTGTCCTCATGGCGGGGGCAGGTGCTGGCGGGGCGCATCCCCCCAGCTGCGGGCAGCTGGACGGGGCGGGCAGGCTTGGGAAAGGCCGTCCAGGTAAGTGATGCTCAAAGAAGTCCTCAGGTGGGAGAGGTGGCCGGCAGGGCAGAGGGGCGAGGGGCGTCTCAGGTGGGATGCGGGCGGAGGGAGCATCACACGCGCCCCTGGTTTAGTGTTTCTGGAAGTCGGCAGGTGGTGTTGGGCAGCCTGAGCCTCGGGAGGTCGGAGAGGCCCTGTGCGCCCTGCGAGGGTTTCTGCTGGGAGCCAATGAGGACCTGGACAGGTGAGGGGCTCCTAGGTGTCCCCTCGCCCGTGCTTTGCCCTGACACATGCTTAGGGGGCAGGTCGACCCCAACACAGCAGGATTTCCCCTACCCTCTGCCTCTCAAACAGCCAGCAGCTCAACACAGCAAGATCTTCGCTGCCTTTTAGGTTCTGGGCTGGGGTCAGAGACCAGGGGTCTCACTGGAGGCAAATTATGCTCAGATACCGAGATCATCTTTGCCAGTAATTTATTTAACACAGGTTCACTGTGGAAATTATAATTTCTAATAATAATAATATTTCAGAAGCCAACAGCACACAGGATGATGTCTTCTACACAACATACCCTAAACCAGTGATGGGTTCGTTACACTATTGTTCCAGGCAAGGGGCAGAGGAAGGGAAGAAAGTCCAGGTCCACGTGACGTGTCCTCTCCTTTTCTTCTTTTTCTTTATGATTTTATTGATTTGAGAGGGAGAGAGAGCAGGAGCAGGGGGAGGCAGAGGGAGAGGGAGAGGCAGACTCCCCGATGTGCAGGGAGCCTGACGGGGGGCTCGATCCCAGGACTCCGGGATCGTGACCTGAGCCGAAGGCAGATGCTGCACCGACTGAGCCCCCCAGGTGCCCTGAGGTGTCCTTTTCTAAGAGTCTGTTCTCCATAGAGTCATCCTTCTGGCTGCAAGCTAGGTGCCCCCTGCCAGCTTGGGTCCCCGGTGGGCGATGGCACTGGTGTTGGCGGGCAAGGCGGCTGCTCCCATGGTCATCATTTAGAGGCCGCTAGGGGGCTCGAACCCACCCACGAGGAGCAGCCTCACCAAGGCAGGGGCGGATGAGCCTCGTCCCTCGAGGCTGCCGTCCGGCTGAACCTCTGGCCGCCGAGAGTCGCCTGGCCACGGCGGGGGCAGGGGCCCCAAGATCTCGGACAGCTCCCGAGGTCAGCGTTAGCCTTGGCCAAATGCTCTGGATAAGGCCTCCTCACAGATCCGTAGTCGAGGTTTAGGTGTCGGCTCCGTGAAGCCGCTGCACCTGTCAGGGGTCAAGTTGTTGAGCTGACACCAGGTGTCCGTGACAAGGCCCTGGGGCAGCTTCCCCAATGTGCCCAAGGTCACCCGAGAGCAACACAACCTCGCTTACGTCTTAGACACGCGGGCGTGGAATGGTAACCAAGCCACACCCAACACCAGTGCGCGGTTCCCCTCCCGCCTGGAGCCGTCCCTGGGTCCTGGGTTAGGCAGGGGTGACAGCAGCCTGTTTGGCCCCGAAAATCCGTTTTACGCCTGTTTTCCTGGTGGAAGCAGCGGCAACCCCCTCACTCTCGGGAATGTGCGGCCCTGGTTGACAGATGACCGGCCAGCCCTCCTGCGGGGCATCCTTCGGGGAGTCGGCCAGACCACAGCGGTGGCCCAGCGGGGCGGCATGAGACGTGAGACCGTGAGATGATCGCAGAGCCCAGTGTTCTCCATTCTCGAATGAGTGCGTTGGTGTGTTTTCTCGCCACGCGTAGGGAGTTAGCCCCTCCGCATCCGGACGGCAGGGGGTGAAGAGCGAGGGCGGGAGGGGAGGGACGCAGGGGGCGGGCGGTGAGGTCCAGACAGTCAGGAGGGCCCTGGGCTCATTGCCTGCTGCTCCTCTCCCCCGGCCACGTCGCGTCTCTTTGCACTGTGTCTCCTACTGTTTCACTGAGGGAACGGAGCAAAATGGTTTTTAATTCACGGTTACTTCATCTTCACCTTTCTTTATGTCCCCAGGTTTTATTTGCAACAGATGACTTTTTTGCTCCTGCGGAAAACCTTATAAAGGTAAATCGGCGCTCTGCAACGTGGGCTGTTGGTGTAGAGCGGTCTGTGCCTCCGTGTTAATTAAAATCCCCCCGAGTGTCTGGGGCGGGGGTCCTGTAACGTGTACCAGTGAGTTAGCATGTGGGACGGCAGAAGCATGTAGAGGTCAGCTCCAGCTCACGCTAAGACGCCCCGGAGACAGACGGGCACCTGACGCGGGGGCGGGGGGCCGCACCACTTTATGGGGAAATGACTGAGATCCTCGTACGTTGTCCTGTGTCCGATAGTGAGTTCGTAATCTGTAATCCGTGCTGGGGGGACACTGGCATGCAGCTTGGAAGTTTGGAAAATCATAAAAAATAAATCTATGTGTAAATTATATATATATATATATATATATATATATATATAATATAATTATAAAAGTGTAGGGCACGCTTACTAAAAAAAATGAACAAAAATTTCCCAGAAAATACTGACAAATGGAGGGAGGAGGTGGAGCCTGGGATGGAATCCTGCGACCTTGTTACAGCAGCTGTGGGGTGTCGATTCTTGTGAGTGGGCGGGTAAGCACGGGTGCACCCAGAGCTCACACCCCATACCTGGGGTGGGGGTGGCGGGTGACTGCAGTTGGTCTCTGCCTGGAGACTCTAAAGCATGGTTAGGGCATCTCATATATATGAACTTATGCCCCGCAGAAAATGACAATAAAATGAGGAACAGAGATGTTGATTTACTTGTTCCAGGTCACACGGCCGATAGATGTCAAAGCTCTTATCATTTTACCATATGTCTGCCTAAAGGAAATTTAAATGCAGGCACACCTTGACCTAGCTGTTCCGCAGATTTATATTAATTGCACACGCAGGCAAGGATATATAGAAAATATTCATTCTTGTGTTGTCCAGAGGGGGGAAAAGAACCCAGCCTAAATGTCCATTGATAGGGGAACTGGTTAAAGAGTCCACGATACGAGCTTCCAGATGGGGGACGCTATGTGACTGGCAAAAAGAGCGAGCCAGCGCCCTACGCACCTGTGGCGAGAGGTTCGGGCAGGTTGTGTATACGTAACAAAGCGTTCAAAAAGATTCACGTTAAATCGTGAAGTGTGGTTGCTATGAGTTGTCTGGGCATGGGAAGTGGATGGGACGAAGAATGGGGCCTTGTTCCCCATATTACACTTGACTATATATAAATATATTCTCTGTGCACCCATCCATATCCGCACACACGTGTGTGTATATTCCCACTTACGAGTCACGTCAGATACGCTGTGTCTTTATGTATAAGCACATTCTCCTTTTTGAATGAAAATCTCGGATAAAGCTGAAGCCCCTGTCACCACCAACTTTAATGCCGACCCACTCCTTCCCTTTACAGAATTAGCATCACTGTGAGGTTGGCCTGTTCTTCGAATACAGTTCATCCCGTTAAATCAATATGTCCATCTCCAGAGGTGGGACGTAGTGCTGCTGTGTGTTTTGTCATTTACATACGAGTTCTCATCAAGTACTTCCCCCTCAGCGAACGTCTCCCTGGATCCGAGCGTGCTCCGCCCGTGCCGAGGGGTGGACAGCTGGTGGCCCCCACTGCCCGCCACCTCTGGCCCCCATTACACCGGGTCCCTTTCCCGTGTTGATGCACATGTAGGTCGGTTAAACTTTACCTGCCACGAACATCCGAGTGTGCGGGGCTCGGCACACGTGTGGGCTTATCCCTGGGCTTGGGCTTTGGGGTTCCTTTCTTAAGCGCTGATTTGCTGTCCTTGGCGAGCACCGTTCTTTGAAGCACTGTTTCCAGTTCGGTAGCGTGTTTCTTTCCACGTCCATCCAGTTGCCACTGACCCTGAAGCCCCCGAAGCCACACTAAGCACCAGGAAGCTTGGGGCAGAGCGAGCGGCAGGGTTAAAGCGGGGGGGGGGGGGGGGGGGGCGGGGTGCAGCCCCTCTTCTCTCACTGGGTTCACGGCACAGCTTCCAAATCCTTCACTGATCTTAAAGACGTGTTTGGATCGTAACACGATTCGAATGGCACCAACTTTGACGTGACGATGCCAAACAGATATCGGGCACTTACCATGTGCCAGGCACGGCTCCAAGCATTTTAACGTGTGCTGCGGCCTCAGAAGGAACACGGCCTTTGACACCTAAGGATGCCGAGGCACAGAAGTCAGGCGTGAGCCCGAGCATGTGTGGACCTGCTGTGGGCCCCACGTAGCGGCTCCCCGGGGGCTCAGCCCGGCCCCACCACCGCGTGTCTGTGACTTTGTCCTTCTCAGCACCTGCTGGGGAGACGCAAGATCCTTTTTGAACCTGAGTTGTTGTGAAAGGGACATGTCCCCTAGCTTGGCCACCCACTACCCACAGAGCGATTTCTGGGTCTACGCTGTTCCTGGGGCTGTCACAGGTGTCATTTCAACCTCATCGCAGCCCTGCAAGGGGTGTGCTCAGCAGCCCTGTTCTTTGGGATGAAGCAGTAGGGGCTCAGCTATTTGTCTTGGGGCTGCTAAGGGGCTGAGCTGAGCCTTACCCCTGTCCTGTTCCCACCCCCGCCCCTCGCTGGGCGCAGAGCAGCTCCAGGGGCTGGGGTTTGAGCGTTCAGCTGGGCCCGAGCATCCAGCCTACCCCTGACTCTTTGGCCAGATTCCTTGTGAAGCAGTCTTTGGTGGGTTGCTTGGGAAGCCGGTCCTCTCTGACTTTGCTCCTTTCAGGGTACAGTAGGCGGCAATGGGGGGTTGTACCCTTTGTGGGGCCGCAGAATGAACCGTGGGGGGCCTTTATCTATCGCCATTGGCAGTTAACTCTGTGTTCTGAGGCCCACAGACAAGCAGAATTGCCTTCTCTGGAGGTGATGCAGAGATAAGGAGGCGTCCCTCGATCCGGAATGGGTTCCCTGTGTGTGAAGGCCACCCCCCTCCATGCCTACCAAGGAGTCCCATAGAGTCCTGGGTGGCACGGCCCACCCATCCTTTTGGGGCAGGAGTCGATGTGCTGGGAGCCCAGGCCCGGGCATGGATGTTAACGATGGACTTGTTATGCATGTTTGCTTTAGAGTGACAGCCCAAGCTTCAGAGAACATGAATACACTGAGTTTGGGAAGTGGATGGATGGATGGGAGACCAGAAGGAAGAGGATTCCAGGTAACGAGACGCTCTTCCACTCACTATGGTGAAGCTTAACCAGGGGGTTGGGAAGCCAGTGTACATTTTGGGTCAGCTTTGTCACGGGCCCTGGGCATGCTCTGTCGTCTTGGATGACCCTTCTGAACGTCAGGCTCTGAGGAGGGAGGACGGGCTCATGTTGCATCACCAGGCAGAAAGGAGGGCGTGCACATGGTTGGGCCGGGACGGCACGGGTGTTGGTGAGGCTGTTGGGGGTGGCAGTGCAGACCTACCCGCAAGGTGGTGGCAAACTTCGCTTGGTGTGTATGTTTGTGGGGGGACTTCAGCGCGATTCCTGAGGCAGATGCTCTCATCCTCATTTAGCTGCTGTGGAGTGAGGCCTCACTCACTCACTCACTCACTCACTCAGCCCCGGTCACATCACCTGTGAGCAGAGCCGGGATCTGCACACAGATCTGCCCTTCGTGTCACCTGAGGGTCTACTTTTATTCATTGCTACTCATCGGGCTTAATTAAAATAGACCTTTATAGCAGCCCAGGTGGCTCAGCGCCACCTTCAGTCCAGGGCGTGATTCCGAAGACCTGGGATCGAGTCCCATGCCAGGCTCCCTGGATGGAGCCTGCTTCTCCCTCTGCCTGTGTCTCTGCCTCTCTCCCTCTCTCTGTGCGTCTCTCATGAATAAATAAAATATAAAATAAAATAGACCTTTTAAAGTTGAAGAAATGTCCATAAAAACAAACTAATCCAGCATTAGGCAAATAACCAATTTTTTTTTGTGTGTGTGTGTCTGTCTCAAGTGCTACAGAGATACTGGGTATTTCTAAGGGACTCCAGACTTTATCAGATTCTAATGAATCTGGGCACGTCTGCCTGCAAGTAACCAAGAACTACCTGGTGACCTAGGACTCTGAGATTTCCTAGACCTTAGCAGATGCAGGTGGTGAACCGGGCGGGCCCCCCCAGGAAGTCCTGAGAGCGTGAGATGATGGTGAGTGTGCCGTTTCCAGGACGCCCGGATCCACACTGAGCACCTGCCGAGCTGGGCCAGTGTCGTCTACATTGCAGTCACATCTGACCTTCAGGGAAGCTGTTCTCGCCCCTGATTCACAGTTGAAGAAACGAGGCTCAGGCCAATTTTCACTTTGGAAACCGGAATTGGATTCAAGGCCTACACGTGTCCTGCTGTGACTGGAACAGGGGTTCTCATGGGACATGGGGGCCTCGTGTGGCCACGTGATGGGGGATCTTTAAGTCATAGCTGGGAGTTGACCTGTGTGCACTTTTCTTGGCGGGAGGACGATGTTGCTGTTGTTTTCACTTCAGTTCTGTTCAATCACACGCTTTGTCTTCCGAGTTAAACCTGACGGGATGTACTTTTTCGTCTTGTAGGTCACGACTGGTGCATCATCAAGCTGGGGATACAAGGGATTATCCGGGGCTTTGATGTGGATATTTCTTACTTCATGGGAGATTATGCTCCTCGAATGTCAATTCAAGCAGCAAACTTGGAAGAAGGTGCCTTGAGAACCCAGAATGGGTGCTGTGGGGTCGTGGGGCCCATCGGCCCAGCCTGCTGACGTGCACTTTCCGCCCAGACAGGTTCAGCCACTTGTCTGAGGTCATGTCACTCGGGGCTTTAGAACTTGGATTCCCGATTTGGTGCTCTGTGATGTTTGATTTTTAGCTTGACCAAATGTAGGGTTTGTTATTCCCACACTCTTCAGGCCTCTCCCAGAGGCACATCCTCCTGGCACCACCAGGTTTGACAAACAGGTTGCAGGGGAGGGTGGCAGGGAGTGGGCCACGGGGACAGTGTGGAGCTAGGTCTGGGCCAGCTGTGGACAGGTGGCATTGGCTTCTCTGTGGCTACCCCAGTGTGCATAACGGTGCGGTAGCCATGGGGTTTTCAGGAAGGGTTCCTTGCTGCCTTGTGGGATGCAGGACCACGTGGATCCCACAGGCTCGGTAAGTTAGACTGTTGTTATTCCTTCAACTGGCACAATCTGATGCTGGTCCCAGCATTTTTTAAAAAAGAAACAAGTGCCATTATGTGTGTGTATACACATGTACTTAGGGAAGATAGGTCATGCCAGTTGGCAAATTTACGCTGAGACATTGTGTCCCAGCCTTGTACGAGGCTCTGTGGAAAGATGGGCCTTGCTCCAGACGACAGTGGGGGGAAGCCGAAGAGTCAGGTGTTGATGGAGAGATGCTACTGTGGAGGCAGGAAATGACTAATGACAATTAGTAAGATGCCTCCCGCAAGCCAGCAACTGTCTGGGATATCGCCCAAATGTCAATTCCAAGGATGCCATGTGGGGGTGGAGGGGAAATCCTGCTTCTGGAACAGACCTGGCAAATGTGCCAGAATGTCCGTTGATCCAACTTCTAAAAACTCTACTCATGTGATAAATTTGTAGCAGTTGGACTTAACTTGGAGATGGTGTGTACTATTTTGACAAGCACACGTCCTGCCAGATGTTTTGCAGCACTTTTTGGAATTACGTAGTGTTTTAAATATTGAGGAGCTTCAAGTGTGTCTATTACTTGGATCATCTGATTCTTTGACTTAAGAAATGTTATCTATGGGGTTATCTGGCAAAATGAAAGTGAGCATACAGTCCACTAAGAGAGTATACTCTCTTTGACTTTGAACACCAACCATAACCCTACTGGTCAATCTACCTTCAGATAAACAACCAGAGATCCCACAAAGAGGAGTCAGGATGGGAGCCGCAGCCACACCAGAGGAGTTTGAGGCTGTTGCAGAGGTATGCCTGCAAACAGGATGGGGGCTTGTCATGGTGGCTGGGGTGGCAAGGACACCACTCTGCATGCCAGGCCACGAGGGTGTTTCCTGAGGACCCTCAACCCCAGGCACACTTCCCCTCATTTACTTGCCCCGCAAACCTTGCAGATGCTTTGCAAGTGGTTCATGCAACCCCGCACGAGGGAGTGGCATGGGCTCCGCGAGGTTTAGAGTAGCGTGTCTCAGGGCGCTCTGCTTACCTGTGCTCATCTGCCGGATGCTGCCCGGATGAGATTAATATAGAAATCCACAGTAAGAGTTCAGGTACCTTTTACAGCAGTATGACAAAGCAATCTTATGCCTGATGAATCTGATAAACAACATGGGCTTGTGTTCTGGCACACTCTTGTTTTTTAAAGTTTGTCTAGTAATTGATTTATATCGTGCCTTACAAAAGTGTCGATCGTAGCAGACTAGAAAATAAATAATGTCAGCCACACAGTTCCTTAAGTTTGAGGAGCACTGACCTAGAAGAAATGATCACAACATTCAGGTCAACTGGTCAACCTCAGGTCTCAGGGCCTAAGAGAACAGGTTGTTTTTTTACTAAATGTTCACGTCATAATTCTGGTTTCTTCTAAGAATCCCCAGAGGGAATCTCAGATGGTGTCCTTCAGTTCCCAACCCTCCTGCCTGTTCTCTGGCCACCATCATTTCATCAGGATGAAAAAAACCCTTAGGCCTTTATTCTGTTTGTTAGACCTGGGACTTAATCTTTATTAGTATTTTTATTAAAGTATTTTATTAGGCATCCATCATCAATTTTTATGCCAAAGTATTTGTATCCTGTGGATCCCACACGAGCCGTAGGATGAGAGAATTTATTGTTCCCTGGAGCCACTGCTAACATTTTTATATTTATTGCTAGCTAAAGTCTGATGACTGGAATTACCTGGTCCCCATGACAGAGCTTAAACCAGGAAAGCCTGCGTCCAGCCACAATTATTTTGCTGTCAATTCCCAGGAGAGATGGAGTCACATAAGACTCAACATTTTCCCAGGTAAGTTTGACATGGACTCATCTGTCTGTGGCTTCTTAACGTGAGTCATGTATCAAAGTGAAGTCACTCATCGCTCTAGCATTTTAGGGTTATAATTTGCCCTTTTTGTGCTCTAGGGAATTCTCATTCCAACTCAACCATCCATTGGTAGTTATTGAAGAAGCATTAGGTCGGGGCGCCTGGGTGTCTCAGTTAAAGTGTCTGCCTTTGGCTCAGGTCATGATCCCAGGGTCGAGATTGAGCCCCACATTGAGCTCCCTGCTCCACATGGAGTCTGCTTCTCCTTTTGCCTCTGCCCACCAACCCCCACTCGTGTTTGATCTCTCTCAAATAAATAAAATATTAAAAAAAGGAAAAAGTATGAGGTCAATTAGGATATGAAAGAACTAAGCTGTATTAGGTTAAATATCTCCTAAAGATTTCTCCCTTGCCGGATGCACTAGCAGATGAAATAGTGCGTGCAAATGACCCTCATTTTCCTTTTTTAAACAGCTTTATTGTAATGTAATTCTCATGTCATGCAATTCACATACTTGAAATGCACAATTTAGCGGTTTATAGTATATGTCAATATATGAACAATTTAAAGTCTACGGAAATATACAGCAACGTGCAGCCATCACCACAGTCAATTTTAGAATGTTTTATCACCTCAAAAAGAGATCCCATCCTATAACTATCAACCCTCATCTCCATCAGCCCTAAGCAACCATTAATCTACCTTCTGTCTGGATATTGGTGACTATTCTGGACATTTCATATAAGAGGTCTTTTGTGACTCGCTTGTTCCACTTAGCATGTTTTCAGGGCTCATCCGTGTTGTAGCATTGTTAGGGGTCCATAATTCCTTTTCATGGCAGAATGGGTATTCCATCGCATGGAGGAACCACATTGTTCATACAGTTGGTCCGTTGGTGGACATCACGGTTGTTTCCACTGTTGGCTGCCTATGGATAGTGCTGCGATAAATATTCCTGCACGAGTGTTTCATTTGGGGATGTATGTAGGACTGGGATTGTTGGGTCCTGTGATAACTGTATGTTTAATTGTTGGAGGAATGATCAGATTGTTTTCTAAAATGGCTACACCGTATTACATTCTCAGCTGCAGTTTGGATGGTTCCAATTTCTCCACATTCTTGCCAACACTTACTATTATCTAACTTTTTGACGGTAGCCTTCCTAGAGGATGTGAAGTGGTATCTCATTGTGGTTTTAATTTGTATTTCTTTAATGACTAATGGTGGGGAGCACATTTTCAGTTCCTTACTTGGCCATTTGTATATGTTTACATATATAACATGCATATATAAACGTGTTTTTTTGGAAAAGTGTTTTTTGCCCATCCTTAAGTTGTTTTTTTAATTGAATTTTAAGAGTTCTTTATATATCCTAGATACAAATCCTTTATCAGATGTATGATTTGCAAATATTTTCTCCTGTCCAGTTATAAAGGGGATGGAAGCAGTAGGACAACCTGATGGGACACATAGGGTGGCAAAGTTTACTTTTTCAGAGCATGGAGGGGTATATTTAATACCCTTGATAGTTTTGATTAAAAGGGAGGCTGGATATTAACTCTGCAAATAAGAATCTTTTTTTTTTAAATTTCAAATCAACTTTACACTCAACAGACAAGTGTCTGTTATACCATCTAAGTGGATCACGAAGTCCAGTGAACCAGAGCAGTGGTTCTCCTAGGTTAGCTCCTGCTAAATTACTCCCTCTATTATGTTTTTTTAGGGTTTTATACTAGCTCAGTTTGATTTTATTTATTGTAAATGTCAAGACTGGTCTACTAAAAAAATGTTCTGAAATTTTTTTAAGTTGCTCAGTTTCATCAAATTTTTCATGTAAAAATATATAGGGCTTGGTTTCAGTAGAATATTCCAATTAATGAAAAAAGCTTGCTCCTGTCTTCCAGGAAGTACTATTTAAACAAATAAAAATATTCACCTTATTAGAATCAGATAATGTGAGCTGATGTTGGCGGCAACTATCTGCTCTGCAGACCTAATCTTGGCTGCTGTGGTTCTCGGAAGTGATCTGGTTTTGTGAATATTATCTTTTCTGTTCTCAGTCATATTGCTAAGTAATGTGTTGTCATAAAAATAAAAACATGAGGCTCTTGCATGAGCCTGTGTGGGACTTAGCAATGGTAATCTGTGGCATCAAACATTGTATCTATGGTGAATTTTCCAATTGCTTTTTGACCTTCTTGGAGTTATTAATCCTGTAAAAAATATGAACAATATGAGCACTGACTATGTACCAGGACTGGTTCTAAGAGATGATAGAGATGAGAACCAGATAGATCATTATCCTGGCTGTCAAAAATTTTATATCCTGGTTCTGGGCCTCTGATATCAGTAGGGGCTTAAACAAATAAAATTACAGGATAATTTCATACTGTGATTTGAGCTCTGAAATAAATATGCGGGAGGTAGGGATTGTACACCCCAACCTGAGAGAATTGGGCAGGGCTGGGCAGAGCTGGAAAGATGTAACCAGCTGAGAGGAAAAGCCTTTTTGGGACCAATACACCGATGGTGAGACCTAACAACAAGGAGGCTCTTTTGGAGAGCTGGGGAAGTTGTTCCAGTACAAAGGAATGGCAGGTGCAAAGGCCCTGGGGGCAGGAGGGTTGGTGTATTTGAGAAACAGAGCGGGCAGTTTGTGGAGGGCTTTGTTGGTCATGAACCACAAAGAGCCATCTTTCCAAGTAAGGAATAACTCCGGCCTCTTTCCTCCTCAGATGGTGGAATCGCACGTCTTAGAGTGTACGGTATGGGGCAGAAAGACTGGACTGCAACCGACCCCAAAGAACCATTTGACCTAGTAGCCATCGCTCACGGGGGCACCTGTGTAGGATACAGCAATGCACACTTCGGGCATCCAAACAATATGATCGGTAAGATGATGCTCTGGGAGCTGGTGTTTATTTGGGGCGTCTGGGCACCAGCATTAAGCACCCTCATATGGAATGAATGATTTAAGAGGAAGGTGCCGTCTCAAATCCCAGGAGTGGGTGAGATCAACGGTCCATACACAGGATTTGATGCCTTTATGATGTGAAGTGAATCAATGTGATTTTCCTTCCTAATTTTGGCTTGAAGGGAAAAGGAAAACTTACTAAATCTCTGGCTGTATGTTAACAAAGCCCTAAGTTGAATGAAAATGACTTACGTAGCAATGCTCAGGCGCGTGGGGTCTGGAATGTAAAATTATGCCAGTGCATTCATGCTCACATTTAAGATAAAATCCTGTGACATTCCCGTTAAACCGTGTCATGCCTGGCAGGAGTCGGCAAGGCCAGGTCAATGGCAGACGGCTGGGAGACGGCGAGAAGGCTGGACAGGCCGCCGGTATTAGAGGTAAGAAGTTCAAAACAGCCACGATGTAAAGTTCCCTATATCTCGATTTATTTATTTTTTGTTTTTTAAAAAGATTTTATTTTATTTATTCATGAGAGACACAGAGATAGAGGCAGAGACACAGGAGAAGGAGAAGCAGGCTCCATGCTGGGAATCCAATGCAGGACTTGATCCCAGGACCCCGGGGTCACTCTCTGAGCCCAAGGCAAGGGCTCAATCGCTGAGCCACCCGGGCTGCCCTATATCTCATTTTAAATTGACAGCAAGGAAATGCTTATTTCAGAACCTCTCAGGCAATGTTCTGGAAGTAGTCTGTGTTTCCTGGATCCTCTGCTGCTTCACTGTATGGTCACGGCAGGACCCAGGAGGCCCCGTGCTGGCCACAACGGCCACTCCAACCCATTTTGCAATGTCCCTGTTTCTTTCATAAAGAAACGGGGATCTACAATTTAATGATAGAAAACCCATGGATAAATTCACTGGTTGAGCTGGAGGAAAAAAAAAACCCAAAACACTGGTTGAATCATTTTTGGTATCTGTGTGTCCCTGGATGAGACCACCATTGTGGCTATGGCAGGTTGGGGACTCTAGAGCTGGCTCAGCCGTCCAGTTTGGCCAGCGTCTACTGTGAGAGGTGAAAGTCAAAACGAAGCAAAACAAAACACCTTTCAGCGTGTGAATCCCACTGAGAACTTAACTGGTGAACACCCGTTTCCTGGGTTAGTTTTCATGTCAGCCAACACTTCTACTGTAAAGGAACATTTGGAGGCAGACCATATACTGGTATAGATTTGACCAAGAACTTAACTACTTCAAAAGGTCAAAACAAATTGATTAGAGGACCTGGGGCTGGGTTAGACCCAGACCCCCTCCTATGGGTCCCATCATGCACAAATTTATAATCGACCTAGAAAATCATATAAAAAATAGATGAAAACTTACCAAGTACCCTAAACTCATGAGTCCGTATGAGGCATTTAAGGACTAATAGGCCAAGGGGCCATTAACACAAAAAGTAATTTACGTATTGGCATGGGAAACACTCTTTTATAGTAAGAAGTAAATATCACAAGTATGTGTCAACATTTTTCACTGGCTGGTTTTCAGAATTCGTTTTTCGAAAGGCACCATGCTGGCTTATCTTTTTTTTTTTTTTTTTTTTTTCCTTTTTCCTTTTGGATTCCAGAATGATGAGAATGGTGTTCTCCTGGTTCCGGGTTCTGAATGGGCCGTTTTCCGATTGGCACACCCTGGAGTAATAACTCAAATTGAAATTGATACAACATATTTTAAAGGTAAATGCAAAGTTGTCCAGAAATGCATCTAATGGAGTGCTGGTTATGGAGATGACACGATCCTGTGGGAGCAGAGCTCAGGGTGGTGGACTCGGGACGTGGCTTCAACACTCAGATGATGTGTGGTTTTGAGCAATTTCCATGAACTGTTGGTACCTTACTTTTTCTTTATAAAATGTCAGAATTGGATGATCCTTCCCTCCCCCAAAGTTGGATGAGATTCTGTGATGCTGTAGGACTCTTTACTACGGGGACCCTGGGTCTCACTGGGAAGAGTGTGAAATAGTGATTAGGACACGGGAAGAACTGGATGGGGCATCATCTTACTGGGGCAGGTGGTTGGGGGCGACCATGTCCACTCCAGACTGGACTTTTAAGGCAGGAAGCTACACATTTTCAAAACCATGCTCTTCCATTAGTAAAAAAATATTGGCACTAAGCACCCCTGATATTCAATACCTACTTTCTTATGAAAAGTATACACATGTCATCATATTGACAAAATTCAAGAGCAGTTATGAAACCTGTTGGGTGAGATTTACATACCTACTGGATTGGGTGTCTCATGGTTGTTTAGTTGTCAGTAAACAGTGGC
Source organism: Canis lupus familiaris (assembly GCF_011100685.1). Classification (NCBI taxonomy): domain Eukaryota; kingdom Metazoa; phylum Chordata; class Mammalia; order Carnivora; family Canidae; genus Canis; species Canis lupus. The sequence continues at coordinate 2,214,790 of NC_049238.1, forward strand.
AATTTATTTTCATATTTCGGATGTCTCGATGTTTAAATGTCTCGCGAATCACTGTGACTTCGCTTAAGCGCTAACTACCAAACCAAGGCACAATATGTATTTAAAGGGAAGCTCTTCTTCAGTGGTCATGGATTTAATGATTTCAGGATGTATGGGTCATTGGGACCTCTTTTTTGGAAGACTATTTTAGATCTGATTATCGGGTTACTGTTTTCACTTTTCAACACAGCTGATGAAGAGCTCCTCCTGGGTCAGGGGCCGATGTCAGCTCCATTCTGTTCTTGCGGTTCGTGGATGCTTGTGTTTCTGGTGGCATCTTTCATCCACAGGGCTCTGCATGGGTAGTTCAACATCACTGGTTAGTTTTGTGAGCGAGAGGTTAATTAGACCCAGGTCACAGTCAGTACATCCGTGTAACTAGGGGGCTGGCCTGCACCGTCTTGAGTTTGCTGCTGTTGGCTCTCTGGGCTCTGTCCATCACAACGTGAGGCCAGGCCTGGAATGGGGGGCGTGCTGTACCCAGCTGAAATCTCAAGTGCACAAGCCTTGATATGCACGTATGTGGGTAGATATTAAAGAAATAGAGACACAAATAGTGGCTTTAATGTTCTTCTCCTGCATCTTTTGGGTTTCCACGTGCACCCAGGAGCGAGCCCTCTCACCTGAGAGGTCAGATACAGATTTTGTTTCAATCCTTCCTCTGCTGATCTTCAAGTCTTAGGGGACCCCTAAGGCGGTTCTCCCCACAAAGAGTGTGGTCCTGCAACCCCACTGGGCACAACCCTGATGACATTCCAGAGAGAAGAGAGACTCAGGACCCTGTGTCTCACCCAGGGAGCACTTAGCACACCCCGGAACACAGCACTTCGGGTTGGCGCCATGCTCTGACCAGTTAACTCAGCTCGGTCTTCCTTTCCGCTTTGCATGACCGAGTCTGATGCTGTAAGGAAAGTGTCTTCCAGCCTCATAATAGCTTCAGGCGAGCCACGTGGCTGTACCCAAGTATTTAGCTGTGCAATCTAGGGTGCTTAATGAAGATACCTTCAACTTTCCAAGTAAACTCAGATCCAAACTCGGATGCACCAGCCCGTTCACGTATGTCAGGCCGATTTTGATTCCTCTGAAAAACACACACCTAGATTTCATCCGGCAATCCAACCCCGTCATGACTGGGTACATTCCTTCTCTCACGTGTGTCACACGTTGGGTGTTGTTCAGAGACAGTTTGTTCTCTGCTGGGTCTTTGATTTGATGAAAAAGTCCAATAGCCTGAGCCAAACCGCTGAGTACCAACAGCAGGGAGAGTCACTGTGCGTTTGCTCCGACAGGCAATTCTCCCGACAGCTGTAAGCTGGACGGTTGCATCCTGACGACCCAGGAGGAAGAGGACATGATCAAGCAGAAATGGGAGCTTCCCGGCCAGAAGTGGAAACCGCTGCTTCCAGTCACGAAGGTATGGCGCCCATGGGGGCTGTGCAGGCTCGTCCCAGCCCGGCCCCTTCCCTTGGATTCGCTTGCCAAACCCTCTGCTCCGTTCAACAGTAAAGGGAAGGAGCTTCCAAACATATTTGTGGGTTCATGTAATAAAAGAGAGGCTCTCGTTTTTCATACCTTTGCATTTCTAACAGCCAAGTTTTCTTTTAAACCATCATGTGCAAAGAATATATATATTCTTTATATTTCCTATATATTTCCATATATACTCTGTATTTCCATACACACACACACACACAGAAAATGTTTCTTTAGTATATTGACTTTTTAGAAGGGGTGACTAGCATATTTAAGGCTATAATGGTGTGTCCTCCTGTGGGATGGATTCTGAGATGTTCTGGAAGTGTCCTCTTCGATCCCGTGGGAGGTAGTCACTTTCGGGTCACAGCAGGGGGTCAGGACCTCCGGGAGGCACCAACATGCTTGCTTCTTACTTTCTTTTCCTTGTCGGTGTGTCTGCTTCACTAACCATTAAGAACCACAGACACCATGGGCCCGCGAGCTCAGGTCCCTATTGCCAGGCCATGTGATCCCTGCTAGCCTAGCTTTCCTGGGGGCCAAGCGGCCTGTTGTCAGTGAGTAACTTCCCTGGTTTTGGGCCCTGAGCCTGCCCAGAGGGATGGCCCAGGTGAGCCGGCCAGGTGAGCCGGCCAGGTGAGCCAGGCCGCGTGGGCCTCGAGCTGCGTTACCCCCAGGCCGTTTCCCTGCCTCTTCCAGCTGTCCGCCGACGAGAGTCACCTGTTCCACAGCCTGACCCTGGAGCTCCAGGACGTTATCACTCACGCGAGGCTCACCATCACCCCCGACGGGGGTGTCAGCCGCCTGCGGCTCAAGGGCTTCCCCAGCTCCATCTGCCTCTTGCGGCCCCGGGAGAGGCCCACCATGAGATTCTCGGTGAAAGTGGGCTTCCGGGCGAACCTCTGACTCCGCGGGGCCCAGCGCTTGGGGGATGACTCAGCCCTGCGCCCCTCCGGAAGCGTTTTTAACACCAAAAACCGAAGAGGGTTCCAGCAATCAATGTTTTTAAGATGGATGTAATCCCTGGGGATTTAATAAAGGGGTCGCTGTGACACGTTGGTGCAGGGAGGTGTGGGTGCTTCGGCATGGGCTGCGCGGGGAGGCAGCGGGTGGGAAAGATCCCTTTCAGAAACACAAGATGCCGGTATTTACAGTATATTCCGTGCGCCCGTAGGTGGCCTTGGCAGCCGGTGTCCTCAGGCCCATTGCCTTTGCAAGTTCGAGCTCATCCAAGCCCCTGGAACAGCAGGTCTGGAATGCCTGGTCTGGGCTCAAGAGGACGGGTGTCCTCTCCCAGGACAGGGAATGACCCCCAAGGACACCCACCCCCTGGAATTGGTGTTCCCCAAATGAAGGTGCCTTCCGAGGTAGACGTTTGAGAAACCTGGTGCCAGCTGACCAGGAACCCACCTTCCCACATGTGGGGCCCACACAGGTCTTCCTGGACACGATTCTGATTCACAAGAGGGGCCTGGGATGCCGTTGAGGGGGTGTGGGAGGGGCTCAGCTGTTTGGGACATGCCTTCTGCCTAGGCCAGGACCCAGGACCGAGTCCCACCTTGGGCTCCTGCATGGAGCCTGCTTCTCCCTCGGCCTGTGTCTCTGCCTCTCTCTCTCTCTGTCTCTCATGAAAAAATAAAATCTTTAAAAAAAACCAAAAAGCAAGAGGGTCCCAATGCCCCCGCCCCACCCCAGCCTCTCCCCACAGGGCGCTGGTGCGGTAAGGTGGTGAGTGGGGGGGGGATCCTCTGCTCCTACCAGGCTGCAGGGACGGAAATCAGGAGGGTGGCGCCTCCCTCTCCCTGAGCTCTGCCCCCCCCCCACCTGTTAGGCTCCTGATGCCCCCTCCCCCTTCCCTGCCCGGCTCTCCTTCCCCCTCCCCCTCCCCTGCCCTGGCTCTACCTCCCCCTGCCCCGGCCCCACTCTCCACCTCTCCCTCCCCTCCCTAGGCTCTCAGACGTCCTTACTCCCCCCACCCCCCACCGCTGCAGGCCGGGGCGGTCACAATGGCAGGCGGGCGTCAGCGCGGCGGGGGGTGGGGTGGGGTGGGGTGGGGTGGGGGGCGGGGAGCCGGGGCCGCACCGCAGAGGCGCCCACGCCTGGCTGCCCGGGGCTGGAGCGCGGGCGGGGGCGGGGGCGGGTGGCCCGGGCGGCGGGGCCATGGGGTGGCGCGGGCCTCCGGGGCTGGTGGACAGCGCGCCCGCCAAGGCCATCGTGGTGTACCGCAACGGGGACGCCTTCTTCGCGGGCCGGAGGTGCGTGCTGTCGCGGCGCCGCGCGGCCACTTTCGAGGCGCTGCTGGACCAGCTGACGGAGCAGGTGGAGGTGCCGTTCGGGGTGCGGCGCCTGTTCACGCCCACGCGCGGGCACCGGGTGCTGGAGCTGCAGGCGCTGCAGGCGGGCGGCAAGTACGTGGCGGCAGGCCGCGAGCCCTTCAAGAAGCTCGAGTGAGTGCGGCCCTCCCCCGGCCCTCCCCCGGGGCCCACCTGCCGCCCCGCCCCGCCCCGCCCTCGCCCTCGCCCTCGCCCTCGGTGCGCGCTGACCCAGCGAGGGCGCGAGCGTGGGGGCGCACCTGTCGCCCTGCTCTCGGTGCGCATTGACCCGGTGACCGTAGGGCGCACCTGTCACCCTCCCTGAGCCTGACCCACAGAGTGTGGGTGGCGCACCTGTCACTCTCCGTGCAGTGACCTGGCTAGAGCGCAGTAGCGTGAGGCACACCGGTCGCCTTCTGCACCTGGTGACTCCCCAGCGGACAGCACTCCTGTGCACACAGCCCGCTCCTCCTGGTGGGCAGCGGTGAGGGCTGGGGTCCACCTGCCAGCAGCACCTGTGTTAGCATCAGAAAGGGCCTGGGGAAGAGGAGTGGGTGGGCAGTGGCCATGAGGTCAGGCCTCTCTGGAAAGGCGACTTTGGCTGGAAGATGGGGTGGGGGGGGAGAAAGGGAGTTAGCCATGCGCAGAGCTGGGGAAGCAGGCTGGAAGGCGGGACTCCCACCTGGGTCACCCCCAAGTGGCTGCCCCAGGCTGCTGTGCTGCCTTCCTGGCCCGGCCTGGCCACAGGAACGCCGTGTGATCGTGGGCCTCCAGCCGCGTCCCCTGCTAGGCTGGGCCGTAAAACTGTGTAAACACCACTCTGGAGCAAGAGAAGGCATGACCTGATTTGAAAACCTGCCACCTCCGTCCCCATCCTTTTCCCACAGGTGACCACCACTATTTTGGCCATTGAATCATCCTTTCATGATAATCAATCCTCAAAGGACAGATTTTTCAATGTTTCACGTTTGTGTACTTTATGTAAATGCGATCAAATCGTATACAGTTTTCTGCTGGTTGCTTTTTCACCCGATAGTAGGTTGTGAGGTTCATCCGTGTCACTAGTGTGTAGCTGTAGGTCATTCACTTTTACTGCCATGTGTTCTTTGATTGACTAAAGTACCAGTTCACTTGTCCAATCTGTTGATGGTTGATTTGGGTTGTTCTAAATTTTATGCTGAAATAAATAAGGACAGTGTTGCAGACATTCTTTTGCGTGGCTGCTGGTGCACGTGGGTAAGACTCTCTCCAGGGGGGTGCATTCGTGATCTACCGCGGCATAACCAACCACCCCAAGCGTTTTGGCTCAAAACAGCTTTATTATCACAGTTTCTGTGATCAGGAATTCAAGACCAGCTTAGCTGAGTGGCTCTGGCTCAGAGAGTCCCCTGAGGTTGTAATCAGCATGCTGGCTACCGTCATCTGAAGGCCTGACTGGGGTGGGTGCTTCCAGGTTCGCTCCCAGGGCTGAGGCCGGAAGCTTCATTCTTGCTGTGGGAGCCCCTCCGTAGGTGACTTAGCAGCTGGCTCTCCCTAGCACCGGGGATCTGCGATGGAGCCCGGATGATGCTACAGTGTGTGTGTTGTTGCTGCTGTTTCTCTGTCATGCCGTCTTCTCTGTCTGCCTAGTTATCTCTGTGTGCTGGGCAGTACTTTCAAAACTTATTTGGGGAAATAATTTGAGGCCTAGGGTGATATGTCTTTGGCCAAAGTTGATTTTTTGTGTATTTGGGCCAGATAGCTGTCATCAACGGTTCTTGATCACCTTAATACACCTTTAGAATGTAAGATCACTTGGGCCATCCTGAAGACTTGAAGACAAGATGGCCCCCCCTCGGGTCCCAGTTCACAGAGAAAGGTAGTTCACAAGGAGCCCCAGCGCTCGTGTGCCCTGAGCAAGTGCTTCTGGCTGCTGGCCACAGAGCCTGTCAGGGACACGGTTCAACCTCTCAGCCATCTGTCCACAGTTGAAGAGAAAGCTCTGGGGTGAAGTGACGCCAGGTATTAGGCTTACATGTTTGGAATTCCTTTATTTCCTGGATCTTGGCCCAGTAATTCCTCATTATCCTTGTGAGATGTCTTATGTTTCAAGTAAATGTTTTCATTTTGTTCAACTTTATTAGTTTTTAGTGAACAGGTGGATCAGAGTTACTTAGTCCATTGTTCCCAGGGGTGGAAGCCTTCTCTCCCTCCTTCTTCATATACATTTTTATAGATGTCTGATTCTGTGGATGACAGTGTCCTTCAGTCCACAGAAGGTATTTTTTTTCTTTTCTTTATCTTTTTTAAAGATATTTGAGAGAGAGACAGAGAGAGCGAGCTAGGGGAGTGGCAGAGGGAGAGAGAGAATCCCAAGTAGACTGCCTGCTGAGCGTGGAGCCCAACGTGGGGTTTGATCTCACCACTCTGAGGTCATGACCTGGGCCAAAACCAAGAGTTGGACGCTTAATGGACTGAGCCATCTAAGTGCCCCAGAAGGTACTTTTCTATTGACTTCTAACTTCAAGATTGCAGATAAGAAATCAGTTCTCATAATTTACTTATTTGAAAGTAATATTTTATCTTTTCTGACTGTTTAAAAAATATATTTTTTGATCTCTGTACTGTGGTTTAAGCGGTATGTCCAAGTGCAGATTGATCGAACCCTCTGGAGTCCGGTGTGGTGACTCATCAGCCACTGCGTCTTCAGAGGATGCCTCGTCTTCTCTCTGTGTTTCCTGCTTCAGAGTCAATGTGGATCGGCTTTTCTCACTGATGCTAAGCTCCAGGCATCTTCCTCTCTGTCTTGAATTTCTCTCTTTTATCTTTGTACTGTTCATTAGGTACTTTGTGCACATCAGTCTTTTGGCTAATTTTTCTGCTGTGTGTGAGGAAGACATAGACATGGCCAACATGCATATGAGAAAATGCTCTGCATCACTTGCCATCAGGGAAATACAAATCAAAACTACAATGAGATACCACCTCACACCAGTGAGAATGGGGAAAATTAACAAGGCAGGAAACAACAAATGTTGGAGAGGATGCGGAGAAAAGGGAACCCTCTTACACTGTTGGTGGGAATGTGAACTGGTGCAGCCACTCTGGAAAACTGTGTGGAGGTTCCTCAAACAGTTAAAAATATACCTGCCCTACGACCCAGCAATTGCACTGTTGGGGATTTACCCCAAAGATACAAATGCAATGAAACGCCGGGACACCTGCACCCCGATGTTTATAGCAGCAATGGCCATGATAGCCAAACTGTGGAAGGAGCCTTGGTGTCCAACGAAAGATGAATGGATAAAGAAGATGTGGTTTATGTATACAATGGAATATTACTCAGCCATTAGAAATGACAAATACCCACCATTTGCTTCAACGTGGATGGAACTGGAGGGTATTATGCTGAGTGAAGTAAGTCAGTCGGAGAAGGACAAACATTATATGTTCTCATTCATTTGGGGAATATAAATAATAGTGAAAGGGAATATAAGGGAAGGGAGAAGAAATGTGTGGGAAATATCAGAAAGGGAGACAGAACGTAAAGACTGCTAACTCTGGGAAACGAACTAGGGGTTGTAGAAGGGGAGGAGGGCGGGGGGTGGGAGTGAATGGGTGACGGGCACTGGGTGTTATTCTGTATGTTAGTAAATTGAACACCAATAAAAAATAAATTAAAAAAATTTTTTTCTGCTGTGTGTAAGATGTCATCAAACCAGTTCACTGAGTTTTAAATTTACTTACTTTTTCATTTCAAAAAATTCTACCTCGTTCTTTTTCAAATCACGTACATGACTCTTTCGAGTTTCTCAGTCTTGCATGCACTTCCAGGCTTGCCTTTTATTGAAATGTTGTCCTCCTGTGGCTGTGTTGGAACCCGGTTTCTGTTATTTTTGTTGTTTTCTCTCAGTTGAGATAGTGATCTCCTTGTTAGTCTACTTTCTGCCTGTATGTGACTCCTTTTATATGGATTTTACATGAGGAAATTTCGTCCAGGACTGAGGCAAAGGTGAGGTTCTTTGGAGAGGGCATCTGTGCTCATCTGCGTGCTGCCAATACTGCCAGCCCCAGAGCACTCTGATTCAGTTAGTAACGTGAGATTTTCGGGACCACCAGATAGTGTAATTTTGTGAGCAAGCTGGCTTGTGATCTGAATTCTTAATGGCATCTGCAAAGATGCAAATTTAACATCCTGTTGATTTTGAAGGAAAATCTTAATCCACAGCCATCCGAGTTGCTGAGAGGTATTGGACTAATGCCATGACATTTTAGAGTCAAGTTCATTACAATGATAATCTTGTGTGTGGGAACTGCCTGCAAGAACGTATCCATAGAGATGTCTGATTTTGTGATGATTTTTTTCAGGTTGGTTATATGAATTTCCTCTGGAAATTCATGTTGAAACCTAATCTTCAGTGTGGGTGTTAGGAGGTGGGGCCTTTGGGAGGTGAATGGGTCATGACAGTGATCCGGCCATGAATGGGATTAGTGTCCTTGTAAAAGGGACCCCAGAGAGCTTGCTGCCCTTGCTGCCAGGTGAGGACACAGCAAGAAGGCAGCCATCCCTGAACCAGGAAGAGGGCCCTCGCCGGAACCGAACCACTCTGGCACCCTGATGTCTGCTGTTGAAGCCACTCAGTCTGGTGTCTTTGCTACTGTAGCCCAAGCGGACTTAGATACTGCGTATGCTGAATTTTGATTTTCTACCAGAATCCAGTATTCGGGTAGGAGAACATGTTGCTACAAAAATTGATTTTAAAATCCTTTTCAATGCATGTATAATGAAAAGTAATTAATCCCCCCACACACACATTTCCTTGTAAAATCAGTGTATGTTTTATGTGTGAGCTGATGAGGAAGGAAGCTTGAGAAGCACGGGCCAACATGCCCGCAACATGCTCAATACATTTTCCTCTTTCCTCTGTCCTGCGGGTCGAGGCATTTTCTAATAGGCTCTATCAGATCCCTGATTTGGTAGGGAAACTCATAGTTTATTTGAAATGCTTTGGAAAAAAAAAAAAAGAAAAGCTTTGGACACGTGGCCGAAATATTGAGACTTTGAGGCATTTCTCTTCCCAAATCTCTTAACGGTTGTCATTAGTGTTTTCCGTGAGGGAGGCAGTGTGGTCCAGTTGGCCAACGGGGGGTGGGGAGGGCAGGTGGGGTTCTCCTGTGGCTTCGATTCCCTGCCATTATCCATATACCTTCAGTGCTGTACGTAGGTGGATGCTGTTTGCACGTGAAGTTCATCACGGAGACACATTTAAATTTCATTTTCTTCACTACTTTTTAGATCAATGAACTATGAAATCAGAATCCAGATTTTGGTGAATAAAGCTCTGACAAATATTTTGGCTTGATCTCTGCTGGTATCAGTAAGCTGGCACTTGTTGGAATGTGTATTCTGTAATTACTGAGCCACTGAGCAGTTAAAATTAATTTTCTCCAGCAAATAATCTTCTAATTGTGCCACCAGCCAATGAACTTTGCGGTGAAACCTGATGATGTATTAGCCATCCTGGGGCTCTGAGCATAAGAATGGCTGCAAAACGGTACATTGAAAATCTGTATAGAATCCAGTCATTATTCAAACGGTTCCTACATATTCTGGAATGAATTAATTTGAGGTGAAGAACATAAGTTTTCCTTCTATAAAACAAATATCATAGGATAGTAATTGCATTAAAAAAAAGTCTAGTAAAACCTAGAATTCATGGTTTCTTTTGTGGAGAAAGCCATATTCACAAAAACAATGTAAATAGGGCATTGTGTGTGTGTGCACGTGTGTGTGTGTGTGTTCACGCACGTGTTTGGAGGAGACACCATAGTATTTGGATTATACCAGAAATTTCCTGTTTGCCACATGAGTTTGCTGTTGAGATTTGAAATGAAAGAGCCTTAAATCACACTGTCATAGTTCGCCCGCACCCAAACATTACTCCTGTCTCCCTGCCTCCCGCTTATACCCTGAGGATAGTTGGTGTCAGGAAAAGAGTATCAAAAATGTGGACTCAGGGACAGAGACCTGGTCTGAATTGAACCCTAGTTGTTCCTATCTCAGCATTTAGCCAATTAAATGACTTTGCTGAGGGCCCATGTCCTCATCGATAAAATGGGGTTAGTTCATAGCCAATGTGGTGCTGCTAAAATTTAGTGAATGCCTGGCTTGATCCTAATAGGCGGCTTCTTCCTTTCCTTTTTCTCTGGAAGCAGCAAGGAGGGATATTGCACATTAACGTCCAGTCTCTGCTCAAAGGCCTGCTCCCCTCTCTCCAGCCCCAAGGAAACCCACGCCCCACCAAGCCCTTCTCCGAGCACCAGCCTGATGATTCCAGTTCACTGCACCTCTGAGGAATTATCTGTTCTTTCTTTCTGTGGTATTTGTGTGTTCTTTGGAATCCAGCTTCGAAATAATAGACAGCATTTGTGCTTTTGTAGGATTTTTTATGCCTTAGTTTTTCTGCATTTATTTTTACTTTTCAAAAAAAGATTGATTTATTTTAGAGACAGAGGGAGAGGGAGAGAGTGAGCATGAGTGGGAGGGGTAGAGGGGAGGGAGTCCCAAGCAGGCTCTACGAAGAGCATGGAGCCCCATGTGGGGCTTGATCCCATGACCCTGAGATCACCACTCAAGCCAAAACCAATTGTTGGACACCCACCGACTGCCCCACCCAGGCGCCCCAGGCACTTATTTTTACTTTTTGTTTCCACTTAATGATAGAATAAGTTGTCTCATTTGGGGATTAGTGTTCATAGTCAAACATGGAATTTTGAGGGTGAAAACTGGAAGCAGAGCTCAGAGGAGGCTGCAAGGAGTGGTGGTAAGCCAGAGATCTGGGGCGGCCACGTGTAGCTTGGGTCCCATGGGTTTCAAAGCTGTGAGTTGGCTGGGACGTTTTATAACAAGGGTGTTCATGTAATAGCACGACATTTTAGTTTTATTGAAAAAAAAAATAGAGGATTTGATTGTTCAAAAGGATGGTGTTTTTAGTTGTCTGCATTTCCATGTGAAAACAGTGTCCTGGAGCAATGAGCTCTGCTCAGCTCAGATGGGAAGTGGGCTTGCACTCACCATAGTCCCCAGCATTCCCTAATGCTGCCCTGTGTAAGCATCGTCATTACCTGCCTGGCCTCTGTAGGCATTTGGCTCGTGACTCCTGACTCGACTGAACACTTAATTCCCTTTTCTTTCTAGCTGCCAACTCTTGGTCCATACCTGTCTGAATATTGCTAAAACTGTTGACAACAACACCAATCTCAGATATGTAATTTTTTTTAAATCAGAAAGAGACTTTAAAAGATATAATTAAAATTAAGGTGTTTATTATCATGAAAAAATATGTGTCCTATTTTTGAGGCATATGGAGAGCTCTCTGGAAGTTCTCACATAGGTGTTATGCTGGTGACTCTTCTTGGTGTTCACTTTTGGCAGAATGGGGACAACGATATAATTCTGTGTGATGGGGGGTGGTGGTGGTGCAGGTGATGAGCTGCACAGGAGGGATGCTGGGTGAGCTCACTTCTGGGCCCTTTGGTGACCTGGTAAATAAGGAGGTTGAATGAGATGATTGATACAGTTCCTTTTGGATTATTAAGGATATGGGAAGGAAAGAGTGTCACTCAGGAGGCAGTTTCCCGTGGGTGGTGTCAATGGCAGCTGCTGTGTGACATGGTCCTGTGGTGACCTTGCTGTTGGGTGTCAACATCCCACATGCTCCTCTTGACTCTAGTTTTAAGTTGCTGTGGAGTCGCGTATGGGAATGCCAAAAAGGAGTCCTCTCTTGAAGAGGCTCCCATCTTCCACTTCGATACTTACCTTCTAATTAGGTTTTTCTTTCTTCTTTTGCAGTTATATTCATATAGTGCCCAGAAAACCTACAAAGATGAGAAAGTTGAAGGAAGTAAGTATTCACTGCTAATTATTAAAGATGGGATAAATGGGGTGACCTGGGAAAATATCGAGTGTCAGTATTGAATCATGTCAGTTGTACAAAATCAGCATTTTGTAGGCGATGCCCATAGGGGCATGCTGCTCTCAAAGCCCGAATTCATTGTAAAAGCTTGTCATACTCATCAAAGCACTTCGTAACATGATGGAAGTCAGTAAAAATACTCTAAGACCGTGGTTAGGAAGACCGTCATCTTTGAGACACACTTGTGCAATTATTTATTGAAAGTCTTCACTTTTGTTTTGGGGGGATTTGGAAAGACAGGCATCAGGAAAGGCTATTTTAAGGTCCATCACTTAAAGTTGAAGTTAATTATCATGCTAAATTTAAAGATTTGCCCCAGTTCTCGACATTGTTGTGCTTGACAGACTTTTGAAAGGTCTACAGGGTGGAGCTTTCCATCACTCTGTTCACATCACCTGATTCTTAGCAAAAAAAAAAAAAATCCATTTAATAAGTATAAAAGAGATCCACTTTTTAAAATAAACAACAGAAATTGCTAGGTTTTAAGCAAGATATCCTGTTGATATTTAGAATGTAATATGGTTTTTATTTATTTTTTAAACATAGACTTGTCATTTTGTTGGGTATTCAGAGGTGAGATTTCAAGAGTATTTACTTCTCTCAGTGGTAGTTTTGGTATTTTGAATTTTCTGCTCCGTGAACTGGTGTGACGGCTGAATGGTGAGACATGTATCATGTACCAGGAAGACATCCATGCTGGTCCCCTCCCTCTGCAGTTTAAAGAAGCAGGGCTTCTGTGTGCCCTGGGATCTGTGCCCGAGGTCCAGTAAAGGGCAGCCTAGGAGCTCCAGCACAGGTCTCAAGCATGAGCCCTCAGAAGCATTGAGCTGTTCCCTTAGGGTCTGCATTGCAAGGCACGTGATGAATCAAGTCATATTTGTCATGTACCCACCCTAAACTGTGACTTGCCAGGGCAGTGGGCAACTTTCCAACAAGAAACACTCCTAGCAGTGACAGAAGTTCAGGGCCACCTGAATAAAGAGGGTGGGAGGTGGTGTGTGATTCTCCTCCTCCTCCTCCCCTTCTTCTTCTTTTTCTTCTTCTTCTTCTTCTTCTTCTTCTTCTTCTTCTTCTTCTTCTTCTTCTTCTTCTTCTTCTTCTTCTTCTTCTTCTTCTTCTTCTAGATTTTATCTATTGATTTGAGAGAGTGAGAGTCAGAGAGAGCACAAGTGGTGGGAGAAGTCACTGAAAGCAGATTGTGTTGTTGTTGTTGGATATGTAAATTCTGTCTTGGTGGGAGTGTAGTATTTTCAGGGACGTGTATCTGTGGTGTAGCCAACCTTGAATGAGCTTTGACTGAAGGAAGATTTGGTCCAAGAAATCTGTTCCCATGAGTGGACCCTAAAGATAGCCTGAAATTAAGATCTGGGTCCTTCTGTCCCATACGAAGATGGAGGGCTAGAGTCATAGGGCTGAGGTTTGTAGGTCATACCGGTGGGCGTCTCTCTCTTGCTATCTCTACTGCTCACCTAAACTACTTACCTTACCCCCTTTTGGTCATCTCTGATTACTTTTTTAAAACAATATTTTTAAAATTTATTAGAAAGAGAGAGAGAGAAGAGAGAAGAGAGAGAGAGAGAGATTGTGACCAAGATAGCATAAGCAGGGAGGAGAGGGAGAAGAAGACTCCCCACTGAGCAGGGAGCCTGACGTGGGGCTTGATCCCAGGACCTGAGCTGAAGGCATACACTTAACTGACTGAGCCACCTGGGTGCCCCAATATCTGATTACTTACCATTACTTAATACACCATGTCTTTGTGTTTCTTGGGGGACATACCCATAATTCTGGGGATAATATAATAATGAGCTAAAAGACTAGTCTTTTATTGATTGGACACCTGCCACATTGGACACCTGCTAAGGAAGTCAGCTGCAGCGGCTCCAATCACAGTAGACGCTGTCCTTCCCATGCCCTCCAGCCCAGCCCTGGAAGAGCAGGGAGGAGGAGAAGGCTGAAGGCGGACAAGATAAAACACGGTGCCCACTGTGGCTGGGTCAGGCCTGTGCGTGGGATGTAGGATTCAGATTTAAATTAGAAATGGCAGGCCTTCTTCTGTGTCTGCTGGGATGATCATGTGGCTTTTCATTTTTTGTTTGTTAATATTATGAATACATTGATTGATTTTCAGATATTAAGCCAACCTTGCATTCCTGAGACAGACCCCACCTGTGAAATATTGCCCTTTTTATGCATTGTTGGGTTTTATTTGCTAAACTTTTGTTTGTAATTTTTATGTCTATGTTCATGGAGGGATGCTGGTCTGTAGCTTTTTATTCTTGTAATGTCTCTCTCTAGTTTTGGTATCATTTCTTCCTTAAATGTTTGATAGAAGTTATCAGTGGAGTCAACTGGGCCTGGAGTTGTCTTTGTGGGAAGGTTTTTGACTACAAATCCAGCTGCCGCACTGGATACAGGGCTCCTAGGGTTGTCTGTTTCTTCTTGAGTGAACTTTGTTAGTTTGTCTCTTTTGACTTGTCCATTTCATTTTGGTTGTTGAATTTATTAGCATGAAGTCATTTCCCTTTTATTTTTTAAAAGATTTATTTATCTATTTGAGAGAGAAAGATGGAGAGTGGGCATGTGGGAGCAGGAGGAGGGGCAGAGAGAGAGAGAGAGGGAGAAGCAGACTCCTTGCTGAATGTGGAGCTGCATGCGGGGCTCCATCCCATGACCCTGAGATCATGACCTGAGCCGAAACCAAGAGTTGGAGCTTTACTGACTGAGCCCCCAGGTGCCCCATGAAATTGTTTATAGTGTTCTTTTATCATGTTAACATCTGTGGGATCCCATGATGTGACCTCCCTCATGCCTACCATTCCTGGTCATTTGTGTCTTCTCTCCATTGTCCAGGTGCTACTGTCTATAGTTTTATCAATCTTAACAATCTTGAAGAACTAACGATTGGCTTTATTGGTTTTCTCAATTTCTTCGCTCTGCTTTCTATTTCATTGGTTCTGCTCTGAACTTTCTCCTGTGTTGTTGGGTAGGGAGCCATGCTTCTGTGTGGGGTGACTTGCACCCTCACTTCTTTTCTGAGCCCATCGCTCTCCTCTCATGCTCCCCCCAGGTGCCCTTCCCTCCCAGGGCTCAGGCCTTCATGGATGGTTACTATGTCTTTGTCACAGGAGGGAGTGACTTTCTTTCTCTGCCATGTGATGCATTTGCATTTTTGTCAGAGATACTGTGGAGACAGCGTCTTGGCCCAACAATGGAGATTTAAAAAAATTTTTTTTATTGGAGTTCAATTTGCCAACATATAGCATATTACCCAGTGCTCATCCCATCCCATATTACCCAGTGCTCAGCCCCACTCAGTGCCCGTCACCCAGTCACCCCCTCCCCCCGGTCACTTCCCTTTCCACTACCCCTTGTTCGTTTCCCAGAGTTAGGAGTCTCTCACGTGCTGTCTCCCTCACTGATATTTCCCACTCATTTTCTCTCTTTTCCCCTTTATTCCCTTTCACTATTTTGTATATTCCCCAAATGAATAAGACCGTATACTGTTTGTCCTTCTCTGATTGACTTCACTCAGCATCATTCCCTCCAGTTACGATGGAGATTTCTGTTGTGGTGTCAGGCGGAGGAGGGGAGTGACTGGCTTGGGTGTGACCTGGGCCCACCAAGCGGTGTTGACCTGCTTGCTTGCCTCCTCCTCCCCTGTCTGCCGATTGCTGGGTAGACCTGCTTTTCCCAGCCTCGCCATGGAAGCTGATGCGGGTAACTTCCTCCTCCATTGGCTGGCATTTGTCAGCAGCTTCATTATTTCTTCTAACCCACGCTGTGAACATGGGAGCAGACTTAACCACCTCTGACCCTGGGGATACTGGTGAAGTTTAAATGTGCTATCTTGTGCTCACTCTGCTTTCGTTCTTTTCTTCTCTGCTTCTGTTTGCATTTTTCCTAATCCTCCATCCTCTTAGTCTCCCTCTTCTTTCTTCCTTTTTGGTTATTTTATTCATATGCCATCATTTGAGACTGTATGGTGATGTAGACGGTTGACACCAGGCCCGTCGGAGTGGTTGGTCTCATGTGTTACTATTTTATTTTTTCCAAAAGGAGTCATTGAAGGATGTTCTCTAAATGTTGAGCTTACCCCATGGATGCTCGCTGGGTGATTGCTTGCTTTGCATACTGTGGCCCCTCTGTTTGAAGAAGAGGCCTGAGGTTGCCGAGGTGGGATGAGGAGAGCGGGCGAGAGAGATGCTGGTGTACGAGGAGCAGCTGGCAGTCAAAATAGTTTGGAGAAGATAAAGCATCTTACAATATGAAGAAATAAATCACCAAACCAATAGGATTTGAAATATAGGAGTAGTTAGGTGGGAAACACTGTTGCTCTTGGTAAGAGTAACACAAAATGAGGCAACCCACGGCCCGCTGCCTAGCAAGAGGCCCCAGGTGACTTAGGAGCTCAGTGGACAGTGGTTGCTGTTGTCGTTGTTCGGCTGCAGAGCAGGGGCTGTCGTCGGGGCAGGAGCTCTCGCGTCAGCTGCTCTGAACTACCTGGCTGATTCCAGGCGAGTGGCTGGTCTCCAGGCCTCCCCAGAGACCTGGGAATGCCGGCCTGGCCCATCCTCAGCCTTTCCGCTCCTCTAGCTCTGCGACTTCCACTCAAGGCTCATGATCATCCAGCGCAGCCGCTGTCGTGGAGGGCACGCAGGAACCCAGACAGGGACCTGCCCTCCTGTGCCATCATCATGGAGAAACCCCCAGGGAGGTCTGGGCAGCGTCCCTGCGGCCCTCTCCACATGCCGGGAGGGGGCGGCAATCCCAACTTTTAGAATCATGATAGAACTTTACAAGGTACATGGTATCAGATGAGTCAATTCTAAAACCCCAGTCATAGTTCTTCTGTTTTATTGAATGTAAAAAAAAAACTCGACATTTTCCAAAAAATGGGAAATAAAAATTCATCATCATCATGACCAAGAAGGCCAAGAATCTATTTCTCCAGCCATGTTTTATTTTTATTTTTGTTATATTTTTAGAAAAGATTTTATTTATTTAAGATTAGAGAGCGAGAGATGGAGAGAGAGTGTGAGCAGCGGGGAGGGGAGAGGGAGAAGCAGACTCCCCATTGAGCAGGGAGCCTGACACTCCATCCCAGGACCCCGGGGTCATGAGCTGAAGGCAGACGCTTCACCGACTGAGTCCCCCCGTGTCTTAGACACACCTGCCTGGTCTCCCCATCTAGTGCCCACATGGTAAAAGCCGGGGGAGGGCTGCAGAGGTGCCGAGGGCTTGCTCAGATTTGCCACATTTCTATAGGCAATGGTGCCAGGGTGGGGGAAGCGTGATTCCCCACCTGCTTGCCTTTCCCACCCCGCACCTCGCTGCTCCAGAATGGCTAACCTATGATGATTCTTGGACGTTTTTGGAAAGAGTTTAAGCTGATTTTTTGGGTTTTGTTTGTTTTGGACTCAGAGGATCTCAGAACGAGAACTGAAGTGCCTTTGGAGGTGGCCCAGGGTGACCTTTTCCTTAATGGGCAGAATGAGCAAAGGAGAGCCCACTGTACCTTCCGTGGGGTTTCTGTGACCTGTGGCCATTGTGTGTCCCTTTACAAGTATATCTGTTTGGGCCCTTAGGCTAAGCAAAGGGCCACTTGTTAAGTGGTGTAGGAGCCTCTCTGTTACTCCAGCTTGCACAGCACACGCTCCAGACCCTGATGAGCACCGTTCACTAATTATGAGACTCTCCCCCTGATGTGGGTACGTGACGGGGTCTTTTCTTGGTGCTAGACTCACTTGGGTCTTTTTTGTTTGGGGTCTTGCACCTCAAACAGGCTGTGAGGATGTTCACTGAGGGTAGTCGGAGCAGCTGGATGAGGTGCCAAGACTAGAGACTTGGGAGGCTAACAGCAATAACAGCCGCCACCACCACCCCACCGCCACAGCTGCTCCCAGCTGAGCTCCTAACGCATTCCTGGCGTTTTGCTGAGCGCCCCACAATTGCACCTTCTCATCTCCTGTCACACATCCTGAAAGCAGACCTTACACGACAGGCACCACTTTCGTCTGCATTCGCACGCGAGGACACAGGTGCACAGCCCGTTCAAGGTTATCAAAATTGAAGGTGATGGAGCCAGTGCCCGAATCGCGGATGACTCAGACTCAGGACACAGCCTCCTAAGTGCCCCGCTGGCAGAGGTTCAAATCCCCAGTTTGCTAAAATCTACGATAAAATATTTTTTTGATGGCTTATTACGGCCAGGACGCTTTGCGACGGTGTGTTCTTGGTGAAGATTCTTAGCAGCTCGGGTTGTTTACACGCAGGTGTTTGGCCTGGTTATTTTGAGGGTGAGGTGTGGATGCAACTCCTGCTGCGGAGCAGGCCTAGTAAGCCAGAGCCGGAAATACACCTGCGGTAACCTGAAGGGTCTTCTGGCGTGGGTGTGGATTTGGTTTAATTACCTCGGACAGTTGGTTAAGGAGCCACAAAGCCCACTGAGCCCTTCAGCCTCTCAGGCAGATGGGTGACACGATTTCTGAAGCTGTCATCACCGCCAGACAGTTACAGAAAGCCACATGAGCTTTCTTAGGAGATTATATGCAGTTCAGAGGAAAAAAAAATCCAGAATCATGTATTTAATTGCTGGGGTTATTTAATTAGGCAGGTGATAGCAGGGTTAATGAATCATTAACACATAAAAAACCAATTAGCTCATTGTTTCCATAATTTGAGGCGATGAAGCAGAAAGCTGTTTCTTAGGGTAGTTGTACCTTAATAGAATTTTGCAGATAATAATTTCTGTTGTTTTGTTTTTAAACTAGGTCAGTAAATTCATGGTAGCTATTGATGCTCGAGGCTTTGATGGTGCTGCTATCAGCAGGCAGGTGGATATAATCTTCTAGATGGTGTGACATGGCTCTAGGTCTCCAATGACCTTGCGTTTTCTGGATTCTTCCTGGAGGAGCAGGGCTGTTTATCACTTGCCGTGACAGCGTCTATTCATTCACAGTCACGGCGTCCTTCTCCAACTCCTCCTGTGGGCCACTCGCTCTTCGGACTCTGGGGGTCCTTTGTCCCATGTGACAGTCGAGAGCTCTGCTTCTCAGGAGGCTTGCAGCCTATAAGGAGGAATCGATAATAGGTAAATAAATAAGCACGAACATTAAGACAGTATTAAATGCTGTGGTGGAAACGAATCTAGGGCGTGACTGGTCCGGGAGGGCCTCTCTGAGGAGCTGCTTCCAAAGTGACTTCCTCGTGCAGGGAAGAGGGAGGTGTGCAGACCCAGGAGAACGTTCCAGGCTCAAGGTCTTGATGTTCAAGAGCTGCAGGAGTGCGTGCGGGGCTGTGGTGTGGGGAGGCCGGGAGGGGAGGGGGTGTCGTGGGCGAGTAGCCATCGCCGCCACAGGGGCTGAGTCACAGGGTGACCACGGCGACTGCTGTGTCCAAAGGCGACTCTGCCCCGTGTGGGGAGGGGGTGAGGGTGGGATGCGAGGACAGCCGCCTGGCCAGCACGGTAGGGGCGGGGACGGCGAGCGCCGCGGGGGAGGGGGTATGGCTCTGAAGGGGGGGGGTTGCGGGCATGGGGGGAGGCGGAGACGTGCTAATGGTTTAGCTGCGGGCTGTAAGGAGCAAGGGACTCCCCAGTGTCTCCCAGGTTCTGGGGTAGAGATGGGGAAGTGGGGGGACGAGCAGCTGGCTGTGGGTCAGACCAGCATTCTCTCGGGGCCTCAGTGAGATGCAGATGCCCAGAGGCTGTGTCTCTCTGTCCCACCACCTCTCTGCGTCTCTCTCCATCCCGCCATCTCTCTCCGTCCCACCATCTCTCCGTGTCTCTCTCCACCCCGCCATCTCTGCATCTCTCTCCATCCCGTCATCCCTCTGCATCTCTCTCCGTCCCACCACCTCTCTGTGTCTCTCTCCGTCCTGCCATCTCTCTGCATCTCTGTCTGATGTGTTGGGAGACTCGGGTTCACTGCATGGGGAGTTATCACTACGGGGCAGGTGTGGTGTCGCGCGTCTTCTGTTATCTCACAGGCCCCTGCAAGCTGTGTCGTCCCCCCTGCAGACAGGACTGGACTCAGCTCAGGGCTCCATCGGCCCCGCAGGCTCGCGCGGGCAGGGGCAGGGCGAGGCGGGCTGGATGTGAGGCCTGGGCTGCAGGGTCCACGTGCCCTCGTCCCACCTGCGGTTGCCCGTGGCCTGCTCTGCCCGTCCGGGCCTCTCAGGCAGCCCTCCCTCCTGACTCGGTGGTTCAAGCCGCAGCAGGTGCTGGACGGGCCTTCTCCTCGGTCACCTCGCCGTGACTCGTCCTTCTGACCCTTCTCCACTCTACCCGGCGGGCCCCCTGCCTCCTCGGGGCCTCAGAAGACCCAGAATGGCATTTTCTCCTCCTCTTTTTAAAAACCAGTGCCGGGGAGAGCAGGAGATGCCCAAACTTTGTCACCCCTGTTAATGGTCCATGCAGCTCCCTCGTCCCTCTCATGGTGAACCCGGAGGACACAGGTCGGTGTTATTCTTGGCAAAGGAGCTTTGTAGGTGACTCTGACGCACGTGGGGTAACTGGGAGAGCTGCGACAATGTCACAGGTCTGGGTGGTCTGTGTGGGTGTGAGCGGGGCAGCCTGGCAGGACTAGGGAGTGGGGGGAGACAGGGCGTCCAAGCAGGCAGGGTGGGGGGACTCAGGGCGGTCAGGCAGGACGGGGTGGGGGGAGACAGAGCATCCAGGCGGGTGGGGTGGGGGTGTACAGGGCGTCCAGGCAGGTGCGGGGGGACACAAGGCGGTCAGGCAGGCGGGGTTGGGGGAGACGATGTCCAGGCAAGCGGAGTGGGGGGATCCAGCTGTGGGCCCGGGCGGTCGGCCTCTGCCCTCCTGCCCTCCCTGCTGGAGCAGGGCCCCGAGCGCCGGTGCCCACCTCGGGCAGAGCCTCTCCCAGCTGCAGGCCTGGCAGGGAGAGGAGCTCAGGGAGGCAGCGCGCTCGGGGCAGAGATAAGGCTCAGGAGCAAGGGAATGAGGGAGGGGTTCGTGGTTGGACCCCAGTCCCAGCCCCAGGCCTGCAGCTAATGGTTCCGGTACAGAGTGACTCGTCCCCTGCTGTGAGCTGCATGGTGGGCCTGAGACTGGTGAGGGAGGGGCAGCAGCAGGTGTGCAGGTGCAGCAGTGCCGGGGGCGGGGCTCCAGGTAGGGCTCTTGGGGGCGGGGCTCCAGGTAGGCCTCTGGGGAGGTGAGGCTCCAGGTCAGGGCTCCGGGGGTGTGGCTCCAGGTCAGGCCTTCCAGTGGCCTTGGTGTGAGGAAGGGTGGCTCGTGCATCTCAGCCAGGAGCTCACTGTGCAGCAGGGCCACCTTACAGGGACAGCAGCATGTGGCCTGGGCGACCCACTCATTAGAGGGTGTCATTAGAGGGTGTTTGGTGGAATGGGTTTAGCGCTGGCATGGAGTGGCTGTGCTGTGCGTGGTACATGGGCTCTGAGCTGGCAGGAGCCTGAGCAAAGGCCCTGTGCTGCCGAGGTCCTACGTGGAGCAGTGGAATGAGGTGGGTGCACTCGGGGAGAGGCAATGTGGGGGCCTCGTGTGCCCGGGGAGGCTTTTGGGCTATGGAGGGCTGGAGGGTGATGAGGCCCCAAGCTCTCCAGCTGGGTGGGCTGGGTGACAGGGAAGGAACACAGCTGGGGCAACTTTCAGGGGTGCTGATGGAGAGGCCTCGAGAAGCTCCGGGGCTGCGCGGGGCCATGGGCTCAATCCCCCAGTGCGCCAAGGGCGCAATCCCCTCCTCTTGCTTTTCCGGACTCTTAAAGGAGAAGACCGTGAGGAAGAGAGGTTCTGCTTGTCCACGGCAGGGCTCCCATCCTTGTCGCCCCGGAGGGTCTAGGCCCTGGGGGGCGTGAGGCTGAAGGTGAATGAGGCCCCAGGGGTGGCTCAGCCCCTTAGGTTGGAGTCGCAGGGAAGAGAAGCATCGGGGAGCCCGGGGAGGCCCTCTCACCACCTGGCAGGACATTTAGCTCGTCCCCCGTAGCCTAACTCAGAAACCTCAGTCATGGGATCCCTGGGTGGCGCAGCGGTTTGGCGCCTGCCTTTGGCCCAGGGCCCGATCCTGGAGACCCGGGATCGAATCCCACGTCGGGCCCCGGTGCATGGAGCCTGCTTCTCCCTCTGCCTATGTCTCTGCCTCTCTCTCTCTCTGTGACTATCATAAATAAATAAAAATTAAAAAAAAAAAGAAACCTCAGTCATTCTTGGCGCCCACAATTTGCCTGAGCCACATACCTGGGGAGCCCACCCGACACCTGCCGGGCGATGAGCTGCTGGGCGCCCCTTAGCACCCTGGTCGGTGTGTTTCCCCCGACCTCCCGTGACTGCTCCAGCCCACTGTGCTCTGCACCTGCGCACGGGACCTTCACCCCCACTGGAGTCCACAGCCACTGACCCCCATCCCCGTCACCTGGCCTGGCTGGGTGGGAGTCCCGTTCTGCTCCCAGCAGGGAATCCAGCCTCCCTGGAGCCCGTCCTGGGGCCTCCCTGCCTTCATTTAGGTTTTGGGGCCGTGCTCTGCAGGCCATTGGTATTTACCAGGTGTTCGCCAGTTTGAACTGAAGTCTCAGGCCTGCTTTTTTCTTTTTTTTTCAGATCAAACCAGTGGTACATTGTGATATGATTGTGCCGTCCAGGTGGCAGACATTTCATCGTACATCTCGACACGTTAAGTGAGTAAGGTCTTGTGGGTGAGAAATCACGACTGCTGTAGCTCCTTAAAGATAAATGTTCGAGCTACGCGGACTTGCCTTCACCCCTTCACCCCTCTCCCCTTCACCCCTCTCCTCCTCCCCTCCTCCTTCTCTCCCTCTCTTTGGCAGGGACACCTGTATGATTCAGCCTTTTAGGTGCTACATATCCTTTCTTCCCTTGAACCCTGATTTTGGAAAAACATTCCAATTGCCATGCTGTCCAACAGTTTACATGGAGGTTGAAATCCAAGGGCTTCACGCAGACAATTTGGTCTTAGGGTTTATTTATTTGGTTTTCAATCCAGCAGTTGCAGCTGCTGGGTGTTGAAAGGACACTCACGCGTGGCTTCCCCACCCTGAGCTCTTGCTGGCAGAGCCCTGGGGTTACAGGGAGTCCTGCTTCTGTGCTGCTCGGTGTGCAGGTGTCCAGAGTGATGGAGGCCACGTTCTGGGCCCGTCTGGCTTACGTTTTGGGGTTGGGACAAAGAACATACTTGACTCAACAAATCATTGGCTCAAATCCTGCCTTTAAAAAAAAAAAAAAAAGATTTTATCTATTGATTCATGAGAGACACAGACAGAAACAGGCTCCATGTGGGACTCGATCCCAGGACTCCAGGATCATGCCCTGGGCTGAAGGCAGGTGCTAAACCGTGAGCCACCCAGGGATCCCTCAAATCCTACTTTTATTTTACTGTCTTTGTGAATGGCACACACCTGGTCTCCCTGAACTGGCTCCCTTGCTTGTAAAACGGGACTCCCGAGCCGCGTGGCAAGGTGCGCTGAGGGCTCCCTGGCGACCTGTCCAAAAGGCCCACGCTGCCGGTCCCAGCTCTGACGCTCCCCAGATGGCAGTTCTCTCCAAATCCTCCTCGTATTGTGATATTTTAATTTTAATCCATAATATTTTACAGATTAAAGTCTCTGGTATTGAGGTGGGCATAGGTCACTCCCTTTTACCATGTTCTGCTCCCAGTGGACAGAATTTCAGCAAGAGGCAGGGGCTCTCCATGTCCAGGCGACACTAGCAGGGGCGTCCAGTCCTGGCTGCCGTCAGCATCTGCCACATTCCTGACCCGGTGCCCTCCATGCTTGTGCTGACCGTCAGGGGGCTGGGGGCCCATTGGATGGAAAGCCCCTGCTACATAGATTCCTCAGAGCCCAGACTGGGAAGTGGAGGGATGTGGGAAATGTGACCTGTTGATTAGTCAAATTTGGCCTCTTTCATCTCTCTTCAGAGCCTCCACGATCAAATACCTTTCCTTGCTCGTGTGCAGGGCACACACGTCAACAGCTAGGCCTTTCCATTGTGCCTTCTGCAAGTCTGAGAGCTGGTTTGAAAGGATGAGAGGCACAGTGTTTCCGAATTTTGTGAAAGACCTCTGGTTCTGAAGAATGTATAGAAATCTCAGGGGACAGGATTGGCTTATGGTCCTTCCTGGCAAAGAAGCATATTGCTAAAGCTATATATATATATATATATATTTTTTTTTTTTCTGGCATGAGCCAAGACATCAGTGATTCTCACTTATTTTGATGGACATTTTTCTATTACCACTTACACTTGCTCCATGCAGACCATGTACACATGTACTCCATGCATTATATTGGTGTGTCAGAAATTCCACTAGATGGACCCAAATATCCATTGAAACACAGTGTCTTATCTACAAAGACCTGATCATTTTTGCTTGGAGACCTTGTAACTATAAAAACAAGCAAACAAAATAGTTAAGATGGGTTCCAGAGGCTTCTCTCATCCTCATGGGTGGGGTGGTGGAGTGATGGGGTTGGGGTGGCTCATTGAGCATGTGCTGGATTTGGAGGGAGAGCCCCATGCTCCCCTGTCTGGGTCTCCTTAGAATTGAACTGGTCCAGGCGATATAAATTTGAAGTGGAGGTTGAGGCTCGATTTATGTCCTTCAGCCTCTAAGCAAGCTGTGTAACCTGGTACATGTTGGGTCATTGTAATCACCATCACAGGCACCTGACTGAAGTCCATTCCTAGATCCATGTGGTATTTCCTATTTGAAAAAAATTAGGGACACCTGGGTGGCTCAGCGGTTAAGCATCTGCCCGGTGGAGTCCCAGGATCGAGTCCCACATCGGGCTCCCCACATGGAGCCTGCTTCTCCCTCTGCCTATGTCTCTGTTTCTCTCTCTCTGTGTGTCTCTCATGCATAAATAAATAAAATCTTTAAAAAAAGAATTAAAATATTTCCTATTTTAATAATTTAAAATATGTCCTCCTTAGAATATTTAAAATATTTCCTATTAAACATTAATGAGCACCATTGGTGGTACATTGACTATAGTTTTATGCCTTTAACTTCTCTTATTTCAGTTATTTTTGAAAATCAATGATTTTTTTGTGACCAGAGCAACCCATGCCCGCGGTAAATAAATATATAGTTTTAAAAGGTATACATTAAAAGTAAGTGTTCCTCCCACTTTATATCCCTGTATCTCTAGTGACTTCCCAGAGGCAACCACTGCTAACCCTTCTGGAGGGTCCTTGGAGTGCAGGCTCCCAGGTACACACTTTGGCAAACATAATATCCTACAAATACTGTTGTGCAGCCTCCTTTTATTTTACCACATAGTGTATTTTGGAGATGGTTCCTTATGAGCACACATGGGTAAGCTGTGCTTTAAAAAAAAAAAGGCAAAAAAAAAAAATAAGCTACAAAGTTTCCCAAAATTTGGATGTGCTCTAATCTAATGGTGCTGGGCTTTTGCCATGTGCCAGGGGCTCCTGCCCACCTGTTACCTCTCCATCACCTGCGTTCCTGGGAAACCGTTCTTGGGTGTTCCAGTGGGGTTGGTCGGTCAGCCATCCAGCCGGCGACCGGTCTGATGCTTGAATTCTGGTGTAGCAAGGTCTAGTTCATTCTTCATCTCAACTAGCAAACTTTGGGTGACGTGTTTAGTCCAGCATGCCCTCTGAACTTGTGATTTCCTAATTTATAAATTGGAGATAACAGTTCTTTCCTTTTTGGGGGGGTCTTTTAAAATTAAAATATTCATATGGGTAGCTTTCCCCATGTTTGCATGCTTATTATAAATAAATGTGAGAACCTAGAAAAGTGTAAAGAGTGAAATAAAAATCCCTCATCCTACACTTCGGACAACCACTATTAGCTGGAGGGACACTTACTTTTCCTGTTCTCTTTGTATCTTCTGTTGTGCATTTTTTTTTACGACATTAATTATATTTGACCATTTCCCCTGTAAATATAAATTCTGCATAAACAATTTTAAACGGATGCATAAGTGATTATTGTATGGCTGGGCCACAATTTATTTAACCATTGCTCAGTTCCTGGACCTAGAGGTTGTTTTTATGTTTTTGTTTCTATAAATAATCCTGTGGGAAACATCTTTACATATAAATCTGTTTCATTTCCATGCATTGGATTTTGCGAAATGGAAAGAATGGGTCAATGGTTATTAATCCCATGCATCTCCTCAGTCTATGTGACCAGCTTGCACCTGAGGAAGATCGTGATACTCTGAGCAGCGCTGCTGTATGTGTCTGTGTGTCTGTCTGCTGGGGCTGCCACAGTTTTGGGGGGGATACAATTCAGTTCATAACAGTGCCCATTACCCCACACTCAGGATAAGCATGTATGTTAAATATCCCTGAAAATTTAGATGAAAACCCAACATGACCTTGTTTAAACACTTGTTTCATTATTAGTAATCTGTGTTTGTAAAGACTTTTTGAATAAAACACTTAGGAAAACCAATAGATGGAACAGGGTAGCAAATATTATTTGGAGTGATAGCACATAAGTGCATTGTGATATAACTTGCACAGAACATTGTTTTCTAGGGTTTATTTTGGGGCAATATTTTACCCATGGAAGGAGATGGTCTCTGCACTGATTGGAAGCCCCTTACCATAGAGCATTAGAAAAGAAAACAGATTCTCTGTATTTTCTCACAAACATATTCAAGTTTAGATTTGCTCTAAAAAGAAAAAGAGATGTATTCATCCAATTTTAAGTTATTTGCATTACAGGAAAAACGGCAACAAAACAACAGTAACCATAAATAATAATGTAAAAAATTGAAAGCTGGAATCGTAAAATCGAGCTCCTTAAGGTTAAATACTATTCATTGCTTTTAGACTTAAAGAAACAAGGCTCGTATTTTACATTATTTTAGTAGGAGTCACAAGAGTCTAAAACTGTTGCCAAGTGACTTGGACCAGGTGGCACAGCCTCATTAACGGGAGAACCTTGCCATGTGGTCTCTCCCCTCTGCTGACCCCCTGCTTCCCTCCAACACAGGAGAAAAATAAACCTGCTGGGACCTCGGCGAAGCTGCCTTAAAACTGCACGAGTGAAATCAGTTGTTTTATTATCTTTTCGGAGGATTGCACATTATTTCCTCTTGGACACTATCTTGGCTCCATGGGAAGGGACAGTAACTGCATTTTTAAAGTCAGAATTCCCCCTTTATTTGCCAAATGGGCACAATTTTCTTCCAGTTTACTCACCATAGTGGAGGCGTGTTATTTAAAAAGTGGAGTTTCGTTCTGTTCACATGGGCACTTGATTGTGAAAAGAGGTTTCCCTGCGGTATTGCTGTGTCCCCGGGCCTTCAGCATCGAGCCGCTTGGTGATGGTCCCCGGCGGGCCGGGCCGTGTGTCCGAGGGCCGCCTGGTGCGGTGCGTGCCCCTCCTAGTCCTGTAATGAGGGGTCCTTCTTGGAATTTCCAGTGTTTCACCCTCAAGTGTAAGGTGGTAATGAATGCTTTTTTTTTTTTTCATTCTTACAGTGTTTTCACAAATGGAAGACTGTTTATCCCACCTGTAAAGATTATCATACCCAAGTTCACTCTGACCGAATGGAACAGCGTGCTGGCCACAATTGGGGAAAAAGTCTTCCCTCTAGGAGGCGTGCGAAAGTAAGGCTCCGGCACCCGTGGGAGACCCGATCCCAGCGCGGGAATGTCTGGCCTGGACCAGCAAGGCCTGCGATGCGACATCGTTAACTCTGAGTCTGATTCTTTGGGGGAGACAGTATTTCCTGTCTTTTTACCACACTTATTTTTAACCGGTTTATTTCATTTTTCATTCAACATAGTTTATTGAACATCTGACATGTGCTAGGTGCAGTGAATTTGGTGAATGAGGCCATGGGGATGGGGAGAGGAGGGGTGGCCAGTGGTGGGGTAGACGGGGGGGACAGAGGTGAGGTGGCCATGGGGACGGGGAGGGATGAGGTGGACAGAGGGGGGATGGAATGGGGACAGAGGTGAGGTGGCCATGGGGACAGGGAGAGGTAGGTGGATAGAGGGGGGTTTGGAGTGGGGACAGATGTGAGGTGGCCATGGGGACAGGGAGAGGTGGGGTGGATAGAAGGGGACGGAATGGGGACAGAGGTGAGGTGGCCATGGGGACAGGAAGAGGTGGGTGGATAGAGGGGGGATGGAATGGGGACAGAGGTGAGGTGGCCACGGGGACAGGAAGAGGTGGATGGATAGAGGGGGGTTGGAGTGGGGACAGAGGTGAGGTGGACATGGGGACAGGGAGAGGTGGGTGGATAGAGGGGGTATGGCCATGGGGATGGGGAGAGGTGAGGTGGCCAATGGTGTGGGGTAGACAGAGGGGGTACAGAGGTGAGGTGGACATGAGGATAAGGAGAGGAGGGTGGCCATGGCTGGTTGTGGGAGTGAATCCAGGGACAGTCTGGTGATCTTAGACCAGGGGCCTGGTGTGGATCGGTGGACCAGAAGGACAGAGCAGTGGGAGCAGCAGGGCTAGCAGGTTGTAGAGGGAAAGGCTAGGGCTTCAGCGCTGGGAGCACTGCCGGGGATGAGGAGCCCCAGCCTCTTGCATGGGGGTGAGTTGAGGAGGCGTAGGGAAGACACAAACCTTCCAGGTTGAAAAGTAAGAGGTGTGGGATGAAGGATCATCTTTTTTTTTTTTTTAATAATAAATTTATTTTTTATTGGTGTTCAATTTGCCAACATACAGAATAACCCCCAGTGCTCATCCCATCAAGTGCCCCCCTCAGTACCCGTCACCCAGTCACCCCCACCCCCCACCCTCCTCCCCTTCCACCACCCCTAGTTCATTTCCCAGAGTTAGGAGTCTTTATGTTCTGTCTCCCTTTCTGATAATTCCTACCCATTTCTTCTCCCTTCCCCTCTATTCCCTTTCACTATTATTTATATTCCCCAAATGAATGAGACCATATAATGTTTGTCCTTCTCCGGTTGACTTACTTCACTCAGCATAATACCCTCCAGTTCCATCCACGTTGAAGCAAATGGTGGGTATTTGTCGTTTCTAATGGCTGAGGAATATTCCATCGTATACATAAACCACATCTTCTTTATCCATTCATCTTTCGATGGACACTGAGGCTCCTTCCACAGTGTGGCTATTGTGGATATTGCTGCTGTGAACATCGGGGTGCAGGTGTCCCGGCGTTTCACTGCATCTGTGTCTTTGGGGTAAATCCCCAACAGTGCAATTGCTGGGTCGTAGGGCAGGTCTGTTTTTAATTCTTTGAGGAACCTCCACACAGTTTTCCAGAGTGGCTGCACCAGTTCACATTCCCACCAACAGTGCAAGAGGGTTCCCCTTTCTCCGCATCCTCTCCAGCATTTGTGGTTTCCTGCCTTGTTAATTTTCCCCATTCTCACTGGTGTGAGGTGGGATCTCATTGTGGTTTTGATTTGTATTTCCATGATGGCAAGTGATGCAGAGCATTTTCTCATGTGCATGTTGGCCATGTCTGTGTCTTCCTCTGTGAGATTTCTGTTCATGTCTTTTGCCCATTTCATGATTGGATTGTTTGTTTCTTTGGTGTTGAGTTTAATAAGTTCTTTACAGATCTTGGAAACTAGCCCTTTATCTGACACGTCATTTGCAAATCTCTTCTCCCATTCTGTAGGTTGTCTTGTAGTTTTGTTGACTGTATCCTTTGCTGTGCAAAAGCTTCTTATCTTGATGAAGTCCCAATAGTTCATTTTTGCTTTTGTTTCTCTTGCCTTCATGGATGTATCTTGCAAGAAGTTGCTGTGGCCGAGTTCAAA
Organism: Canis lupus familiaris; assembly: GCF_011100685.1. Taxonomy (NCBI): domain Eukaryota; kingdom Metazoa; phylum Chordata; class Mammalia; order Carnivora; family Canidae; genus Canis; species Canis lupus. Next base: position 2,244,297 of record NC_049238.1, read on the forward strand.
AAGGGTGTTGCCTGTGTTCTCCTCTAGGATTTGGATGGAATCTTGTCTCACATTTAGATCTTTCATCCATTTTGAGTTTATCTTTGTGTCTGGTGCAAGAGAGTGGTCTAGTTTCATTCTTCTGCATGTGGATCCTCTCAATAGATGCAGAGAAAGCATTTGACAAAATACAGCATCCATTCCTGATCAAAACTCTTCAGAGCGTAGGGATAGAGGGAACATTCCTCAGCATCTTAAAGGCCATCTACGAAAAGCCCACAGCAAATATCATTCTCAATGGAGCAGCACTGGGAGCCTTTCCCCTAAGATCAGGAACAAGACAGGGATGTCCACTCTCACCACTGCTATTCAACATAGTACTGGAAGTCCGAGCCTCAGCAATCAGACAACAAAGACATTAAAGGCATTCAAATTGGCAAAGAAGAAGTCAAACTCTCCCTTTTCGCCGATGACATGATACTCTACATAGAAAACCCAAAAGCCTCCACCCCAAGATTGCTAGAACTCATACAGCAATTCGGTAGCGTGGCAGGATACAAAATCAATGCCCAGAAGTCAGTGGCATTTCTATACACTAACAATGAGACTGAAGAAAGAGGAATTAAGGAGTCAATCCCATTTACAATTGCACCCAAAAGCATCAGATACCTAGGAATAAACCTAACCAAAGAGGTAAAGGATCTATACCCTAAAAACTATAGAACACTTCTGAAGGAAATTGAGAAAGACACAAAGAGATGGAAAAATATTCCATGCTCATGGATTGGCAGAATTAATATTGTGAAAATGTCAAGGTTACCCAGGCAATGTACACGTTTAATGCAATCCCTATCAAAATACCATGGACTTTCTTCAGAGAGTTAGAACAAATTATTTTAAGATTTGTGTGGAATCAGAAAAGACCCCGAATAGCCAGGGGAATTTTAAAAAAGAAAACCATATCTGGGGGCATCACAATGCCAGATTTCAGGTTGTACTACAAAGCTGTGGTCATCAAGACAGTGTGGTCCTGGCACAAAAACAGACACATAGATCAATGGAACAGAATAGAGAACCCAGAAGTGGACCCTGAACTTTATGGTCAACTAATATTCGATAAAGGAAGAAAGATGGGATCCCTGGGTGGCGCAGCGGTTTGGCGCCTGCCTTTGGCCCCGGGCGCGATCCTGAGGACCCGGGATCGAATCCCACGTCGGGCTCCCGGTGCATGGATCCTGCTTCTCCCTCTGCCTGTCTCTCTCTCTCTCTCTCTCTCTCTGTGTGTGTGTGACTATCATAAATAAATAAAAATTAAAAAAAAAAGGAGGAAAGACTATCCATTGGAAGAAAGACAGTCTCTTCAGTAAATGGTGCTGGGAAAATTGGACATCCACATGCAGAAGGATCATCTTTATGGGCAGTGATGGTCCCCAGACGGTGGGCCTTGGGGTGGAAGAGCCAAAGCCTTTACTCCTATTTCACATGTTGATTATCTCTCTTGGGGGTAAATTAAAATGTAAACGATTGATTTACAATCACATTTACAATCAACGGTTGTGACACCACCGAGGGAGACTGAGCATCTCTTGTGAGCAGGACAAACTGTTGGGCGTTTAGAGCCACGGGGTCGGGGTCGTCATTAGCCCTAGCGAGGGAGGTGAATCCCAAGGTGACCCTACGCATGCCGGGCAAGTTAGATGTCACCTAAAAATCCGTACCGCGGGTCCTGGATGATTCCAGAATGCAGCTATAAATATCGGTGTGTGACTCTCAAAGACAGAGGGACAGTCGTGCGGGGCAGACAGACTTGTGTGCCCTTTTGGAAGGGCCAGGAGCGGTCGTGGAATTAATCCCACGTGTTACACGTGAAATGGCAGAGGCGAAGCAAGCAAGGCAACAGGACATTAGGAGGGAAAATAGGTCATAAGATGGATAAGCTTATTACTTTTTCTCCCTCCAATTCTTTATGGTCGAGCTTAGAAGAAGTGCAGAGCCAGGGAATGAAAGAAATGCTTGGACGTACGAATAGTAGGTTGATTTGGTCTCCTCACTTCCTGGAAGGAACACTTAGCCTTCTAGAACAGACGTCCAAACAGACCCGCGCCCCCAGTCTCGTCCTGGCAAGGGGAGCTCGCCCGAGGGAAGACCTTGACTCGAGCTTCTCCAGGGTCCGGTTTCCTCCCAGCGCAGCCACTGTGGAGAGAGAGCTCACCTCCTGCACCTCCGTCCCCCGAGCCGTCAGCTCACCTCATCCTTGTTTCTGCGGAAGGCGCCCCGATCCTCCTGGACCCCAGAATCCGACCAGGGCTCCAGCTCCTCGGGCGCCTGTCGCCCGCTGGGCCTCACAGGTGCTGGGCTGCTCGCCTCCTTCCCTCCCGACGGGACCGTTACCCTGTTTGCTCCCCTCGACGGCCCCACCGCCTTGCCGTGAGGCACCCTTCGAATTGGGGGTTATGGCGAGTAAGATTTCTTTGACCAAATTTTTAAATCTTTTACATTTTTAAAAATTTTAAATTCAATTTGCCAACGTATAGTATCACCCCCAGTGCTCATCCCATCAAGTGCCCTCCTTGAAGTTTTCCAAACGGCAACCCAGGCTGTCCCCCCGCCTCCCGCGATCCCTCGTGGCGCTGCGGGAGTCGCTTCCCTCGCACTTAGCTCCGTGCTGCAGGGCCACGGTCCGCGTGAGTCTGTGCGGGAACCTTCCGAGGCCCGTGAAGGCGACTGGTTTCCGGCGCGCCTTCCCGTTTGCAGGAGCGCGTGGCTTGCTGCGAAGTATTTTTGCTTCCAGGTCTGGAAGGCGTCACTTCCCCGTCCTGTGCCTTCCGTGCTGTTGAAACATCTGATGTCGGGGCGGCTCTGGCTCTGGGGCGAGCCCTCGGAGGCCGCGTGCCTCCCTGTGTGCCATCCTGTGCCCGCGGGCCAGGGTTCCATGGCCTCTGATTCCACGCCGGCTGACTCCAGCGAGGTCCTCTCCCTCTCTTCAATCCCGAGAAGTTCACCTTCATGCATTTCTCTTCCTTCCCACTTTAAAGTTACTTTTTTGAGATTCTTACTTTCTGGCTGTTGGCACTCCTGCTCGGCCTCATTTCTCGGCTTTTCTCGAATTCATGTTCCTTCTCACGCTGCTTTCCCCCGGGACACCCCTCACGGCGTCTTCCCCACAGCAGCTCGTGTCTGCACCCCTCCTGCTGGCGCCCCGCACGGTGCTGTCTCCACGACTCCGTCTTCGCTTCCATATTTCTGTTTCTTTTTTATGCATTCTTGTTTCATATTGATACTATCTCCTCCTATCTCGTTTATAATATTTTTCACGTTTATATTGAATTCTGGGCCCATGTGCTCCATCACTTCTGCCTCTGGTGGAATCCACGGAGCACTCCGCGGTGGAGCCTCGCTGGCTGGCCCGCCCGGCCCTGCAGCCCCTCGGCCCACCTGCCTCCGTCCCACCCTGGCCTGCTGCCGGCCTCTGTGCTCCCCTGACGTAGTCCTGGGGCCACTCGTTCCAGCCATCGGGCAACGTGGGCCCGGGGACAATGGCAGGAGAGGAACAGAATTCCATGCCTCACTCTTTCCTTGGGAGCTTTGTGCTCCTTGTCACGGCCACCTGCTGCCCGCATGCTCTCCAGTGGCTTCTCACGCTGTCTCCCTCAAAATTCTTCTTGGTCACCAGGGAGTGGTCTCAGGCAGCCATTCCCCTGGGGGGCCCGGAGCAGCAGCAGCAGCCGGGCACTTGCTAGAGGTGACCGAGTGTCCCGGTCCATCTAGACTCACCGAATCCAAGGCCCTGAGGGCAGGGCCCGGCTGTCTGCGTGTTAGCAAGCCTTCCAGCTGGCCTGTGCTCAGGTTTGGGGAGGATTGATGGAGGGAAGGACAGTCCTGTGGCTTCTACCTTTTCAGCGTGACCTGCCCCCTTCCCACGCTGGAGATTGCTGCTCCGGTTCCCGATCGCCTCGCACACCCTTGCTCTGGCAGCCAGGCCGGGCTCCTTTGACTCCCTCAGCCGCATCGGCCTGACGCACCCACCGGGGTCAGCTATCTGTTGCTTGCACGTAGCTCTTGTCTGGTCTTCCATGGCAATCTCCAGTCACTGCGGCAAAATCAATCATCCTTTCCCTAGAATATTCTAGGCTCCAGAATTCACCGTGCAAGTTCCCTGTGTGCCTTTCACCTGTAGTGATAGTCGACCCCTGCGTCCTGCCTCCCCAGATGGCGTTACCATCTCCCGTGGGGAAGCCCTCCCACTGTCCCCACCCTCCTGCGTGCCTCTGCTTTTGTGAGGCCTACAGCCGAGTCTGGTTTTCCTCCTCTCAAAAGTCCGGATCTTTGCCCTTCTCTGCTTAGGTTTGTGTCCAAACCCTGGCTTTGGGCGAGCAGTGACTTCCTTTCCTCATATTTATGTCCAAGACAGTGTCCATCTCATTGTCCGGTGCTCAGCATTGAATGGATGGAATCATTTCTTAAGATGAATGAATGAATGAATGAATGAATATTTGCTAAAAAAGAGTACAGAGTAAAAGGTAGACAAATATTAGTCTTTTGGTGCTTATAAAAAGGGGCATTATTTGCTGCTAAGTACTGGTTTGTTTTCCAAGTATTGTTATAATAATATAATCCAATTTGTATTAATTCTTGCTGTTATTAGTTAAAATTAATTGAACACCAACCAAGAGCTTAAAATGTTCTCAGGGGCCTCTGAGTACTTGTACATAATTAAAAATATACTTTAATTAAAAAATCTAAAATTGGAAAGCAAGCCTAACTCTGGAAGAGCAGCTCCCACGGGCTTTAATTAGCTCGTCTGGATTACGCTCGCCGACGCGGTCATGGCTTTGCCCCTAACCCACGTCCCAGTCGTATGGTCTGCAGCAATGCCCCTAGCCCGGAGGTCGCTGCCCTAAAGTCTCCTGCCTGTCTCTTCTTGCTTTCTTCACAGATTATTTACCATGAACGGGCATCTTTTGGACAACTCCAAGGATCTGCAAGACAACCACTTTTATGTTGCTGCAGGACTGGAGACCTTCAAATATTTCCCTTACTGGAAATCCTCAAAGGTGCCCAGTGAGGTCCAACAGTGAGCACGCTTCATAAATTAACCTCTGGAGTTGGTGCAGTTTGCCTCTTTTCCTAGTATCGCCCCCGAGCATGGCCAGTTCAGCTGTGGGTTGTTTTTCTGCGTATATGACACAGTTTTGGATTCTCACAGCTGGGCACGTGGGAACCCCTGTCGTTCGATGTATCACAAGGGCAGTGAGCCCTTGTGTTGTGTGTTCTGCTTTTTCCCTGGGGCCACTGGGCGCCTCGGACAGGAAGGGTCTCCGTGTGCCCAACAGTCGCAGAGCGGGCCCCGGGACACAGTCGTGATAGCCCATCTGGCGCCTTGTTCTGTTTTCTGAATTTAGCAGGCTTTTCCTGACCTGGAATCCAGAGTTTGTGTGGGGCAGCAGGCTCTCCTGGTGGAAAAGGTGGTGACTGTTAGAGCGGAGCCCAGCCCGGGCTTACGGGGTACACCAGGGTGTGCGTGTTTGTAGACTCGTGGGAACGTCTACAAGGAAGACGAAGGCACGGGTGGGATCTCCCATCCCATCACTGAGGAGCACGCACAGCGGCTGCCCCTTCTGGGGCATTTTGCTCACTCCGCTGCTTGCAGTCTGAATTTGGCCAGACGAGCTCTTGTAATTAGAGCATAATTCTCCCCCGTAGGCTCCTGCCTGAGGGACGCCCTGTGGACTTACTCTGAAGAGCAGCCCAGCGTTGGGGCTCTGACCTGCTTGCCCAGATGTTGCCAGACCATCCCGCACTGATGCTCACGTAGACAGGCGTGGACTCTGCGTCCACCCGCAGTTCTCACAGTTCAAGGACCTTGAAGTCCCCTCATAAGGTGGTCTCAGTTACATTCCCAGCACACAATTACACTTGATGCTTCCTTAGAGAGACTTCCGTGTTCCACCCACCTTGCTTTTTAGCTGTGCCGTAGGTAAGAGCTCCAGTGTTCCCTGCTCCAAATACCCAGAGGGCCAGCAGTAGTCCAGAACACTTCCTGACTTCCCTGGTGTTGTACTGGCCAGATTCAGGAGCCTGTTTATTAGTCTGGGCCCCTCAGAGGCTACAGTACTGGGTGTCCAGGCTCGGTGATAGGTCAGGAAGGAGGAGGTGACCTGCAAGACTGGAGTTCAGAGGTACATACCAATCCAAATCCTCAATTTTTTGTCCCAATCAAAGCCCTAGCATCAGGGCGGAGTCTGAGTTCATTGCCTTTGGATCCTCTGAGAAGACAGGGTGGGATGTGGGATGGCAGGCAGGCTGCCTCGGATATGCCTTCCTGTGGACCTTGAGCCGCAAGGGGATGTGCCTGCCAACCGTGCCCTTTGTCACCCATCCTGGAAGGCGGGGCTCTGCTCCTCCCTAACTTGGTAGCTGGGTGTCAGGTGCCTCCCTCCAGTGCACACGGAGCTCTCCTTCCTGGGGGCTGTGGGATGCAGAGTTTAACTCGGGCTCCTGGCGCCCATTCCGGGTCTGGCTGAGAGGAGTGGTTTCCAGCTGATGATGCTGGGATTTTGCGGCCTTGACTGCTCAGCCCCATGGGTGTGTTTGAACTACAGGCAGCGACAGCAGCTATTTGAGAGCCTGCCAGGGACCTTCCCTGTAGCTGCTTCTCATGTTTCTAATGGTCATTCTCTTGAGCGAAGAAAAAGAGGTGTCAGCGTCCATCTCATGGTGGAACAGGCAGGTGGTTTCGCCCCCACCCACCCTTTGAGTTCCCTTGCCCAGAGCCTGGGAAGTTGAGACGCCACCAGGGGACCTCGTGACTATTTGCACTCATGTGCTGTTAGGGCTTCTACTCTGAGGCAGAGAATGGCTTTTGTCCTGTCCGAGGGGATGACCCCACAGCAGATGGTTAGGTTAGGGTCCTGCCTGTGAGCCTGGCAAGAGCGGCTATTTCCTGATTTTGTCCACGTGCTCTTTCATGCCGAGTGTCCTACCTGCGCGGTGGGTGGAGATTACTTAGGGGCTGTTGAGATGAGGTGCATGGTCCTCTCTCCTCCCATGTCCCCTGCTCCCCACACGAGTCCCCTGGATTCTCCATGTGTTTTGTTTTCCCCTGTCACCTGTTCATGTGCTGAGCCCTGAGCTGGGTCTGTTGGTAGCTTTCTCCCTCACCAAAGAGGAAGAGAGTCCACAGAGTTGCTAAGAGAGTGATGTCCATTCTCACATGTGACGTGGACCCAGGAGGTGCCCCTCTGCTGGGGAACTGGGTGCCAGAAGTGCTCCCTCCTTGTGTAGTGATGGCGGGGGTCAGCCCCCACACGGAGGGATCAGGAGCAGGGTGTGTGCCTGGGCGCCACGGGCCGCGTCAGAGGGGCAGGCGGCTGTCGTGTGGAGGAAGCAGGCTGGGCTGGGCTGGGCTTTGCATGGGCATGGGGTCTCCTTGCTTCCCCTGGTCAGTGGAGCGGCGTTGACTAGACCCTCATGTCTCTGAGTGGTGCTCTCTCTCTGGCCCAGGGAGAGCCTGGTGCATGTGCCACAGGTCCCCGCGAGAGTGCATGAAAAATCCGTGTTTGTGGGAGTGGCTGTCAACTGTGAAAACCTCAAAGCTGTTAGAATTTCCCCCCATGGTTGTATAAAAGCTTTAGGGCATGAGCCACCTGTAACGATGCTGCCCCTGGGCCAGAATGCCATCCTGATATAAATGGAAATCCATCGGATTTTCCAAGGTGTCCAGGAAGGAAGCTGGGCAGAGCTCAGTGGGGACCGTTTCTGCTCCGAGGATGGGAAACACCTGTTGATGTGAGTCGGTGCCAGAGGGGGGACTGGATGCGCCTTCGGAATGGCCTTGTCTTTTGGTTGACTCTTATAGATTCTAGCTGATTGTCTTTTGTCTTTCAGAAAGTATACGGACATCGAGAAGTACTCACGAAGGAAGAAAATAGTAAGTCCTTTTCAGGGCACCCGGGTGGCTCAGTAGGTTGAATGTCTGGCTCTTGATTTCAGCTCAGGTCATGGTCTCAGGGTCATGGGATTGAGTCCCGTGTTGGGCTCTGCTGAGTGTGGAGCCTGCTTGGGATTCTTTCTCTCCCCCTCTCCATCTGTCCCTCCCCAGTTCATTCTTTATTAAGAAAAAAAAAAAGTCCCTTTCATGCAGCAAAGATGAGAACTGTGCTTGATCCCAGAGGCAGGTGGAAGCCAGGTCCTGGCGGCCGCACGGGTCCCTACCACCCGTGTCTGTGATGGCCAACATCTCTAACCATCTTATCTAAACTGTTTCAGAGGCTCTACTGACCTTAGTATTCATTCCATGAAGCTGCTGGGGGCCTGCTGCCGGGTCCCCTTCGCTCAGGCATGTTCCCCGCTGGGACTTCGCGGCCTTGAGGCCCCATGCACTGACCTGTTCTTTCCCAGTATCTAACGGTCAGCCCTTGATGTGGCTTTTCCCTTGGTGCAGCTCAGACTTCATAACCACATCTCAACCTCCCTCTCGGAAGTACTCTGGCTTCCTTATGCCCCTGAACCACCGTGGTGCTTGCTTGGCCGGAGTCCAGCCTTGGATGAGCCCAACCCCTCGCCTGCCCGTAGTTGCACTGAAGGGGTCAGTGTCGCTGGGGGTGATAATCCGACTGACCCGACTCTTCACCCCGGCTTCCCTGGAAAAGCCATACTGCTTAAAAAAAAATGCTTTTCTGAATACATTTTGCTCAATTTTGTCAGGGATTTTTGCATTGTCTGTTGATAAGTGAGGTTCACCTCCAATACTTCTCTTTCATGTTGTCCTCATCTGGCTTTTGGCGTGAGGGTTTTCCTGACTCTGTTGTTATTTTGGTAGCTTCCTGAGCTGAATGATCATCTTATTTTCAGTTTTCTTTCTCTATGGGTTGCCTTTGGGATTAAGTGTTTGTCAGATGAATGGGCGAGAACCATCGAGAACACAGAACTGATAGATGTGATCCTGCCCTACGGATGCGCTTCGTCGCGTGAAGATGGACGACACACGGATTTGTCTCATGGTTAAAAAGTTGGTGTGAGTGAGCCAGTAGGGGCGATAGTTTGTAGGAGGATAATCGACACGTGGAGATGGGTGAGCGGAGCACGGGTCCTAATGTGGGTCAGAGAAGAGGGCAGATTTTCCAGGTGGAGAGAGGGCCCAGGAGATGTGCACAGGACTCCAGCCTCGCAGAGTTTCCTCAGCGGTGTTTTCACATGTGCCGTGGGTACTGAGCTTGAATGTGGGAACAACACGAGTGGTACAACAGTGGAATCTCCTGCTTCAGTGGTTTGGGAGGCCTCTGAGCTCAGAGGACAGAGCCAGTAGCCCGGGGTCGTCATTACTTGCTTTTGTTAATGCCCATATTTCGTTATGTTGTTGTGACGCTGGGTTCCCATAGGGAGGAATAGTTTTCTTTTCCTTTTGTTAAATATTTGTTCTCCTTGGTCTAAAATTTAAGACATGTTTGTTCTGATATTGTTTCTTTTCTTTGGAAATCTATGACTGGGAAAGTTAACAGGTTTTGATGACGATATTTAACATTAAGAATCCTGAAACAGAATGATCACAAATATGCATACACTGCATCAGAAACACAAGGTGTTAGTCAACGAAAAATCATCATTGAAAATATTCTGTGACATGAGACAAGCCATGTAACAGCAGAGCAAACACACTTTATTCCAGAAAACAGAAAGTCCTAGAAAAGAACGCCTTGATTTTAACAAAGGTTGATGTAAAAATCTCTGCGTTTGTTGTAAAAAACACCTGTCAAGGTATTTTTACCTTATTTGTTGTTCCTTGTGTAGAGGTCTACGTGATTTGTTGAGCTGAGAAATCGCCCCATGTGAGGAACCGGTACATTTTTGAGGGTGAAAACTGTCCCATGTGCCAGGCTTCTCTGGCTGCAGGAGGCTGGGTTTTATTTCACTTTATTTTCTGAGGCTGAGTTTTAGAATTAGTCACAGCAACCACATTTTGGTAAGTACGGTTGCTTCTGTATGTGTGTGTGCCAGGCTTTGCACGTGTCTCTTATTAAACTTCTTTGATTTGTTTTCCATGTGAAATGGGGTGCGTCTTACGTACATGGCCTCTGACCACTGCCGTTGGCACTCGTGTGTGGTTTTGCTGTCATCACGGTGAGCCCAGCTAGAGCGGCTCAATTTGCTGTCTCTCCCACTGAGGTACGCATGTGGTTGGCACCACACGTGTTGAACGTTGTTGCTGTGCAAAGCCCTCAAGATGATTGGATCGAAGTGAAAAATTATTATATTCCCAGAAAGGTATATAAAGATAGAAGGGCAATCTGATATTAGTGGAGTACATTCTTCTTGAATTCCTTATATTTTTGCAAAGAAACAACCATCTCTTTTATGGCACCTGAGAAAGGAAGTTACTATTGTGCAGTGGAAGATACCGGTCAGTCGTGTATTACAGGGGAGCAAGCCATGCCCACGTCTAGGAGATGAAAACAGCAATGAGCACCACGTGTCATATGATTCATGGTGTTTGATTCCGTGAAATGAGAAGGCAGGTAATGGCCAGGAGCACAGGGGTCTGGGTGGCTCTGGATGCGGGAAAGTGGGAGAAGCTGGCGTGGATCCAGGTGTCCGTTAACTTGAGCCAAGACTGTTTAGTCCAATGAAGATGACTGAGTGAACCTATTCTTGTTTCGTTATATCAGATCCAGTTTTACAGCAACTCATTTACTGTGATTTTATGTCTTCTTTTCAAGGAAGTGCGGCTAATTTAATAAATGTTTAAAACTGTATTCTTTTATTATTATTTTTTTAAGATTTATTTATTTATTTATTATTTATTTATTTATTTATTTATTTATTTATTTATTTATTTATTTATTTATGAGAGAGAGAGAGAGAGAGAAAGATATAGGAGGAGGGAGAAGCAGGCTCCATGCACCGGGAGCCCGATGTGGGACTTGATCCTGGGACTCCAGGATCGCACCCTGGGCAAAGGCAGGCGCTAAACCGCTGAGCCACCCAGGGATCCCCTAAAACTGCATTCTTATATTAAAATGAATATTTTAATGTGTAAGCCTCTGTAAAATATCAGTAAATAATTAATAAGCTTTGTATTTATATCACATCCTTAACCAGAATGTTGATACTGCCTACTTCTCTTTTGGGCATAGAGCACAAACGTTGGGGAGTGAACAGAAATGAAGACGAGCTAAAACACTGACAAATTAGAGGTGCCTGTGTATGTGTGTGCGTGCACGTGTGTGTGCGCACGCGTGAGAAACAGAGATGCCTACCGTGGGACACCCATGCTTTAATGACCAGGTCTAAACTGTAAAGTGCAACATGGAGCAAGTGCCTTGGAACTGACATTTGCAGGCCAGTGACGTCAGGACCATGGCAGTATCACACAATATCCAAGGCTGCGTTTGTGTCTCCTTCTAGTGGCCTGAAGGTGCAACAGTTTGGTTCAAATGTTAGCAAATGTTGCACTTTAGCAATGCTTAGAGTGGGGGCTGGTTCACTGATGGCACACCTCGACCCACTTGGAAGCGGGACGGTCACTCTGGAAGCTGGTGGGAGGGCGTGCCCGGACTCTGAACTTAGCCGGGTGGTTTCTGTTCTTCTAATTCACATTACCCCGGGAGGCTGCCTTTCATGTGCCCGAGCAAGACTATCTGTTATAGCAGCAGCAGAGTTTAGCTGGATTGGACAGTTTCTCTCCAGAGAAGAATGGTAGTCCCCGGAGCACTACAGAGAAGTGAGCACAGCGTGCCCCACGTATGTTTCCTGAGGATGTTTTTAATGGGAGAAACGATGAATGAAATTAAAAAACAGCCCCCGTCACCTTTGCAAGAAGCGCTCGTGCTGATATCAGATTTGGGACTCAGAGCAGGAAGAAGCGGGGACAGGTGACACCTAGAAGTTTCCTCGTGTGGGGAAGACACAGATTCTCTGTTTTCCTGCTCAATCCGTTGTTTCCGAGAGCTGCCGTAAGTCTCTGTTGCTCTGACAATAAAGGAGCACGCGGAGTGTCCACTGTACACCACGTGTGTGTATAAAGCTGAAGGCTGCGTGCCCCGTCCTTGGGGAGCTCAGGCCAGGGGGGCGCTGGTGGGTGGAAGCTGCAGGTGCGTGGCCACCGGGTGCACGTGTGCCGGGGGTGGGAGTGCAGACGAGGGCTCCTCCGCTTGGGACACGGCGACGTTGGAGCAGGGCCAGCTGTGCAGGCACATCTGGGGCAGCAGGGCGGCGTGAGGCTGTGCCTCGGGCGCAGGAAGGCAGGCGGGCAGGCCCGTGTGCGGGATGTGAGCCCAGTCGCCTCCCAGACCCTGCACCCTGGCAGCCCTTCCCCTGTCTTTGCTCTGTTCTTCTTTTCCTACTCTTCTTGCATCTTCCCACTCAGCTCAGGACACCAGCAGAGATTTACTGAGCACCTGCTGGGATTACTCCATAGGGCCCGTATCCGTGTTGTGAGGTCGCCGATTGCCTGGGTCCAGGAATGCAGAGGGCGGCTCCTGGGTTCTGCTGGCGACGACGTGTGGGTGGGTGCTCCGGGGACCCAGCACAGGGGCCTGAAGCCGGGGGGAAGGGAGTTGCAGGTGGAGATGGCTGGATGGTGGGCGGGAAGGCCCGGGCGGTGGTGGGGGGCCCATGGGGGCTAGGAAGGTGGACGGGCTCCGACGGGACGCTCACAGCGCTGAGCTGAGGCACGCGCACTTCATCCTGCGGCTGGGACACTCCCGTGAGTGTCTGAAAGGCACAGGGAGAGGAGATTCTAGCGCTGCTCACTCATTGGGCAAGTATTTACTGTGTGCCTACTGTATACCACCCGGCTCCAGGCTCCGGGAATCTGTTATTAGACGAACATCCCTGGTCCCATGAGGCTTCCAGCGTCCTAGTGGTGAGAGGCAAACAGTAAACATCCTAAATGAAGGCTGCCTGCGGGGCTGGGGCGACAGGATGAAGGGGAGGAGGGGCCCTGGGTGTGCAGGCCATTGCGGTCCTTGTGGAGAGAGACGGGGACAAGCCAGGCCTTGGGCTAAGACGAGACGAGAAGCCACACCAGCCGGCTCCACATTTCACTGGATGTCGTAGGAATAAGGTGCTTTAAAACACTGGTGTTTCCTTCAGGCTCTAGGTAAGGTGTGAGATTCAACAAGAAAATCAATTTATTGCACTTATGGCCGCTCTTCACCCACCATTGCGCTGGCCCGAGGTTCTGTGTGTGTCGGGCCACCTTCCAGCTGGGTGTGGACCAGCTCATCTTCGTCTTGTCGCCGCCCCAGGGGTGACCGGGCCGGTGGCCAGGCCGCGACGGTCTTGGCTCTTGTGTGTGCTTGGCTCTGTGCCAGCGCTGCTCTTGTGTCCTCACGAGGGCACCGTGCTGTGTCACCGTCCGTTGACCATTACTTCAGAGGTAACACGGTAAATACGTGGTGTCTGTCAGAGGGGCCGAGGATCAGGGAAATGGTTGCGAGAAATAGGCATCAGCGATGCTCCAGGAGCCTGGCAGGTTGTCAGGATCCCTGCCCCCCGCTGCCTGCGAAACACGAGCCACACACACGTACCATGTTCTGTCTCTAAAACCATTTATTTTTTTTTTTAAATATTTCTTTCTTGATGACAGACACAGGCAGAGGGAGAAGCAGGCTCCAGGCAGGGAGCCCGATGTGGGACTCGATCCCAGGTCTCTAGGACCAGGCCCTGGGCTGAAGGATGCTGAGCCACCGGGCTGCCCGCTAAAACTAGCTCTGCTGAGATCTTGATTCCTATGCTCTGAGCAGGATTGCAACCTTTACAGAAGCCCCTTAAAATGGGTAGAGAGATTTTGCTTGGTTCTTGTGTTTGCTTGTGGGACTGTTCTATGCACCTTAATTTCCGCCAGGAGAAGCCGGCCAGTCACTTGCATCGTAAATATATTGATGGTACAGGGGGGTGTTTGGTTGACGTTTCTCGGGTGCCGTGGAGAGCTCAGGAGAAACCTCTACGTATATAGTTCTGCCTATGTTCGGTAAAGATAGAAAACTGGGACGGCGCTTTGTATCATGGGGACAGTTTGTGGGATGGAGCTGGAAGGGCCCCTGGGATGAGCTCACCGTTAGCTTCGCTTCCACTGTGACTCCCACGTGCGTGGTCATCTTCCGCTGTCAGTAGATTTTTTTAGACACCTGAGTTTCCCTTTATCTCAACTCAAAACAAACCTGCCATGTGCTTAATATCCTTTTATCAGAGATGCCTCGCCTTGCTTAGAGGTCCCAGCGGGAATAGCTTTGTGAGTTGTTGGAAACAGGGGCGTTTATTCCTGAAGCTTCCAGGTGTGTCTAAAACCACACGGGCCTCCTCAGACGCACCTGTGCCCTTTCCAAAGCCGCCCCTCGCTGTGTCAAGCCTTATGGGGGCACCTCCGGAGGTGCTGACCTCACCCAGGGAGGGGAGTGTTTGTGCCACTTTGCTGGAGACAAGCATAAGGGACTGAGGCGTCCAGACGGTGCCGGGAGGGAGGTCTCCTCCGGGCGCCCGAACGAGGCCGGCGCTTGCCCAGGGGTCAGACTCATGGCTCGCCGCTGTTCCTAATGTAGTTTTCATTCTTGGTTTGTGCCTTAGGAGGATTCCCAAGGAAAAGAACCTCATAAATACAACATTTCCCGTAAGGAACAGGATTCTGTGTTTTATGCCAAAGAGGGGAAGAAGAAAATGCTGGTAGACTCTTTAATCCCAAACGGCGCAGGTAATGTGGATTTCATCATTTTTAATGGGCGTTAAAAATGCTGCCATTTTAAGAATGTGTTTTTTTTTTTGTTTGTTTTTTGGGGGGTCAGTTTCATGCTGCAGGGAGAAGGCTTGTAACTGTCTGATTTTGACACTTGTGACTTTCTGATTTATTATGAGACCTTCAGCTCCAAGGGCCGTGGTAGTGGGAGGAGGGAAACAAAATCCCGCTGGTGAAGGCGATGGACTTCTCCACCCAGGAAGCCCTCCCGGATCGATGCAGGAGTTCAGTCCTCCCCGTGCACATCAGGGCAGGCGCGAGCTCTCACCCTGAGGGCCGACGACACAGCAAACAACCCGCAAACCAATCAGCCTTTGGGGGGAAATGCAAAACTAAAATCCGCCTGATTTTTTTTTTTTTTTTTGAGGGTGAGGGACATTTGAAAGATTAGACTTTGGAGCTGATTTTATTTTATTTTTATTTATTTTTTAAAGATTTTATTTATTTGAGAGAGACAGAGAGAGTGAGCGAGCACACAAGCAGTGGGGAGCTGCAGAAGGAGAGGGAGAAGCAGGCTCCTCTTCGGTGCGGGACTCGATCCCGGGACCCCGGGATCATGACCTGAGCCGAAGGCAGACGCTTCACAAACTGAACTACCCAGGCGCCCGTGGAGCTGATTTTAAAATGAAATAATTAAAAAAAAAATACTTGTTCCGCTCCTGCTTCTGTTTTGCGGAGCCCTGGCTGGGAGCTGGCCACCTGGGGTCCCTTCAGCGTGTGTCGCAGGTGCTTCGTGGGTGGCTGGTGACGCGGAGCATAGGACCAGGGGAAGGGGGGCTCTGCTTTGCTACTCTGCAGCATCTGACAGTTTGGGGGCATCATTTTTCTTGAAGACTTCCCCTTCCTGGGTCCTCCCCACACACCGCGGGTCAGGCTTCCTCCTCTTTATGCTCTGATTGTCTCCTAGCTTCCGGGGAGCCCTCTGCTTGCTTCCAGGTGACAGTCTCTACTGTCTCCCTGCGCTTCTCTCCTGCTGCCTGCCCGCTCTGGGCTTTCCTGTCCCAGGTGATGGTCCTGTCCCACTGCTCCCGGGGGCCCTGTCTGGTGGGGCCTCGGGGGCCTGTGCCACTGTACCCTGGGGACCCTGTCCTGCTGTGCCCCTGGGTCCCTGTCCCGCAGGGCACCTCTGGAGGCCTGGGGGCCCGGTCCCGCTGTGGCCCAGACACTGGTCTGGACAGGGGGGTGGGTACTGAGACACCTGTCCTTCCATGGCACTCCTGCCTGCTGGGCGCAGCTGACACCACGTGCTGATGCAGCCTGACCATGGCCAGGATGGGCCCAAGACCAGAGCCTGTTGCCCCATAGTCCCCGAAATACTATAATATGTCACCGCTAATAGAGAATTTAATCAGCGCATGCAACATTTCCTTCTTGGCCAAGCCTGTCTTTCGTGGCTGGGACGGCCCGGCACGCATCTGACCTTCCCTCCGGGAAGCGGAGTGTTGGGACCCGGGTTCCTACTGCCCTCCCAAGCCTGGGGCCCTCGGCTCATTCCTCGTTTACAAACGGACGCAGTGTAGACGGGTCCATCGGAGGCTCTTAAGTTCAAGCACGCAGAGGGGAGCCTGGAAGCGCCGTGGGGGACCTGACGGATGCTGCATCTGCCTCCTCCTTACCTTCACCGCTTCCGCCCAGGACTGCGGGAGGGTCCTTGGGGGGCCGGGGGCCAGGACGGGGGTGGGAAGGACAAGGAATGGAAAGAGCTGGGGTCCCTGCGCCCCTGGCCGCCGCGGGTACCTCCTCTGGGCGTTGAGGGAAGGGGCCGGGCTCCTGCTTTTTCTTTTGCCGTCACCTAGTCTCAGGCGGAGGATGAGGTTCTCCAGACCCCCGGGATTCTGTAAGCACGTGATACACCCGGTCGTAACGCTGATGAGATGGTTTTTGTGTCAGCTCCGGGGACTATGTCACACCGTGCGATTTTAACACCTCGTTTGTCAAAACTCATTTTGTTCATTACTTCAAAATACGTTCTTGAAGTCATCTGGGAGTGACAGAGGTGCGTGTGCCCAGACCGTGATTGTGATGTGTGCGGGGTTCTCAGAGTTTCTTTCTGACCTGGGCCCTGGGCAGAGGAAGCCCAGAGGTCGCCGAGCCATGACTTTGGTTTGGGCCAGAAGATGTGCAGTGGGCATTGGCATGAAAACCTGTTTGTGCTGTTTTTCTCTAGAAGGCGACGTGTACAAAGCGCAGACTCCTAGCACGGAAACCCAGGGAGCGCCGGAAGTCAGAGAAGACAAGGATGTGCAGGTGGAGGTGCCCGTGGACCAGGTGGGTAGCAGGTGTCGTGTGACCGTGCCCTCGGCCTTCTTCCTTCGGCTCTGTCAGCCCCGCCTGGCTGCAGTCTCCTCCTCCCCCGACTCCCAGGCTCACCCAGGCTCTAGATTGTTCTCTGCCCCCTCTGGTCAGTGACTGCTCATCCCTCAGGTCCTGCATCACACGTTTTCCTGCCCGCTACTCTCCCTGGTGGGTTCTTCTGCTATGGGGACTGTTATGAATTTGGAGTCCAGCCTAGACTGGTGAGGTCCTGTCAGGTTTGTGACCGCGTAGTCAGCTGTGTTGTCACTTGAGTGCTGTCCGTTTCCCTCACGGTGAGGACGGGGTCGGCCTGCTGTGCTCGTTGCCGTCAGCCTTGTCCCCGGGACGGTGCCTGGCAGGGGAGGCCCTCAGAAACCACCGGCGGCACCACAGGGTGCTGGGATGCGTGGGGCACCAGGTGACGTGGTTGGGGATCGCAGGTCTCCCACTGCTTGGCCGTCTGACCCCCTCCCCCTCACCCGTGCGGTGGGCATTGATGCCCCTGGATGGCTCCTGGGGGGCAAAGTGAGGTCCTGCACTTGTGAGTACCTGGTTCTAGGCCTGGTGTGCCCCCGCCCCACCTCCTTGGGGCTCACAGAGGCATGAGGTGGAGGGAAGTGGGTGAGGCGTGAGGGGGCCACCCCAGCCTGGATGGGAGCAGAAGCACAGGGGCCTGGTTCCAGCCCGGCTCGCCCCGTGCCCACCCGCTGCAGGTGCGTCTCCACGGGTCTCTGTCCCCAGCCCCTGGTCCTGCAAAGGGCCGGCGGGCCGGGTGGGCTCTGAGATGCACAGCTTTGTCCCCAGTATCCACCTGAGGGCACTAGAAACACATTTCTTATTTTTTAGTAAGATTTTATTTGTTTATTTAAGAGAGAGCACGAACAGGGGGAGGGGCAGAGGGCGCAGCAGAGCCCCGCTGAGCAGGGAGCAGGGTGTGGGGCTCGATCCCAGGGCCCTGAGATCATGACCTGAGCCAAGGCAGACACTGCACCGATGGAGCCCCCCCCGGCGCCCCAGCGTCCTGTGCAAGTTCCACGTGGGCATCAGAGCTCTGTTTTCCCCCCTCTGACGTGGACTCGGCGTCAGTCCTGCACGTGTGGTTAGAGCCGAAGCCCGGGCGACAGCGAGCTTTCCGCTCCCCTTTGGAAGATCGCGCGTAATTTTCTCATTTTATTCTATTTTTCTTTCCCGTGGTATATTTTACGAACGAGACAGACCACGTCCGGCCCTGGCCACTTCCTCTGGCATCTGGAGCACTTTCCCCGGGGGTCCTGTTGTGTTCTCTAAATTGCCAGTGATAGCATTTATTCTTTTCCTCGACGTGGCGAGAAATGACCAGAAGATTCAGTTCTCTCTTAAAACCCAAACTAACCATGTATGTTTATTGCACATTTAAGGATTTTTGTAATAACTAAATGCAGACATTTTCGGCAGTTAGGGTTATACCAGAAATTAGCACCCGGCCCCCCTCCAACGCTGGTTAGGGTCCTCGGGGTGTTCCCGTTCTGGGCAGGTTTGCAGCACAAGTGTAGTCCCTAGTGTCATGCAATCTCCATCACTGTGACCGAGAAACGTTCTGGGGAGTTTGCGTCGCTAGTGTTTGATTTCCGTGGTATTCGGGGCAGTGCGGTGATGGGGGGTCCCCAGAAGGGTGAGTAGTGGAGGGAAGGAGGGGCTCCGGGGGCTGACGGGGCACTCCTCCATGGAGGGGGTCAGGAAGGTCAGAGGGAGGAGGAGGCCAGGCCCGGGGGTCAGGAGAGCCGCTGCCGCTGTCTAACCACGCCTCTCCCAAGGGGTGGGGGGTGGGTGGCGGTGCCTGGGGCTGCCTGGGTGTCAGGGGATGATGTCAAAGCAAGTTCTGCGGCTTTGAAGGACAAGGAGGCCATGGGACTCCCAGCTCGGCTGCCTCATGGGCTTAAAAATGAGAGGTGTGGGGGCTGGGCCAGTGGGGGGTAGCGCGTGCACGTGCATGTGAGCAGAGACACACACCTGCTGCCACCTGCGGGGCTGGAGACGAGCGGCTGGAGGAGCTGAGCGGGTGGTGGGGTGGTGGGCGCCCGGCACACCTGGAGGTCCGCTTACTGCCCGCCCCCCTCCCCCCGCCCCCCGGCAGGGGCTCGGCTTGGGCTCCGTAAGTCCCAGGGGACAGACGCAAAGAGGGTCCCAAGGGATTGGATAGACGGATGCCCCGCGGGGCAGGTTGAGCTGAAGTTTGTAGACAGACCCGTCCCCGGACTGAGTTCTGTGTCTTTGAGGACAGGACTCCCCGAGGTCACTGCCTTCCCCGTCCGTCCCCCGGGAGACCACGGTGCGCGTTAGCATAGTCGGTGTTGCAGAGAAGTCCTAACATTAGACTAACGTGTAAGCTTTTGGGTTAACGCCGGTTTCCTTCCCCAGGAATGATTTTCCTTCTGGGATCCCCGTGAAGCACGGCGTAGGCCCTGCCACCATGCAGTGTCCAAGGGGTGGTTTTCTGCCCTGGGGGAGGGGAGAAGAAGGTGGTGTTGTGGAGCAGGGCAGCAGGATGTGGTTTGGCGGGTCCGCCGGGTGGGGTCCTCACGCAGGGGACGGACACTCTGCTACCTGCAGACCTGGCCCGGGTGGGGGTTCGATCAGAGTGGCCCAGCCCCGGTGGGGGTTTGCCCCAGAGTGGCCCCCACGCCTGGAGAACCACGTGTTTGTCTTGGTTCTGTGTTTGCGTGCTGAGTGAGCTCTGGGCACGTGTTGCGGCTGCTGGTTTCCTTGTGGGGGGAGGAAGATGCTCCCACTGATGCCCTTGGGACTTCCCAGCCCGTTAATGAAGGAGGGTCTGGCCTCCGTATTAAACTATTAGCTTATAGTGTTGGCTTTTATAATAACCTGGAGTACTTTGCTCGTGTTTTTGAGGAACTGGTTTTCACCTTGTGGGTGAGCCTGATGATGTCACATGTTACTTTTTATTTTTTATTCATGAGGGATGCAGAAAGAGAGGCAGAGACACAGGCAGGGGGAAATGCAGGCTCCCTGCGGGGAGCCCAAAGTGGGACTCGATCCTGAGACCCTGGGTTCACATCCCAAGCCGAAGGCAGAGGCTCAACCGCTGAGCCACGCAGGTGTCCTGTCACATGTTATTCCTTATCCCCGGGGCCTCACCTTGTCTTCACTTTACTGTTGCTGTGAAGATACAATATTACAAAATATAACATCTCAGTGACTCCATTTATGAATTTGGAGTCCAGCCTAGACTGGTGAGGGGAACCTCAAGAACTGGGCGTCCCCCAAGCCTGAGGGCGTCGTTGGAGCTGAGCGTACTCACTTGCAGTCGAGAGCACCAGTTGCCAGCAGAGGACTGGAGGGAGCCTTGGCGAGGGGCGAACGTGCTAGAGGCCGCTCCACTCACCATGGCGACATCGCCGTGTCGCTGAACTCCCTCCGCTAGGCGAGGACTCCAAGTCCCGATCAACGGAGAGGGTGGGCTGTCCTTTGCTCCTGCTGGGTGACGTCATGGAATGTCCACCTTTTGTGGTGATGAGCGAGACTCACACTGTGGCCTCTCATCTTGCCTGTGTTCCAAGGGCTAGAAACTTTTGTACTTTTGAGTTGGTTTGAGAATCTCTTGTTGCTGCACAGAGAGGGGAGGACGGGGGGATCAGAAAGTGGGGCGGGGGTGTCGGGAACAGCGATGAGCAGAGAGGCCACAGCTGCTCTGAGCATTGCTCCCTGACAGTCCAGGACGATGGTTGATTGCACGTTTTGACCTGCGTTCTGATTCCTAAAATGTCCTGTTTTTGTGGTCCTGTCTTCCGGTTGTTTTCTTTGTGATTTTTTTTAATAATAAATTTATTTTTTATTGGTGTTAATTTGCCAACATACAGAATAACCCCCAGTGCTCATCCCGTCAAGTGCCCCCCTCAGTGCCCGTCACCCATTCACCCCCACCCCCCGCCCTCCTCCCCTTCCACCACCACTAGTTTGTTTCCCAGACTTAGGAGTCTTTATGTTCTCTCTCCCTTTCTGATATTTCCTACCCATTTTCTTTGTGATTTACTCACAAAGATCGATGCGTCCTTGCAGTGATGCACACCACTGTTTCTAGCCTCCACCTTCTGTCTCTTGGTTTTCTCCCAATGGAGACATTTGCAGTTGCTTCGGTAGAGCCTCTTTCTCCTGCTCACGTTGGGCTCCTGGTGGTGAGAGCGCATCCCCAAGCTTTTCTCAACTTGGCGCTGAGACGCTTGTAGAATTCCACTGATGGCCGTCGTTGGCTCATGGGAGAAACGAGGTCGAGATGCCAGGTCAGCGGCGCTCTTCTCAGTAACCACATGATCTCGCTTACGTGTGTTGTCGCTGCTAAAGCTTCAGTGTCACCGAACCCTATTAGTCCTGAACCAAGTGGCTCCTGACCAAGACGGAAGGCGTAGCGTGTGGGAAACACAATGCAAGGGACGGGGAGAGAGCCCTAGGGTCTGGCACTGGGATGTTACTAAGTGTTACGCTGGATTATAGTTGGTCTTGACTCACATTTTCTTTTTTCCTGTACTATGTTGTTTCCTTTCGAGTTTGTGTTTTTAAGATATTACAAATTATTTCCAATGCTTTTTGTTTCTCTCTAGTTTTATGTTTTTAAAAAAGATTTTATTTATTTGTCCATGAGAGACAGAGAAAAAGGCAGAGCCACAGGCAGAGGGAGAAGCAGGCTCCATGCAGGGAGCCCAATGGGGGACTCGATCCCGGGGCCCAGGGTCATGACCTGAGCCAACGGCAGACGCTCAACCACGGAGCCACCCAGGTGTCCCTCTCTCTGGTGTTAATAGCACACACTGTATCCCCTTGCCGACATTTCTATCAGCAGGCCTTGGGTGGAGGTCTAAAAGAGAAGATGCTCTATCAGCTTTGACTCTCTGGGGGAGATAAATTTTTACACCGGCTTCTATTTCAAAGTCGCGAGTTATTTTTTTTTTAATTTTTTAAATTTTTATTTATTTATGATAGTCACAGAGAGAGAGAGAGAGAGGCAGAGACATAGGCAGAGGGAGAAGCAGGCTCCATGCACCGGGAGCCCAACGTGGGATTTGATCCCGGGTCTCCAGGATCGCGCCCTGGGCCAAAGGCAGGCGCCAAACTGCTGTGCCACCCAGGGATCCCCAAAGTCGTGAGTTATTATACCCCAATGTTAAGGAAACATTTCTTAGCTCTTATAATTTACACAAAATGCCACCCAGATAGTAACACACTGAGGTTGAAATCCTTCCTTGATTCAAGGTGCGCATTTTTCACAAAAGCAATGTCTTCTGCCAGAGTTAAGGTCATGTTGATTTTTATAAATATCTTAAAAGACAGAAAAGTGCCTAGAATGGTGGGTTCTCTTTGGCGCAGGACTCTGACTTTTGAGTTTTTCTGGGGGAAGGGAGAGATACTTTAGCATTTTTCACCAATTCCACTCTCCAGAGCGCCGTTACGTCGTCATTCCCCAGCGGGTGCTGGGCACGTCCAGTGGATGCTTGGGAAGGGAAATCAGGGGACCGGGTTGGCTCCTGACATCTACTGAAACGTGGTCATTTTCAGAGAGTCCCCCGGGGCCAGTCCCAGCAGAGAGCGGTTTTGCTTAGATTCCCTGTGGCAACCCGAGCAATGCACCTGAACTTTAATTCATTTCACTCCAGAGAAAGAGCTAAGAATGAGACATGAGCTAATGTAAAACCAAAATAATTTGGATTAATTAGGAGAAGGTCAGTATGCATTTGTATAATCTCCGACTTGTTTAATTAGAAAAGACATAATGGAGCTTTAAGCTTTAAGCTTTGTAGGTGCAGGGAGTAGCTCGGATTAGGCTCACTAAGGTCCCTGGGGTACTCCCTTTAATGAATAAATTAAAAAGCATAATTAGCAGTTTATCTGTTCGGATGCTTCTAGCTGGAAAGAACAGCAACCCACGAGAAGCGGCTCACACGTGAGGGACACTTATCCGGAGTCTGGAGGCCCCTGCGTCATGGGAGCTTGCAGGGTCGGCCGGCCCAGCCGTGTCATCCCGGGCCGGTCGCTGGCGTCGCTGCGCCCGCCTTCCTCTGCACATCGACTTCAGGCCTCAGGCTTGTTTCTTCACGGTCTCAAGACGTTTCCTCTGCTTTCAGCGGCACGTTGAGACGTGAAGGCTAATGTGACGAATGGAGACCCCACTTCCCTCCCTTGTGCCTTTATCAGGTGGTGAGAACAGTCATACCCAGGGGCCCTCCTGAACTCTATGGTGTCTTGACCTAGTCCTTGCCGTAGTTGGGGAGACGCCATGGGCCTCCGGTGGTGTAGACTAACCAGGGTCTGCGTCTGGTGTCTGGAAAGTGGCCTGGGCTCTCCTTAATTATGTGATTTTTCTTTCAGCGAGGGGTGAGGTAGGGACTGGTTGTGAGCTAGGTAGCTCTGGTGTCTACACACAAATCCCTCTGCACCTTCCCGTCATCACAATGGAGCTGCCCGTCTTCCTGCCTTCTCCTGGGCTTTGGATCCTGTCCCCTCTGAACCGTTCAAGGGTCTGGCGCTCTCAGGTTATTTGTCTCGCCTTTTTTGGGTAGGTCGGACTCCTGGCTGGATGCTACGCATGCTGGAAGCGAGCCGGTTATAACCAGAACCGTCCCTCCTTGGCCTCCTTCCTCTGCGAGCAGTCCTTGGAGGGATGGTCCCTCCTCTCCCCAATTCCTCTGTCTCCTCTCCTCTCCTCTCCTCTCCTCTCCTCTCCTCTCCTCTCCTCTCCTCTCCTCTCCTCTCCTCTCCTCTCCTCTCCTCTGCCTCTTCCGGCTTCTGTCCACAGGGACACAGAACAGCTCGCTGCCTCATGCCCCAAATCCAACACACTTCTCAGTTCTCAGGGCACTTGACCTTTCTCCTCCAGCCGACACTTCAGGCCGCTCCCTTTTCCTCAAACGCCCTCTTCCTTTGGTAAGACCCACCGGCTCCCGATTTTCCTTCCATCTGTCTAGCCTCTCATTCTTGTTCTCATTCTCATTCTCTCTTTTTTTAAAGTGTTATTTTTTAAGTCCTCTCTACACCCAACTGGGGCTCTAAGTCACGAACTTGAGATTGAGGGTCTCATGCTCTTGCCGCTGAGCCGCCCGGGGGCCCCATTCTCCTTCTCCATAGGCTTCTGATCCTCCAGTTGGCTTGGAATGTTAGAGGTCAGCATGGGTCAGGGCAGGGCAATGTTCTTCTCACTCTAGGTCATCTCCCCAGATTGAAAACTCTGTCAGGCGGTGCCACTCTCTCTGCAGGTCTCTTTTCTGGGCTCCAGATGCAGATGCACACACATGCACACACATCCAGAGACACACACACACATCCAGAGACACATATTTACTTCTATAAACACACACCCAGAGACACATACACACACATCTAGATGAACACACACATACATCTTTTGTAGATCCAGACACATACATACCTCTACACACACACATCCACACAGCCATGCACCCACATATCCACACACACACACACACACACACATATATTCACACACACACACACACACACACACATACTGTGAACTGACATCACCTGTTGGATGTTCCGAGATACTGAAGTTCACAGTGAGAATGAACACGTGTCCTTCCACACCGTCTGCACACCTTGCTCTCTTCCCGTCAGGGGGTGTATGATGCCCGTCCATCCAGTAAGACAAAGAGAAACGTAGAGATATTCCTGAGACTGATCGTTTCACCTCCTCCATATCCAGACCACCTCAACGCCTGCAAGTGTGACCTCCTAGATACGTCTAGAATCGGCCATCCTGACTACCACCATCCCCTGGCTAAATTACTGTGATCTCTTTTTCTCCACTGTCCAACCATCCCTGAAACCCCTCAAACTCAGTGCTTCTTCCTGCAGCAGGGCCTCCACGTGCCCTTGCCTTTATCTGGAATATTCTTTGCCTTTTTATGTATTTTTTTTTATCCCTCATATTTCAAGTTGTAGTCACACCAGAGTGTATGGTAAACCCTGGTACATCCTATTAGCTCCACGTATCTCTCTTACAAAGCATATCACAGTCGTGGTTTTATACTTACTTGTGCGACTCAATTAACATCTGTCTCCCCATATGAGTGAGCTTCTTGGGGGCCACGCTGGTTCGCATTCCCTGTCGTTGTATGCCAGCCCGCAGTGGACGTGAGGCGTGTGCACTTGCTGCGCCCACTCTGACTGGTACAGAACTACGATGGAAGTAACCCTTGGGGGGGCCCTTTCTTTCTTAGCCACAGAACCACATGGCTTTCGTCTGGCGGAGAGGCTCCAGGGCACCAGTTACACGGAGCTCACTGCTTTTAGCCAGTGAATCATGAAACCAGGAGCATGATATGCGAGGATGTGAGCGGCACCACTGTGTGTGGAGCGGGACCACCCAGGCGGTGGCGGGCGGGTCTCGAACACAGGGAAAGAGGACACTCGTTGGGGTCCTCAGGGGTGGACGGAGGATCATGGGCATTTATTACCTGTGGGCCGGAGGCATCTGGAGGGATGAGCCATTCCTATTTACATGAAAGGGGTTTCTAGTGTTCCTCCTTAAAGGTTTCCCCGACAATTTTGTTGAATAGGTTAGGATTTCATAAGTGGAG
Source organism: Canis lupus familiaris (assembly GCF_011100685.1). Classification (NCBI taxonomy): domain Eukaryota; kingdom Metazoa; phylum Chordata; class Mammalia; order Carnivora; family Canidae; genus Canis; species Canis lupus. The sequence goes on from NC_049238.1 coordinate 2,269,884, forward strand.
CAAAAGGTAAAAAGGCAGACACAGTTCTGGGTTTGAAGTAACCACCGTGGAAAAAACGGCAGTATTTTCAGCTCTGTCCACAGAAGTGGTTCACAGAGTTGCACTATTTCACCGCCCTTTGCTCCTTCATGGGGTTTCACAAAGCTTGACTGCCACTAAATCCAAACGTGGTGTGTTTTCTCTCTAGACACCAGCTGAGATAGTTAAGGAAGATGAAGAGTTCCACAATAACCCCCCTGATCTTGAAAGCAACAAGGTGAGCCAATTCTACTTTTATTTTGAGTTTAATGGTGTGGGCCGAAGGCACCTCCTTATTCCTTTTTAACATGTTGGGTGGAGCTCACGTTTGATGAAGAAAGAATCTAAAAGTCCAGTCCATTCCAGAATAGAGATGAGCATGGAATTAGAAACATAGCATGTTCCCAGGCAGGCTGTGCCTTAGATCTGGTCTCTCGGGTGCCAGAAATTACGTGAGTAATTTTAATGGCTTCTATACTTATCCCAGTTACGTTTTACTGTGTTCTCAGTCACAGACTTAAAACTGTTTTAACAACAACTTTGAAGAGATATTTTTAGAGGGAAGAGTCTCAAGGTGACTAGCAGAGGTGTGTAGGTACGTAGGCGTCTGTGGACACCATGGTCATCCTGCTTTGTGGGGCGTACGTGTTGTGTAAACAGTCTTCTTGTGGGACAAAGCAGGACGTGGACGGCGCACGCTCCACAGATGGCAGCATGAGCCAGGCAGGGGGGAACCCTGGCTGCGGGTGTCTGTGTCCAGGTGCTGCTCCTCTCCCCGTCCAGATGCTGAAGATGTGCCGTCTGAGCAGGGAGCGTGTTCCTGTGGCCCTCTATGAGGTCACGTGTATCGGGGAAACAAAATTTACTTTGCTTTGATCTTATTTTTTTTTGAGGAATATATGGCATTTAGAGCTGATTAACATATCCACCACAGGTAGTTACCATTTCCATTTTTTTCTTTATCATGGGGGGAACGTTTAAGACAAAATTTACTTTACGTAATTCACGTCGGTAAGAGATTTTTGAGAATTTGTTTTGAAAATTCCATGTCTAGATTTTTTTTCAGAGTAGTTCCTTATTAAATTTTTTTTTTTTAGAGAGAGAGAGAGAAAGAGAGAGAGCGTGCAAACGCAAGTGGGAGATGGTGTGGAGGGGCAGAGGGAGAGAGAGAGAGAATCTTAAGCAGACTCTGTGCTGAGTGCAGAGCACCACCCTGAGATCATGACCTGCGCTGAAATCAAGTCAGATGCTCAATGGACTGAGCCTCCAGGCACCCCTCTTGTTTTAAATTTTTTTGGCTCCAGGCAGGGGGTTGTATAGTAGGTCTGGGGTATCACATCCTAGTCCATTCTAATGCCAAAGCCTTCAGAACTACCGGTAAACCTGGGGATATGGGATGGCCTTACGAGCTGTCCTTCCCCACCCTTCAACCTGCCAGGCGGCCTCCTGGTTCTCACATTCAAGAACAGAGGCAGGTGAGCCCGGGGGGCCGCCGGGATGGGCTGGAGCCACTCGGCACTGTCTCAGGCTTCTCGCCCACCTTGGGAGGGGCATTTGTGGGAAGGGAGGTCTGTTTGGGTTTTTCCAACATCAGTGGCATTTATGATCTGAAATAGATGGTCAAAGGGATCGGGCTTTCAAACAATTCTCCTTCCTTATATTCTTCCATAGTTTTGATGGGGAGGCGGATTTCAGTGAAAGCATACGGTGTGTATCTAGATAGTCGGCAAGACTTTCAACTGAGGAGGAAAGAGAATGTTTAGTTGCTTTGGTGTCAGAGCATGAGACTGGGTTCTGGGAGTCAGAGGAATGTCTGTCCTGGAGCGTCAGGTGAAGGGGTGCGGAAATCACCTGTTTGCACTGGGGGCATAGCGGAGAAGGGCACTAATGTGTGTCAGTTTTTATTTTATTAGAAATAGGGCACAGGCATTGTGATGACATTGAGTTCGCGCTATGCCTGAGCACCTTGCGTGGACTGGCCACGGGACTTTGCCATCCTTGCCTTATTGACTCTTTATGTAAATCGACTCGGGCCTCTGGGAGTTTGTGGGTGTTAGTAACTTGACATCAATCAGTAGATTTAATTTCTTAGAGTGAATCAGAGTGTTCACTCTGATGCAGGATTGGAATAATGGCAAATTTGAGCATCTAGTTTTTATTTTTATTTTATTTATTTTTAAAAGATTTTATTTATTTATTCATGAAAGACACACAGAGGCAGAGCCACAGGCAGAGGGAGAAGTAGGCTCCATGCAGGGGGCCCAATGTGGGACTTGATCCTGGGTCTCTAGGATCATGCCCTGGGCTGAAGGCAGGTGCTAAATTGCTTAACTCCCCCCCCCCCCCGCCCCGCCAGGGATCCCCTCACCTAGTTTTTAAACGTCTGGGTTTGCAATCTCAGCTCCTGGGGGAAGGTGGTGATATGGAGCAGCGGCAAGACGTGAGGGGGCAGGGAGGGCATAGGGAGCTGGGAGTTTGCTCTGCTGGGCACTGTGCTTGGCCCTGCTGCCGGGGCTGCCTCACCTCACGTGCACTCCTCACCTGGGTGTCAGCACCCAACTTTGTAGACCTAGAAGCAATGAGACAGGAGAGAGCTTGAGTAACCCACCACCACCCTACAGTCAGGAAGAGGGGGAGTTTGCATTTGAGCTCAGTTCTGAACAATCCAGGGCTGTGCTTTCTGTCTGCACGGTGAGCTCTACTACTCATGCCTAATGTCTCAGGACAGCCGTTTACTGTGTCAGGCTCCAGGTCTGTCCCTTGTGATGCTAAGTGTTGTGTTACTCCTGTCCAGGAGTGTTTACTTCTATGAGGTCCACACCACTCCATCTTTGCTTCTTGTGTGACCGAAATAGAACTTTGTGAGTGTTTTTCATTATTGACATGAAAATCTAGCCTGTGTTTTTGAGGCAAGAAGGAGAGCAAGCATCTTATGTGTAATATAACAGCTGGTAATAATAATAAAGTAATAATTAATGCTTCCTGGCTGTTGGCCACAGTGATCCGTATCTGCTCTCAGTGAAGTATAGTTTTTTTTTTTAAAGACTATTTATTTATTTGAGAGAGAAATCACGAGCAGGAGGAGAGTGGCAGAGGGAGAAGCAGACTCTTTGCTGAGTAGAAAGCCTGATACAGGACTCGATCCCGGGACCCTGAGATGATGACCTGAGCTGACGGCCGGAGCCACCCAGTAGCCCCAGGGAACTGCAGTTTTATTTTGTGTTTCATTTCCCTGTTGATTTGAAAAATGAGTCATGTGATATTTATTAGACACTGACTATATTAAGGGTTTTTTTTTTTTTTTTTTTTTTTTTTTTTTTTTTTTTTTGTGTGTTATCTCCCCCTTCCCCTTAAATTGTGAAATCCTTAGGGAGCCGAGCACATGCCTTGGCACTTCCCGTGACCCTCACAGTGTCTGGGACAGTGCCTTCTACACAGTAGGCGTCCCATAAATGTTTGTGGATTTGCTTTGAGCTACCAATGGCTAAGGTACTTAAACTTAAGTATATAATCCCTGGGGTAAAATGAAAATCACCTTGCAAGGTTGTAAGAGCATGTGATTGTGAACAACATTTAAAAAATATGTATCTCTGCTCTTTGATCATAAGGGTGTCTGTTATCACCTAAAATATTTTGTGGTGAAATATATGTATATGTAAAGCAGAAAACTTGCCATTTTAGCCATTTTTCAGTGTATAATTCAGTGGCACTAGGTCCCTTTGCCGTGTTGCGCTGCCATCAGCACCGTCTATGTGCAAACGTCTCACTGTCCCAAGCAGAAACTCTGTGCACCGAGCTCAGACTCCTCATCGCCTCCCCTCTGCTGCTGGCCGGAGGAGCTACGTCCGTGTAGGTGTCAGGACGAGATGCTCGCCACCAGCCCAGGGAATTTGACACGTGTCTTATTTTGTCCTTATGTATGTTACTGGCACAGAAGTGGGTGAAACCAAGAGCAGAGGTAGAAAATAGAGCCGTGCTTTCACCCGACACTTCCTCCTCGGGATGCTTTGACGACGCTGATTCTACAGCGGTCACGGCCCTACTGTATCTGACGCTTCAGTCATACTTTCACCTTAACACAGACCATCATCATTCACTAGCTCATTTGAAAAGCTCTTCTGTGAACTGATAGAAATGATGTGTGTACGTCTTACCTGTGTCACATTGTGTGCACGGCACCCTCTGCGAACTGACCTGGGTGCTTGAGAACTCTCCGAATCCAATATCGCACAATATACACATTGATAACACCAAATAGAAACAGGTGGGTTCACTCCTAGGGCCCCCTGGGGCTCTGGCCGCCACGGGAAGCACAGGTGCCGCACAAACAGCAGGTGGACCCGCACACACGTCCAAGGAGTGAAGGCCCCAGAGAAGATAACGTGTCCTGTTTTGTATAGAGTACTTAACTAGAAGAGTGTGAAAATGCAGAATTTAGAGTAGGAGAGGTGTGGTGCCAGGAGCGGGGCAGGACATGGGAGGAGGGAAGCCGCCGAGGGCCTCCTTACCAACCGGGAAGGCGAGGGCAACAGGAGGGTAAGTTGTTTGACACTATCCTGCTTGCAGAGAGTTGATTACATATTTTTTTAATAATAGGAAAAAGAAGATGAAAGTCCTTATGAAGATAATGAAAGAAAGGTTTGTCCAACCAGTTCTGTAATTTTTGTGTTTAGTGTTCTGAAGACCTCACGAGATGCCCAAATCTCACCAGATGCTTTTTAAGAAATACAACTTTGGGCCCCGCCCGTCAGGCTCAGGGTGAGCGTGTCAGCGTGGAAGGGCGCAGGAGGAGGATGGGCTCCCCACAGCCGCGCCACTTGCAGCCCCCGGGAAGGTGTGGCTCTGGCTGGACAGCTGGCCCCACGTGGCAGGCGGGGACACGTCCATCTCCATGGTCCTGCCCTCCTGGCGGTAGCTCCGTCCTACACAGAATCAGCCTCACTGGTGGGACACCTGGCTGGGGTGGCTCAGTCAGTTAGGTGTCTAACTCTTGACCTCAGCTCAGGCCTTGACCTCAGGGTCATGAGTTCAAGCCCCGCGTTGGGCTCCATGCTGAGGTGGCACCTACTTAAAAAGTCTCACTGTTATTTGTTAGATGATTAAGTGGCCATAATGATTTTTGTCTGAGTATGCAAGATTTTACTTATTCCTTAGCTCACTTAGCTTCCTCATCGCTCCTTGAGGAACTTGGGCCATAAATACTAATATTGGGGAAGGTTATCTAATCAAAACCGGCACGCGGAAGACACCTGGGATTTGACATGAGATCCACCTGCACTGGAATCCCCGTCCATCGCTTCCCGCCGCGTGAACCTTGGCATAACCCCGTAGGAGATCAGAGCCTCAGTCTCTTCCTCTGAAGTTTGTTTGATGGTTTATTTATCAGCCAAATTAACCCCGACGTCATGATTTTTATTTATGATCTCAGAGATAACTGAATTGTAAAAGCATCGTGACAGCAGCGGGGGCGGGGTACGCACACGAGTTGTGGAACCTGCTGCCAGTGCACCTGTCAGGTGCGGAGGCGCGTGCGGCCACCTGAAAGCGCGGTGTTCCCGTCCCAGCTCTGCCGCAGACTCGCGAGGCGCCCCTTGTGCAGTGAGTTCTCCTCTCTGCGTTCAATAACCCAATCAGCAGTTACATTGCGCATTTATGGGTGTACTTGCCTCCCAGGAATGGATCGAGACCATGGGTTTGAAAGTTCTTGAAAAGAGCACCATATCTGTGTTTGTAATATTTTAAGGAAAGTGTGTTTCAGTTGGAAACTAGACACTTGGCTGTTCCCACTCATAACTCTCCCGTTAAAATCAGTGTCATCAATTTTCTTATCTCGAATTCCATCCCCTGGAATCTCAGCCAGCAGCGCGTGTGCACTTTGCAGGGAGAGGGCAATGGGTGGGTGATCAGCGCGATGTCCCCGTAAGCTCAGACAACACCCTCTCAGGCTTCAGGGCCGAGTAATTCTTTGGAAAATACATTATTTGCTTGGCATACGTGTTCCTTGCTCTTTTAGCCTGAAAGTATTGATAAACATGAAGGAACGAAGAGGGACAAACTCTGGACACACAGAAACTGTGTCTGGGGTACAGTTTCCTACCCCGAGGCTCAGCTGCCTTAGGTGCAAAATTGGGGAAAGCGTCCAACCTGTGACGTCCGTACAAAGATTAAACATATCCATAAAGTGCCTTCTCCAGAGGGTGGGGAGTAAATTATAGGGACGATTATTCTCTCTAATGGTGGTGCCTACCACAGGCTCAGGTCCTTTAGGAGGAGGAATTCCATTTTATTTATATTTTCATTTTTCTTTTTCTTTGTGTAAAAATTATTTGAGAGAAAGAGAGACAGAGGGAAGGGGGAAGAGCAGAGGGAGAGGGAGAGAATCTCAAGTAGACTCCACACATAATGCGAGGCTTGATCCCACGACCCTGAGATTGTGACCTGAACTTGAAATCAAGAGTCGGACACTTAACAGCCTGAGCCACTGGACACCCCTATATTATCATTTTTTCTTAGCACCAGGCACACACAGTGCCTTACTCATTGTTGGCATTATTTTGTGAAATTGAATTTCACAGGTTTAAAAATTAAGAACACTTTATCAAATTATGAAAAAATCATATTATAGAATTATAAATACAGATGAGAATAGTAAAAACCCTGAATTCTTCTGCTTAGAATCTGTCTTCGCTTTTGTGTATATTCTTAAGGGCTATTTTCCATTAAATTTTTTCCATGGTGTGTTAAAGGGATCTTGACTTTGCTGATAATAAAAAACTAATCAATACTAGTAGAATCAATATTTAGGATACTTTTGGTATTTTGAAGTTTTTCTTGGTATACTTCAGAATGTTGATTTCATTTATTGGAAATAGATTTAAACGGTTTTGATCAGAGATGCCACTCACATTAAGAAAAACCCCCATCAACTAGCAAGACAACACATGGATCATGCATATGTGGAGTTCTACAGAGTAGTGTTACAGGTTTTGCTTTGGGCATCATCTGTTTTGACACTTTGATCTCATATCAGGATCAAAAGAGACCATTCCATTTCTCTTTTACTGGAATAAATATCCCATTGATTTCTCACAAGGTTTACTTTGTTACTGTGGTGAAAACTTGAGAGGCTTACGAAAACAGAAGGAAGACTTTACCCAGTGATAACATTTAAAAATGCAAAATGAAATAGAAGCCATGAATCCAGGGGTTGAATTATTCCATCGTGTCTTTGATAATAACTCTCTGAAATGTGCCAAAGAACTTTTTAAATGCCCCACTTGTGCATTTTGGTGGTTTTGTTTAGGTTTTCATTTTAGGATAGAACACGTGCACCTCACTTCTGGTTCAGAAGAGAGGTTGCCATAGTGAACGTTCCAGGCGCAGAGTAAGGAAGATGATGAAATGATAATTGTGACACTTTTTTTCTCAAAGACTTCAAATACCAAGCGTAAAGTGATTGATGAGTGTGCTACCGGTAGGAAAAAGTACCTTGAAGTAAGATTTTTGGCATAGGTACTCATCGATTTATAAAATGGTCTATCACCTTTTAGGGTTTTACGACAGTGTTATGTACGATGAGATCAAGCCCAAGTTCCTCCAAATGCATGGTGATGGCAACTGTGGACCATACCTCAGATCTGTGTTAAATGCCATCAGTGTGACAGGAAAATAGCAGGTTTTGTCTGTTTTTGAAGCATTTATATTGTAGCCCATTGCGTGATACCAAGAAAAATGGTGTCACGCAACATACGAATAGAACTTACGTCTGTTAGTTATTAAACTTATTCCTTGAGGTACATGTAGACTTTTATAGATCTGTCACCTGTTCTAATAAAATCTTGACGTCTATAAACGGAAACAATTAGAATGTAAATGAACACTGAGAATCTGCTATCCAGTCTTGGAGTTGGCGATGAGGCGTTGAGAATCATTCTGCGGGCAGGTCATCTGCCGTTGTGGCTAACGTGAGAGCGCATCTCTGAGTGGCAAGTCTTGTGTCTTCTGCACAAAGAGGTTGTGCAGAAGCGATGTTGCTCGTGCCGGCAGTGGGGAGGAGCAGGATCCAGGTGAGGGACGGCAGTGGCGATGGTCAGAGGATGTCTGGCCGTGCAGGTGTGAGGCCTTCGGTGGGGTGCAGGCGCGGTGTTGAGGCCTGAGCCCCACCCTCCCCTGCAGCAGAGGGCTGGCCCCGCTTCCCCTGAAGGAACATCATGCTGTGTGACACCGATTCTCATGCTTGACCTCTGAGCCTAGGTGTCTGGCCCGACTCCCAGTCTCTCTCCAGTGCCGATCTTTACTTGGTCCGCCACTCACCTCTTCCAAGACGTGTTTGAACTGCCCCTCTGGTCACTTCTTACTGTTCTCTGCTTTTAGCGACTGTGCTGGCTATTGTCATAGGTCCCTGCCCCCAATCCCTCCCAGTTATTCTGTGTGTGCTTTCGGATTTTCAACAACTCCCTGTTCTGTGCCTTTTGTTCATTTTTTCCTACTGAACAGTCCGCCCCTTGGCTGGGGGTGTAGCTCCTGCTCAGAGCCTCCCCTTCCTTACTCACCAGGAGCACAGCTTGTTTGAAAAATTCTTCACCAAATGGGGCTAGAATCTGGCAGGAGAAAGAGGCAGGGATTTGGCCCTCTCCACACTTCCAATCTTCAGTGCTTAGGTTGTTGAAAAAGTTGGAGATTTGAAAACACAGTATGAATTTGCATGAAGTCATAAGAAAATTGAAAAACAAAATAGAGCAAAACAGTGGGTAGTTTTGATACCATAGTTATGGAATAGGAGTTATGTATCATTGGCAAATGCTGTGGGCTCATTTTCTTAAAAAAAAAAAAGAGTCATGTTCCGTTTTGTTTTCTGGTTTTCTTGTCGTCATGACTCCACCCCAAATCATGCTGTGCTGAGACATTCATTGAGGATCAGGTCTCATAGGAAGAGGGGTTTGAAGGAAACAGGCACTTCCCCACCTTACAAGCTCGCCCGCCCTAAGTGGGGTCGCCGAGGCTGGAAACGGTGGTCCTCATGGCCGACAAGATCAGACAAGAAGACTGAGTAGTTGATGTGTCACTAGCCATAAAACGAGTGACAAAACAATGAGACCTAAAAAGTAATCAAAGTAATGGTTTATGTCAACTGACATAAATCGTATTTAAATGATTTAACATACTTAATAAATGCCAAGCTCAGAACAAGAGGCATTTTCCTTCGCTTGCAGCCACTGCTGGAAACCCTGTGTAAGCATCCTGCGACGGTAACTGGGGGCCCCGGCCTGTAACTGTGATTCCGTCTTATTGTATGCTTTATCAGTCAATCAGGAGACGGTTTTCATTTAATTAACATTGCCAGAAATGCCAATAAAACCAGGGAGCTTTTGATCTAGCATTGTGTCTGACTCAGGGGTTTTGTGACAAAATGAAAACGGCATTGATTCTCTAATTGATTTTTGAAATTCATTGCCTGCCCGGTATCTTTACCATTTTCCCCCCCTCTTTATTATCTTGATACCATTCTGTCGCTACAGCTAAGTATTTTATTGCTTCCCTGAGAGACGAGGTTCGTATTGATCAACACTGGAGTCTCAAAAGCTAAGTGTAAGTCATCAATAATGCTAAGTGGGATACGGTGCATTAGATATTAAGTAATGAAATTTTTAGAGAATTACATGGTTGGAGAAAAATAAGGCTTGGATTCCCCTATTACATAGGAAATTCATTTGGATTAGAACAAAAAGAGAAATTTGCACTTTAAAACAGAAGAGATGCTTTGTCCCCAAAATATATAGGTATTCAACTGTATATATGAATGTATATATATGAATATATATGAATATATATATTCTGTGTATATATTCTATATATATGAATATATATATATATTCTGTGTAATGGATTTCATTAATAAAATGGAAGGTATTGAATATATGTTTTGTAATAGGATGAACCAATTGATTTTTTCATATGGGGGGTTCAAACACTTTTGTTGAGTTCATGACAATTTTAGAAATCTCAGTTAAGGACCTGGAGGAGGAGATGAAAGGCTTTGTTCCAGTCCAGAGAAGCAGCAAGTGAAAGAGGATTGGTGAGATATAAGAGGACCAAGGCCCGGGGATGTCTCGTGAACAGTGTGTATCGTTTAGTTGAGAGCAGATCTCACCTGTTCTCACCACACACGCACAGCAGGTGGCTCTGCGAGGTGGATGGGCTCCTTACCTTGTCTGTGGTCGCCACTTCTTAACAACCACGGTGTCGCACCACCCGAATACGTCCAGTTGTCACTTATCCTCATACCTCCGTGAGGCTGGGAAAGGAGACCAGCAGGTGCAGGCCTGTGTCTTCTGTCTCGGAAGCGTCCGCACTTCGCTCCTGGCTCCCGGGCTGGGGACCCTCCGCAGCCTTCCGGGCCTGCCCGTCCTCGGTCCTCACCCCTCACCCCTCGCCCCTCTCCCAGCCCTGTGTGTGCAGCGGGGCTCCCCTCCAGGGAAGGTGACGTCAGGGCGACTTCCTTCCAGCTCCAGGCCCTCTCTGGCTCCCAGCTGGGTCCCCACGTACCCCTGATGTGTCTGTGACCCTTGTCGCTGTGCGGGGAAGGAGGGAGGCAGTCTAGATGCTCAGGTAGGCTCCCTGCTCCTCATCAGCCGGTTCTTGGCTATTCTCTCCGTAGTTTGTCTCCTTCACCTGCTGTCTACAATGCTTTCTGTTATAGAAAATGAATTTTTAGCAGATGGACAAAACTCTTGGAGCCATCTGCTAGGACACAGCCAAGAATAGCACCAGGATTTTGCTGTGAGCAAACGTTTGATGAAAAGCATCAGCAGAGGTACCTCCTCGGGGGTGAGAGCAAGGAATTTAATAGAACTTTATGCCCAACTTATAATGTTTAAGTAGCAGAAACCGGACTTGAGAGAGGGTCTTTCTGTGCTCAGCGAGGTGGTCCCTGCAGCTGTGATCCCAGCCCGGCATGCGGGCATCGCGGCCCGGTTCTCTTCTCCATGGGTGGTCCTCTTCTCACACTCCTGCTGTCTTCGGGCGGGCAGAGTGGTTTTTTTGTTTTTTGTTTTGTAGATTTATTTATTTATTTTAGGGGGGGCAGAGGGAGAGAAGCAAACTCCCCACTCAGTGCAGAACCCGACGTGGGGCTCGGTCTCACCACCCATGAGAAGAAACCAAGAGTCAGATGCTCAACTCATTGCACACCCACCCCTCCAGGCGCCCCTTTATCAAAATATCCCCATATAGGGCACAAAGCATCGCAGTCACAAAGGGAAAGCATTTTATTCATATTTCCCTGGTTTTCCACATGAGTTATGGAGATGCCATGTATAATTTTCAAGATATATGAATTGTTTTTAATTGTGAAAGTATACATGGACAATTGACAATGTATTGTATGGGACCAAGCAACCTGGAGTTTAGGTTTGGGTAACATAGGGCCACAAATATAATTTTTGGATGCAGAAAGTAACATTTTAAATTCTCATTTCTGGGAAAGCTTCATGAGAAACCTTTACTGGCGGTCTGTGCCATGTTCCGGGAAGGTACTTTTAGGTGAATTTATTACCTAGTTACCCACAACAGATAGCCATATTTTGGAGAAAAAAATACTTTCTCCTGTGAGTAGGTTCAAAAGAAGAAAATTAAAAACAGGAAGGAGGGAGCTGGAAGGGCCACGGGCACTTTGAATTGACAAGGAGATTGTTCAGGGGCCTTTTTTCTTGATTCTACGTTATCTTCTGTGAACCTGGCAGCTTTCCCCCAAGAGAAAGTGGAGATGAGAAATAGTCGGGTACCCGTAACTCCAAACCCAGGTCTGCTCTTAAGATTTCTGGGAGATGCCATCTGTGAAGCCATGTGATATCGAGTCAAGTCAAGGCGTGTTCTTTATTCGTCTTCGAGGTTTGTCTATATTGGTACTGAAGGAGGAGAATCCATGGTGGTGCAGAAAAAAAAAAGTTCTATAAATAAAATGCACATTTTCTGCTTGTAAATAGAATGAGTACAGAGAAAATAGGCTTTTTTTTTAAACGTGTGATAAGTCAAAAAACATATACTTCACACTGAAATGCCTCAACTAATGCATCTCACAAATCGATAAAGGTCACGAGCACAGAGTGCAGTGAATTCCAGCAAACCGTACGTCTATCCGGGGTGGGTGAAACGCTCCTAGACATCCTTCGGATCCACCCTCTAAATCAGAGCCTGTGTGACATTCGACATTCTTTGTCACTGTTGTCCAAACATGTGTCATGAACCTACACACCTGCCACTGACCAACAGCCCAGACAGTCTGTCGCTGGAGGATGCAGGTCTCTGGGATCTTAAAAGCCTGAGCCAGGGGTGTCTGGGTGGCTCAGTTGGTTGACTGTCCAACTCTTGATTTTGGCTCAGGTCATGATCTCAGGGTTGTGGGGTCGAGCCCCATGTTGGGCTCCGCGCTCAGCGGTGCGTCTGCTTGAGATCCTCTCTCTCCTTCTGCCCCTCCCCCTGCTCACGTGCATGCGCACTCTCTCTCTAAAATAAATCTTAAAAAAGAAGTCTGAGCCAGAAGCACCCCTAGAAATGACTCTTCTCCAATCCTTTCACGTTACTGAGGAGCAAATGGAAACATCTCTTCTCTCCATAATGCGAGTTTTAGAAGTTTCCCTATTGCAAGAGAAATGCCTGAAACCAATCCCAGATCCCAGTGGGGGTGTTCTCTGCCTTCAGAACCTGTTCATTTGCACGAGACTCCAGGCAAGGTTCAGAGACAATAGGACGGGGCTCTGTCGTCGGAGTGGGAATGGTGGCGGTGGGTCCTGCAGAAAGGCTGCGGCCTGTGGGTACCAAGGGCGCCGTGTGTTCCACGCAGGTTTGCTTGCTTTTCCTCAAGCCCCCGAATGCTCGGCTTGCTCACCCACCTCTTTGGCTGCAGCGATCTGGTCCAGACCTTCATCTGTACGTTCCAGGACTGACTTTTTTACTCTTTCCAGCCCGTGTGTTTCTAGAGGTAAATGAAGGTGGCCCTTCAGTGGCTTCTGGTAACTATTTGGAACTCTGAGACGAGTCAGGGCACCTCTGGATGTGAGCAAGGTGGAGGTGGCCATCTCGTCCTGGGGATACTCCTAGGACGGTCCCTTGCGCAGCCTCCTGAGGTTGCCTTGTAGTCAGATGTGGCTTCAAGCCCCGGAGGAAGAGACACCTCTTCTTTCCTAAATGGGCCCACCCTCCACCCTTCTCCCAAATGTCTTCTCTCCCCCACTTGTGTGGGGCGCTGTGTCTATCATTTCTGTCTGCCTCGTCTGTGTCATTGTCTTTCCCCTGCCAGGGGATGTCTGTCCTGCTCTCCAGGAAGCAGGGCTGCCTGCTGTGAGGAGCCGTCCTGGCGGCCCAGCGCGGTGGCAGTGGTGGAGCATGGCCGGCCAGCAGGTGACCTCGCCTGTCCTTGCCGGCCAACCTCAAGTGCTCGTCGGCTTTGTGCACAGCCCCACGTGACGATGGCTGCTGTTGTGTCAGGTGTCCACACGAAATCATTCCACTTTCTCCCTGTCTCTCCTTGGGGGCCCCTTAAGGTATGGCCCCGCCCGCTGTCCTGTAGCTGCCCCCTCATGATGGGTAGGCTCTGTGAACACTTCTCATCTGCTGCTTCATCCTTCATTTAATTTTTTTTTTTTTACTATAGCATATCAATCTCTTGGCCATCAAACCCCTCCATTCCATGGTGTGACACTCTTTTGTCCCAACAGCCTGTTGACGTCTCTGTCTTGGTTTGGCCCGTCCCCAGCAGACACCTCTGTCATTCTGGTTCCCCTCTCTGTGGCCGCCCTCATGGGGACTTTACCTGATGACTGAAATTTGAGTCATGTTGACCTTCCCCACTGGTCCCCCTCCTCTTTCCAAATGCCATTTCAGTCCCTTGTCTTTTTTTTTTTTAAGATTTATTTATTTATTTATTCATGAGAGACACACAGAGAAATAGAGGCAGAGACACAGGAGGAGCGAGAAGCAGGCTCCATGCAGGGAGCCCAATGTGGGACTCGATCCCGGGACTCCAGGATCACGCCCTGGGCCGAAGTTGGCACTAAACTGCTGAGCCACCCAGGGATCCCCAGTCCCTTGTCTTTTTAACAGAAGCTTGGACAACTGCCCTTCTTCCAGACCCTCAGAGCACGTAGAGCCTCGTGATGTTCGTGAGCCTCTGCATTTCCACTAAGATGTACCTTCAGACAGGACACGTCCTGAATGCCGCTCGGTTCCTCCTTGTCTCTGTTATGGCAACTTTGTTCTTCCCTAAAGATTTAGGCACCACTTGGTGCCGGCTTCCCAACGTCCCTTGCTCAGAGTCTTCCCTCTGGCTCTGTGCCTCAGTGCTGGTCACCTCCTGGCATCACGCTGCTCTCCTGACTCTGTTTACCCCTGTCCACCCTTTCTCCTTGAACTATATATAGCCCTGCTGTTCTCAAACCTTTATAGCCCCTACCCAGGGCTGACTGTGTCTGTGAAACCATTTTCGGCGCTCCAAACTTTGGCAGTTTTGGAAATCCTGCTCAACTTGCTCTGTGTGAACGGGGTTGGTGTGCACGGTTATTAACGTTGCGTTTTGCAGATTTGTTACCCACCATCTCATGGGGCATGTGGTTCCTCTTAACAAATAGGAATTAAAACGAGAGTCTCAGGACAACTATCTATTCCTTCATCGTAAGGACCATGTCTTACGCTCCCCGTGGCCCTCAGCAGTGACCAGCAGAGCCCAGGGCACATAGTAGGTACTCAAAAGGTAATTGGTGATTAGCTAACATTTGAGATTTTCAGGAAGCAGACATTTAAGATGAGGATCAAAATTTGTCCTCTGTCCCTGCAGCTGGGATGTGCCTCCGTTTTTAGAGAGGAGCTCTTCCCCCTTTTCTCCTTTCTGCCTAATTTACTGAGGAGCTACTTTCTATTCTGTTGTATGTGCCACCCCTTATTTTGTTTCCTGGCTTCTGATTTTTAAAAACTTTAAGGCTGACAGCAAATCTGTAAAGGAAGGACTCAGTAGGATCAGACACCTTTTTAAAGAAACATTTTCTTATCTTGCTTGTACTTGATTTTATAACCAAAAGGTCATAGTTATTACATTATCATCAATATTGACCAAAATCCTGCCCTTTTCCCAGTAAATAATTAAAAAAAATTCACATATCTGCCCACCCTTCCCCGTTGGTTTGTTCTTGGTAGTTAAGAGTTTGGGGATCCCTGGGTGGCGCAGCGGTTTGGCGCCTACCTTTGGCCCAGGGCGCGATCCTGAAGACCCGGGATCGAATCCCACGTCGGGCTCCCGGTGCATGGAGCCTGCTTCTCCCTCTGCCTGTGTCTCTGCCTCTCTCTCTCTCTCTGTGTGTGACTATCATAAATAAATAAAAATTAAAAAAAAAGAGTTTGTTTCTTGGTGTCTCTTTTTTTCCCTTTGTTCATTTGTTTCTTGATTTCCAGGTATGAATGAAATCATACGGTATTTGTCTTTCTCTGACTTACTTCACTTAGCGTTAAACTCTTTAGGTTTATCCAAGTCATTGCAAATGGTAAGATTTCATTATTTTTTTATGGCTTAGTAATATTTCATTGCCTATATATGCTGCTTCTTTATTCATCAATTGTTGGACCCAGGCTGTTTCCATAATTTGGCTACTGGAAATAATGCTGCAAAACATAGAGGTGCATGTATCCCTATGAATTAGTGTTTTTGTCTATTGGGTAAATCCCAGCAGTGTGCTTACTGGATTGTAGTGTAGTTCTATTTTTTAACTTTTTAAGGACCCTCCATACTGTTTTCCACAGTGGCTGCACCAGTTTGCATTCCCACCAATAGTGCACAAGGGCTCCCCTTCCTCCACATCCTCACCAACACTTGTTATTTCTTGTGTTGTTGATTTTAGCCATTCTTTTTTTAAAAATTTTTTTAATAATAAATTAATTTTTTATTGGTGTTCAATTTACCAACATACAGAATAACACCCAGTGCTCATCCCGTCAAGTGCCCCACTCAGTGCCTGTCACCCATTCACCCCCACCCTCCTCCCCTTCCATCACCCCTAGTTCGTTTCCCAGAGTTAGGAGTCTTTATGTTCTGTCTCCCTTTCTGACATTTCCCACACATTTCTTCTCCCTTCCCTTATATTCCCTTTCACTATTATTTATATTCCCCAAATGAATGAGAACATACAATGTTTGTCCTTCTCCGATTGACTTACTTCATTCAGCATAATACCCTCCAGTTCCATCCACGTTGAAGCAAATGGTATTTGTCGTTTCTAATGGCTGAGTAATATTCCATTGTATACATAGACCACATCTTCTCTATCCATCATCTTTCGATGGACACCGAGGCTCCTTCCACAGTTTGGCTATTGTGGACATTGCTGCTAGAAACATCGGGGTGCAGGTGTCCCGGCGTTTCACTACATCTGTATCGCCAGCAGTGCAATTGCTGGGTCGCAGGGCAGGTCTATTTTTAACTCTTTGAGGAACCTCCACACAGTTTTCCAGAGTGGCTGCACCAGTTCACATTCCCACCAGCAGTGCAGGAGGGTTCCCCTTTCTCCGCATCCTCTCCAACATTTGTGGTTTCCTGCCTTGTTAATTTGCCCCATTCTCACTGGTGTGAGGTGGGATCTCATTGTGGTTTTGATTTGTATTTCCCTGATGGCAAGTGATGCGGAACATTTTCTCATGTGCATGTTGGCCATGTCTGTGTCTTCTTCTGTGAGATTTCTGTTCATGTCTTTTGCCCATTTCATGATTGGATTGTTTGTTTCTTTGGTGTTGAGTTTAATAAGTTCTTTATAGATCTTGGAAACTAGCCCTTTATCTGATACGTCATTTGCAAATATCTTCTCCCATTCTGTAGGTTGTCTTTGAGTTTTGTTGACTGTATCCTTTGCTGTGCAAAAGCTTCTTATCTTGATGAAGTCCCAATAGTTCATTTTTGCTTTTGTTTCTTTTGCCTTCGTGGATGTATCTTGCAAGAAGTTACTGTGGCTGAGTTCAAAAAGGGTGTTGCCTGTGTTCTCCTCTAGGATTTTGATGGAATCTTGTCTCACATTTAGATCTTTCATCCATTTTGAGTTTATCTTTGTGTCTGGTGCAAGAGAGTGGTCTAGTTTCATTCTTCTGCATGTGGATGTCCAATTTTCCCAGCACCATTTATTGAAGAGACTGTCTTTCTTCCAGTGGATAGTCTTTCTTCCTTTGTCGAGTATTAGTTGACCATAGAGTTGAGGGTCCACTTCTGGATTCTCTATTCTGTTCCATTGATCTACGTGTCTGTTTTTGTGCCAGTACCACACTGTCTTGATGACCACAGCTTTGTAGTACAACCTGAAATCTGGCATTGTGATGCCCCCAGTTATGGTTTTCTTTTTTAAAATTCCGCTGGCTATTCGGGGTCTTTTCTGATTCCACACAAATCTTAAAATAGTTTGTTCTAACTCTCTGAAGAAAGTCCATGGTATTTTGATAGGGATTGCATTAAACGTGTACATTGCCCTGGGTAACATTGACATTTTCACAATATTAATTCTGCCAATCCATGAGCATGGAATATTTTTCCATCTCTTTGTGTCTTCCTCAATTTCCTTCAGAAGTGTTCTATAGTTTTTAGGGTATAGATCCTTTACCTCTTTGGTGAGGTTTATTCCTAGGTATCTTAAGCTTTTGGGTGCAATTGTCAATGGGATTGACTCCTTAATTTCTCTTTCTTCAGTCTCATTGTTAGTGTCTAGAAATGCCATTGATTTCTGGGCATTGATTTTGTATCCTGCCACACTGCCGAATTGCTGTATGAGTTCTAGCAATCTTGGGGTGGAGGCTTTTGGGTTTTCTATGTAGAGTATCATGTCATTGGCGAAGAGGGAGAGTTTGACTTCTTCTTTGCCAATTTGAATGCCTTTAATGTCTTTTTGTTGTCTGATTGCGGAGGCTAGGATTTTAGCCATTCTCACAGGTGTGAGGTATCTCACTGTGGGTTTGATTTGCATTTCCCTGATGATCAGGGATGTTGGACATCTTTTTATGTGTCCGTTGGCCATTTGTATCTCTTCTTTAGAAAAATGTCTATTCATGTCTTCTGCCCATTTTTAAATATTTTATTTAACTTCAATTTGCCAACATGTAGTCTAACACCCAGTGCTCATCCCAGCAAACGCCCTCCTCAGTGCCCGTCACCCAGTCACCCCATCCCCCCACACACCTCCACATCTGCAACCCTTTGTGTGTTTCCCAGAGTCAGGAGTGTCTCATGGTTTGTCACCCTCTCTAATTTTTCCCACTCAGTTCCCCTCCTTTCCCTTATGGTCTCTTTCACTATTTCTTATATTCCACCTATGAGTGAGACCCTATGATGATTGTCCTTCTCTGATTGGCTTATTCCGTTCAACATAATACCCTCCAGTTCCAACCAGGTCAAAGTGAATGGTAGTGTTCATCCTTTCTGATGGCTGAGAAAAATCCCCTGTATATATAGACCACATCTTCTTTATCCATTCATCTGTCGAAGGACATCGTGGCTTCTTCCACAGTGTGGCTGTTGTGGACATTGCTGCTGTGAACATTGGGGTTTCTGCCCATTTTTAATTGGATTGTTTTTTGAGTGTTGAGTTGTATTTCTTCATATATTTTGGATACTATCCCTTCATTAGATATGTCATTCAGTAGTCTGCCTTTTAGTTTTGTTGATTGTTCCTTTGCTGTGCAGAAGATTTTTATTTTGATGGAGTCCCAATAGGTGTTTTTTTTTTTTTTTGCTTTTGTTTCCCTTGCCTCAGGAGACATGTCTAGAAAAAAGTTGTTACGGCTGATGTCAGGAGAATTACTGCCTGTGCTCTTTTCTAGGATTTTTATGGTTTCAGGTCTCATATCTAGGTCCTTGTCCATTTTGAGCTTATTTTTGTGTATGGGTAAGAAAGTGGTCCAATTTCTTTTCTTTTTAAAAAGATTTTATTTATTTGACAGAGAGAGGGCATGCACACACAAGCAGGCAGAGCAGCAGGCAGAGGGAGAGGGAGAAGCAGGCTCCCCACTGTGCAGAGATCCCAATGCGGGGCTCCATCCCAGGACACTGGGGTCATGACCTGAGCTGAAGAGAGATGCTTAACCGACTGAGCCACCCAGGGGCCCCCATGTGGTCCAGTCTTATTCTTTTGCATGTGGCTCTCCAGTTTTCCCAACACCATTTGTTGAAGAGATGTCTTTGTCCCATTGCATAGTCTCGGCTCCCTTGTTGAAGACATAATCATGGTTGATTTCTGGGCTTTCCATTTTGTCCATTGGTTTATGGGTCCATTTTTGTGCCAGGACCATACTGTCTTGATGTATTTTTTTTATTTATTTATTTTTGTTGGGGGGAGGGGCAGACGGAGAGGGAGTCTTTTAAGCAGACTCAGTGCTGGGCACAGAGCTCGACGTGGGGCTTGATCTCATGACCTTGAGATCGTGACCTGAGCTGAAACCAAGTCCAACGTTCAACCAACGGTACTACCCAGGCGCCCCCTACAGCTTCGTAATATAATGTGAAGTCTACAATTGTGACGTCTCCAGCTGTGCTTTTCTTTTTGTTTTGATTGTTTTGGCTATTAGGGGTCTTTTGTGGTTCCATACAAATTTTAGTGTTGTTTGTTCTAGTTCTGTGAAAAATGCTGTTGGTGTTTTGATAGGGAGAGCACTAAACGGGTAGACTGAGTAGTATAGACATTTCAACGGTATTTGTTCTTCCAATCCACGAGCGTGGAATGTGTTTCTGTATCTTTGTGTCATCTTCAGTTTCTTTCATCAGTGTTGTATAGTTTTCAGTCGACCGGTCTTTCGTGTCTTTGGTTAGCTTTATTCCTAGATATTTTATTATTTCTTGGTGCAATTCTAAATGGTACTATTTGCCACATGGTATGTTCTGATGAAAGATGAAATGATTACTCAGAGTCCAGTATCTTGGAACAAAGAGAGGCCCGAAGGGGCTACACGATCAGACACCGCCAAGAAGTGTGGGTGCCGAGGTCAAACCCCAAGCCTGGGTCGGCTCTTGGTGTTATTATTGTAAAATGTAAAGTATGTGGGAACAAGGAAGTATAAACGACTCAAGAAACCAATCACATGAGGGGCAGCAGGGAACTATGTGCGTGACTATGTGCATGGATCTCAGGGGCGGCATTAACTAGGGGGCCGAGGGTGACGGGAGACCTGACCTAGAAGGCCTGACCATCTACCCACCAGTGTTGCTGTTTTCAGCATGTACTATTTTCAGTACGGACCCATGGTAGGAATGATTGGCTTTTGCACACACATAGAGCTGTAGCCATTTATGCGTGTCCCTGTTCTTATTCTTTTTTCTTTTACCTGCTGAGATCTTGCTCTCTCATAAGTGTTTTCTTAATTTCTCTTTCTGCTGCTTATTATGAGTGTATAGGAATGCAGTGGATACCTGTACCTTGATTTTCGTATCCTGTGACCTCATTTTTTTTAAGAAATATTTTCTTACCTTGCTTGTACTCGATTATTCCATGAGGTCATAGCTATTACATGATCATCAGTATTTAACCAAATCCTATCATTTTCCCAGTAAATAATTTTGATATCAAAAATAAACATTTATTTAAAATATCTCATTTCCTTTATCCTGCAGAAAAGGGGGAACACACCTATGATGTGTAAGGGAGGTTCATTGTTATGCAGGAAGTTAAAAAAAAATGTTCTTAACCTAATTTCAGAGAGTGCCTACCTGGACTGTCTTTACTACAACTGCAGGGCCTTTGCAGTGAGATTTTCATGGTGTTATCTTTTACCCCCATTCTGGCTTCTCAGGGAATTGTAATGTAGATTTAGGAAAAGTCTACCTTCCATTGAATTATTAGTGACACTTTCTTTCTAGATCTATTTGGACTAGACTGGATTCAGATTCAAAACTTGGCAATATAGGGGCACCTGGGTGGCTCAATCAGTTGAGCAGCTGCCTTCAGCTCGGGTCATGGTCCCTGGGTCCTGAGATCGAGCCCCGCGTGGAGTTCCCTGCTCAGCAGGCAGCCTGCTTCTCCCTCCCCACCACTTGTGCTCTCTCGTGCACACTTTCTTTGTTTCTCAAATAAAATCTTTAAGCAAAACAGAACAAAACTTGGAAATATAAACTGAAGTGAGGGTGAAAGCAGTCACTGACCTGTATCAACTTAACATTTTTTTCCTTATCAATAATATGGATAACTAAAAAAATAAAATATGGATAACTGAAAATCAAGGAAATAACCCAAATAATCTCACTTAAGTGAAACATCCCTAATCCAACCTCATGAGGACCCGTGCAGAGCTGATGACAAACAATACACCTTTGATCCTTTCTGCTTACTCTCTGGAAGGCCTTTGGGGTAAGAGAGAGTGGCATTTACGTGTAGGGAAAGCCAGGAAAGGTGCACGTAGGGTCACAGTGATGCTGGTGCCTTGGGGAGGAGCCATATGTGCACCACTAGTGACCCTGCAAAATGACAAAGAATGAATGTGTCACCTCGGGCCTATGTTTTCGGTTCTTCGCATCTGCAAGATGTTTTATTTTTATTTATTTATTTTTTTAGAAATATTTTATTTATTTATTCATGAGAGACACAGAGAGAGAGGCAGAGACACAGGCAGAGGGAGAAGCAGGCTCCATGCAGGGAGCCCGACATGGGACTCGATCCTGGGATCACACCCTGGGCCGAAGGCAGACGCTCAACTGCTGAGCCCCCCCAGGTGTCCCGTGCGAGATGTTTTAGAAAGTATTTATGGCGACTAGGTTTTTTTTTTTTGCAACTAGGTTTTTGCAACTTTTGTTTTTAGTGTTCCATCGTAGAGACGGTGTAAGCCCGTACGAAGGGCTTACCACATGCTTTCCACGATGCCGCAGGCCAAACCAAACAGTTCCAGTGAGAACGGTGATAAAGTGCAAGTACAGAAAAACCTCATTTATCTCTCATTTTTAAGCAATGCTGAGTTTTGCAAAAGTGATCCCTATACTTGAGGCCTCTGTAGATAAGCCACGATTCTTCGTTTTGAAAAATATGTCTCCTGATGAAGTCCGTCGTCGTTTTGCACACAGCAGATCTCTTGGCTGTGTTGTTTGATGTTTCCAGAGAGGACTGGGGTCCCAGGCTTCTGTCTCTTTGCAGAGTGGCTCCCGCTTGCCGTGCTTTCCGGGTTCTCCTACGAACTTTGGTTTTTCCTGCTTTCTCTCACCGTGGGACTAGGAGTGCCTCCTGGGGCTGGCGTGCCCGCTCCGGCCTCACTCGTGGGCGGGAGGCAGAGGGACGCTTGCTGGACGTGCACCTGCGGGCTCCGGGGGGACACTGGGACTTTCCCACGGACAGAGCGCGTGGACTTCCACGTGTGGCCTCGTGGAATGGTTTTGATTCCTCTTCACCTTTGGCTCCCACCTGAGGGGCTGTCCCTGGCATTCTAGATCTCAGGCCAAGGAGGGCTTGCTCCTGGGCCCCCCGACTCATGTGCCTCTGCTCGTTCTGCTGTCGTCTGGGTGTCTGGGCGGCTTCTCGCAGGCTCGCCTTAGCAGAGCCGGGAACTGTTGGGTACACCAGCGCCAGAGGGTGGTCCTGGTTTTTTTTCTTTTCTTTGAAAGCTAATGTGATTTTAGCAGCATCATTGAGGTCTAATTTTCAAACCCTGGGATCCGGGGGGCTTTGGCAAATGTATCCGAATGCCCAGTTAGCGGTGGGCAGGAGAGCGGGGTGGGCTTTCCAACCAGACAGTGGTTCTCGGTTCTTCTGCGACTTCCTCACTTCCAGGAGTTCACCTGAGATTTCCAGGTGCTCAGCTGCCCTGAGCGGCCCCCCGGCCTACGTGGGCAGAGAGGCTGTGATTTCCGGCACCAGAGCCACGGTGGGCGAGGAGCACCCCGGCCAGGCCCGCGGGGGTCGGGGACCAGCACTGCCCGTGGGCAGAGAATCCCCCCGTGTCTCTGTCCTTCCTTGGTGCTTTCAAGGGCTGTCGTGGCTGTTTTTAAGGACTGTAATGATTTCTTTTGTTTTATAATTCCAATGGGCAGGAAGAGTCACCCCACTCAGCACTTGGCACCATCGTTCCTTCTCGGGTCCGTTTACCTCCTTCGTAAAGACTGAAGTGTAGTTTACGTCCGGTGAACCCCGCCTTCGCAGTGTGAAGTCTGGGAACCACGCAGCCATGTTCCTACCAAGTCAGACGAGGACAGGACATCCACTGCCCCCAGGTCCCTGGCGCCCCTCGTCCTCCACCACCGGCCCTTCCTCCCTCCCCTGTGACCTGGTCGCCACTTGGTGGAGGGTTGGGGGGCTCTGTCCTGAGGTCCTGCCTCTCCCATGGTGACGTGGAACAGGAATTGTACATTGTGTTTCCCGAGGAGTCTTCCACCCACGGTGATACATGTGGGACTCGTGGGGTGGCTGGGGTGGTGAGAGTTTTCATCAGAGGCAGGAGAGGGGTTTACTGACTGTGCTGCAGGGGGGCAGCCCGGAGGGCCGCAGAGGGGAGGCTGTCTGCCAGGGGGCAGCGGTGGGGGGTAGCAGTGACAGGGGCAAGATGAGGACCTATAGGAACTGATGGGACTTTCCCGTTAGGGTCCCTGGGCCCGGCTGTGAGCAGCCGTCGGTCAGCCAGGGCCTCTGGGCGATGGGAGTGGGGTGGCTTGCTGGGTCTGTTCACTCCCAGCCCGGGTCGCTGGTGGCCCTTGGGCCTCACTCTGGCCCCACGGCGCCTCTGCGGCCCGACGGCAGCGTCTACGGGACCCGTGGCTCAGAGGGACCCCAGTTGCCCTTCCGCCTGCGGAGCAGTGCTCCACGTTGCGGATCTACCACTACGTGTTGTGCACTCACCGGTTGAAGGACGTTGGGTGGTTCCCAGTTTTCTGCTGTTTTGAAAAGAACTGCCGTGGGCCTCCACGCACAGATTGGCTAAGTACCCAGGGGCGAGGGTGCTGGGTTTTGCGAAGCCTACGTAGCCTCGTCACGTGGAGAGCGGGCACATGCTCCCACTCCGCCCTCCGTGGAGCCCTTGTTGGTGTGTCCTCTCTCTCTCCATATGTAGTCCGTGTGTTAAGGTTTGTGCAAGATCCTAGTGTCTGGTTTCAAGAGGGTCATGAGCCCGCGGTTTTCATGAGATGCCTTTAACTTTGATGGGTTTGCTACCAGGGCCAGGGGGGCCCAGAACCTGCCCCCGAGGGGGGTGGTCTGGAAAGAGCGCCGAGAGGCAAAGCGCCCTTCTCCTACCACATGGGGGACATCCGTGTGGCGTCCCCAGTCAGCACCCTTCGTCCCTCGGGGGCGTGGTGTTCATCAGGTTCTCCTCCGTGAACGTCCTACTCTGTGCGTCGGAAGCCAGTCCCTAGGTCTCGCCTCCAGAGGACGTGAAGTGTGAACTCACCACCACCTCATTGGGAATATTTGCTCCTTGTCTCCAATTCAGTTATTTGTTTCCGCAACCATGTATTCGTGTCAGTGTGGACTTCTGCACGTTCATGTTCTGCTCTGGCTTCTAACCCAGGTTTACGCTGTTCGCTGTCCTCATGGCTCCGGCGTGGGTTGTTGTAATTCTTTCAGCCCGGCCCCGGATCCTTTGATGTGCTTTGTTATTTGAAGAACTCCGTTTTCTCCCATTACCGTGAGCTCCTCCAGGCCTGTCCGCTGTCTCTGCCTCCGCCCTGGAATCGGCCACCTTCTGGGGGGCCCTGGCTGTGCGCCCTCAGGCCTGCTGCGCTTGCTCTGAAATCTTCCTACCGCTCGCCACGCCCCCCCACGCTCCGCTGCAGGGCAGCCGGTGGGCGCTCGCTCAGGCCCTGTCCCTCCGTGGCTGTGTCCGTCTGTCCTACATTCTAGGCTGACTGGTATCCCTGTGGCCTCAACTCTCTCTGATGAGCTCAAGAAGATTGTAGTGTCATAGATTTTTTTTTTTTTCACGTTTTCTTGTTGTTAGGATAGGAGGGACTCTTTCCAGTTTTCCACATTCCACAGTGAAGCTGGGTCATTTCTGGTATGGGAAATGTTGGGCAGGACGAGACGGTGATAGAAAACTTGGAGCGGCCCACAGGAATCTGTGTGAACCGGGTCCGTCGGTCCCAGTGTCTGGCTCAGTCCCTGAACTGCCCGGAGCGAAGGCTCCAACACACTGGGGCTGGAACCTGAGACCAGACGAGGGGAGCTTTTCTCATCCATGTTGACCCATGGGCTTCACTGATCTTGGTCTGGACTCACGGCCCCGGCCAGAGTGAAGGTGGCACCTGCCATCTCATGGAAAGGTAGGTAGCCTTCCAGCGTGGGTTGTCATTTTTTTGCAAATCAGTGTTGAGTGCAGTCGTGTCTCCGGTGGGCTAATGCCTGTTGCAAACCTCAGTTCTCAGGGTGCGGTTGTAGCTGAGTGCCCTGCTCTTGGGACTCCTGGTTATAGGTTAGAGAAAAAAGTTCCAGCTGCTAACACTGATGGTTTCTATTTCAGGAAGACAATTCACGAATGTCTTTTAAGAAAAGCTTTCCCTTAAGACAGAACACAAAGAAAAAAGGTATGTCATGTAGATGTTGAAGAAATAGAAACGTATATATACTCTGTCGTAATTCCACCATGGGTGAGGACACTGGTACGATCCTGTTATAAACAGCTAGTCAGGCTTGTCTCCTAAAATACGGTTAAAATATGCAGAGAACATTCCATAGAGCAAAAGTCTTACTTCTTGTCCACCACCCCTCTCTGGGCCCCCACCCCAACCCCATAGAATGGTAATAACATCAGCAGAGTATAAATGCTTTCCTACATTGCTTCACAACTGTTTATTTGTAATCATATATTTTTTAGGTTTGTAGTTATTTAAAATTTTTTTAAAGATTTAATTTATTCATGAGAGACACAGAGAGGGAGGCAGAGACACAGGCAGGGGGAGAAGCAGGCTCCATGCCGGGAGCCCGACGTGGGACCCGATCCCGGGTCTCCAGAATCACGGCCTGAGCCAGAGGCAGATGCTCAACTGCTGAGCCACCCAGGTGCCCCCGGATTTGTACTTTTATTTTTTATTTTCTAATTTAATTTAGTTTTTAAAAAATATTTTATTTATTTATTCATGAGACACACACACACACACACACAGAGGCAGAGACACAGGCAGAGGGAGAAGCAGGCTCCATGCAGGGAGCCCGATGTGGGACTCGATCCCAGGACCCCAGGATCATGCCCTGGGCTGAAGGTGGCGCTAAACCACTGAGCCACCCGGGCTGCCCAGGATTTGTAGTTTTATTTATTTATTTATTTATTTATTTATTTATTTATTTATTTATTTTTAAAAAATATTTTATTTATTTATTCATGATAGTCACAGAGAGAGAGAGAGAGGCAGAGACACAGGCAGAGGGAGAAGCAGGCTCCATGCACCGGGAGCCCGACGTGGGATTCGATCCCGGGTCTCCAGGATCGCACCCTGGGCCAAAGGCAGGCGCCAAACCGCTGCGCCACCCAGGGATCCCCGGATTTGTAGTTTTAAAAGCAGTTTGATGTGTAGGCCTTTCTGCTGTAACGTGTCAGCCACGAGGAGTGGGAACTTGGGAAAAGCTTGGGAAATGCTTTGCAAATTGTAAAGATCCTACGGACCTACGCATCATTTGTCTTTTCATTAGGTGAGTGGGACACCTTACAGATGGGGGGCGGAGGCACAGAGTGGGCAGGTGTTCTCTCCAAGGTCACATGTTCTTTCCTGTTTCCAAATCCTCCTGCTGCAGCAGAACCCAGACGGCGTGTCTTCTGGGGTCCGAGGGTCTCGTAGGGGCGGGAGGGGGCAGTTCGTAGCCTTGCATCATGACTTGCATCTTTATCAGCAACGACTGTGCTCGTTGGATGGAACCCAGCCCCCCAGACAGAGCCCCTGCAGCCCCTTTGCTCTCGGAAGTTGGTGAGTGAACACAGTTCCGTGAGACGGTAGTGTCTCCTGAGATTACCTCATAGTCGGGATCGCCTCGCTCTGCTGGTTGCCCCCCGCTCCTTCCATGGACCCGTGTACTGTCCCCCTTGGGAAAAGATAGTGGGGTGTCTATGCAGGAGGGGCTGAAGGGAGCTCTGCTGGCTCATGGGGAGGAGGTGCGCCCAAACTCCCTGGCCCCTGGGCGGGCTGTCACCTGTACGTCTCACTGACCACCAGGAGAGCCTGGAGCATGTGTGGGTGAGGAGCACCAGGTCCCTGTCGGGCGGAGCCACCATGGAGCAGAGGGACGGCATCTTCGGGCCAGCAAGGCCGGGCTAGAGGACAGTCGCTGCTTTTCAGGCTCCAAGACGGTAGTGAGGTTCTCTGTGCTGTGGCTGAGTCTTTACACTATTTCCCATCTGTGGGCTGGGGGTGGGCACCGGCTGGCTCGGGACCCATCCCGCCTTATCATGTTGGGGGCTTCAAGTTTTAAAGTTTCATTTTAACTGCTTGCATCTCCATGATGGAAATCTTTCAACAACTATTTCTATTGGGTGTTGGGGAAAGAGAGTCTCCAGCGAATGTCGGGGAAATGCCCACCTCTTGATTTTTGACGCTTCCCGGCAACTTGGGAAAATCATCACTCGGTAGGATAATCCTCAATCCTTATCCCCGTAGGATAATCCAATCCGCCAACAAGATGATCAGAGGATTGTTTTGTCTTGTTTGGAAGAAAAGAGGTGTGCGAAGCACGTCCCCAGGTGGTACAACTGGGAGGTGGGGTGTGCCCGGCGTGGGGCCCACACGAGGGCCCCTGATGGCCACCTGGTGACCACAAGGGAGCGAGCCCGCTGGGCAGGCTGGTATGTGGGCCCCCAGCACCTATGCAGTTGTAGCTGAACGGGTCCCAACCACGGCGTCTTTATTTGTTCTTTGATTTTTAACAAAGGGTGCTCTTCAGGTGACGGGTCACGCCAGAGAAATCCCAGTGGCCAAGCCTAAGCGTCTCCCCCCGCCAGCCGTGCCCGGGCCGCTCCCTGCGCTCGAGGCCTGGAACACTTAAAAAATCATCCCATGGAACGCTAGGGGCTTCCATGGAGTGTTAAGTGCAGGACACGTATGCTGAACCATTTGCTTTAAGGGCACTTGTAAAATACGCACAGATTCCAGGACACCTCCGTAGACATTTCCTTTTGGTTTTATTTTCCTTTCAACGACCTTGCCAGGTGACCATCCTCCTTTCTCAGAGGAGAGTGGAATGACGACCTGCCTTGTCCTTGGTGACACAGGTGACAGAAGAAACAGCAGAAATTCAAGCAAATCCACTCCCCCCTCCCCACTCCGTCGTTGGTGAGGCGCTGCCCCGAGGGCCTGGGGGCACCCCCCTGAGCCTGGTCCAACCAGCCCCTGCCGGATGGAGGGTTTGCCCCTCATTCCAGCACCGTGTTGCCCCATGAGGTGGCTGTGGGTGACTGTGACCTGTCCAGTCTGTTTCCAAGCGCCTGGTTCCCTGTGGGCTTGACTGCATAGAGCTGTGGTTCAGTCACAGCCTTCAAGGTCGCAGGCCCTTTTCCACTCAAGTGCTGTCCACGGGGCTGTTGGGGTTAGCCCGCCAGTCAGGGGCCACTGGAGATTGTGGCCTGGAGCAAGGATTTATTTGGGAAAAGGTAATGAGCCCCTTTCACACCTCCCTTAAAAGATGTCACCTTTCCTACCAAGCGTGCACGGCTGTCAGTGGCCATCTGTCCTGCAAATGCCAAGGAAGCAGGTGCTTCCAGTCCTGGAGTCCTGGCAGCTCTAGCCCCGTTTCCAGAGAGGTGCTGTGCCTTCTGGCATTTTCTCAGTGTTTGCGGCATTTGTTTTTCTGGGGCAAGGAAGCCGTTTTAAGTCCTTGAGGGTTTTTTCTTTTTTCAAAAAAATATTTTATTTATTTATTCATGAGAGACACAGAGAGAGAGGTAGAGACACAGGCAGAGGGAGAAGCAGGCTCCCTGTGGGGAGCCTGATGTGGGACTCAATCCCAGGACCCCGGGGTCACGCCCTGAGCCGAAGGCAGATGCTCAACCACTGAGCCACCCGGGGGGCGTCCCACGTCCTCGAGGTTTAATCCAAGGCGGTGATAAGTTCATTTGTTTGTTTTCTGTTCCTCGGAGTGATGTTTGGCTGTGTCCCCTTGCTGTTAGTTTTGCTTGTTTTTGAGAACTGGGAAGTCGAGGGACATTCAAAGTGAAGGAACAAAAGAATCAGAAAAAAAAAAAAAAGACCAATATTTTTCCCGCTGTCATTTTCAGCCTTTTTACTTTGCTTCAGAGTATTCACAGTTCCAGGGACAAAGTCAAGGGACCGTGCGCGATGCCACCCTGTGCCCGGGTGCCTGGCTCGAAACCCCCCTCTGCAGCCTCAGTGCCAGGGGCCCTCACCTGTTGCTCCTCTGGACGCCGAGGGGCTCGCAGCCACCTGGCGGAGCGTGGCCAGGCCAGACTCTTCGGCTCTTCAGAGGCTTCATTAGGTGGCTCTGTTCCCCCCTTCCTATGATTTTAGCCAATCTGGAAACTTAGGACTCATTTAAAAAAAATTCTAACTTACTGATTGTCATTCAAAGAGCTGCTAACAGTTGGTGAGACTGTGGGTCCAGCAGGTGGGATGGCCTCAGAGAGAGCGGAGAACACGTACCTAGCGTCCACCTTGTCTTTTGGCTCAACGTATTTTTAGTTCAAAAGCACATCACCATTTTGCGTGCTTTTCTTTTCTTTTTTCTTTTTTTTTAAAGATTTTATTTATTCATGACAGACACACACACACAGAGAGAGAGAGAGAGAGAGAGGCAGAGACCCAGGCAGAGGGAGAAGCAGGCTCCATGCAGGGAGCCCGACGCGGGACTCGATCCCGGGTCTCCAGGACCGTACCCCGGGCTGGAGGTGGCGCCATCAGGGCTGCCCATTGTGGGCTTTTCTTAAGCGTGGTCTATGTTGACCGCCTCTCTTGACCTGTGGTAACAACAGCCTGCTCCGGCAAAATGAATTATGACGGTTTATCGTTTAACTCGTTTCCTATCTTCGAGTGTGAAGGGGACTTACTTGCCTGAACCAGGCTTCTGCTCACTTCTCTGCTGTTCTTAAGGGTGTCATCCGAGCGACCCCGAGCCGAGTGATGATTGGTTGCAGGGCTGTCGGCCCTCATCCCCCTTCCCCACCCCTCAGTGGGTGCATCCTGGCTCCCTCTCTTCCTATCAGGAGGCCACAGGATAGAGCCTCTGCTCCAGGGAGCTGCTCCCAGTTCTCTACAGCATAGAGTGAGGCCAAGCTGGTGTCTCAGCTTCCCTTATGCTTGGAAGCCACCTTTGCTTGAAGAAGTGGACTATTGGTAAGTAGGTGTGGGAAGGAAGTAACTGAGCTCTAAGGCTTGTGAGGCCAGCCCTGGGTGGCAGGGGAGGGTGTTGACCACGCAGAAAACAATTCCACTGAACGTGCATCTTACCTTAGCAAAGGAGAGGGAAAAGTGAGAGAAAAGCAAATGGTCGCTGTTGGCCTGGAGTCTGGCCCTGGTTTGGGTTTCCCCGTGTACCTGCGGCGTGCCCGAGTGCTCCGTGTGGGCCCGGGTGCTTGGGCAGGAACTCGGACAGCTGGCAGTTCTTTCCTTTCCGTACCTTACAAGTGCTGTTATTTGAGAGGTTTTATTTTTTTTGGGCAAATTCGTTTAGTGTTATCCTATGATCTTTTATGTAGGTAGAAAATGATGCTTAGGACGACAACGTGGTACAAAGGGGAGTGAGCGCCGAGCATCCACAAGTAGCCCCGCAGCCTGCTGTCTCCCGCTGTGTCAGCTCAGACCAGTCCGGGGGCCCTGAGCTCACTGGTCAGAGGAGGCAGTGGCATCAGCGGCTCCCTTTCAGTTCAAGTTGGGCTGAATTGGTGAAATCTGAGTGTCGTTCAAGTCTCCCTGTTAGCTTTTCTGAGCTGGCGAGCGTGTGAGGCGCTG
This sequence comes from Canis lupus familiaris, assembly GCF_011100685.1. Classification (NCBI taxonomy): domain Eukaryota; kingdom Metazoa; phylum Chordata; class Mammalia; order Carnivora; family Canidae; genus Canis; species Canis lupus. The sequence continues at coordinate 2,300,764 of NC_049238.1, forward strand.
CCCTGTGCCTCCATGAGGCTGCCCACGCTGAGGCTGCGTGAAGGGCCTGGAGGTGACTGTGGGGACAGCTGCCCTGGGGGACGAGAGCTCAGTGGCCCCATGGGCTGTATGATGGGATTGACGTGGGGGTTGAGTTTGAATCTGATCTTTACCTTTAGACAGAACTCGATCCAAGTAATTCTAGAGAAAAGTCTTCACTATACTCTTCTCCTTAGATACTTTCCTGACCCCTAAACCTCAGTCGTTTCTGAGCATCTAAGATCTCTCCTTCCTGTGTGAGCCGGACCAACTCGGGTCCTGTACAGCACTTGATCTGCAGTCATTCTTGGGAGATGTTGCGGTTTGCTTCCAGAGCACCACGATAAAGCAAATACTCCAGGAGAGCGAACATTGCAATAAACTGAAGTCAGACGAAGCCTTTGGTCTCCTACCGTACAGAAAAGTTGCATTTATACTGTAGTCTGTTGCGTGTGTAATAGCACGCAACATCCTTGCATCTAAAAAAACAATGCACATCCTTGAGTGAAGAAATACTTTATTGTCAAAAAATACCATCCTCTGAGCTTTAGGTGAGTGGTCATCACTGCTCACACATCGCCGTAACACGATGACAATGATGAAAAAGGTTGAAATATGGCGAGAATGACCAAAATGTGACACAGAGACCCAAGCAAATGCTGTTGGGACAACAATGCTGATGGACGTGCTTGATGCAGAGTTGCCACAAGCCTTCAGTTCATAAAAGAACCCCTGTATCTGCAAAGTGCAATAAAGCAAATTGCCATAAAAGGAGGTCCGCCCACATACGAAGCCCTGCTCCAGTTTGGTAGGATCAATAACGTTAGCTCGATTAAGAGATCCTTCAAGTTCATAAAAATTGTTTCTTGGCATCTGTACAAGTTGAGTTTATATGGCTGCTTTCCTCTTCAGTGATGGGAGACTACGTGCCGTATACACGGGGAGAAGGCGCTGTTTCCCTTGCCTTTCCCGAGAGCTATGAGGTCAGGGTGTGGGCTTTCTCCTGTTTGTGGGCATCCCTCCTCCACAGTGGTCTTGGAGAGGCTGTCCTTGGATAAAATAAAACTGATAAGGGAACATCAATGTGTAATTACTTCTAAGTCGTATCAAAACGATTCGAGAATTGATAGAGAGAAGCCAAGTATTCATCAGAGGAACTGAGCATTCGGATGAACCTTGTGTGTGTGGAGGGAAGTGTGCTGGACCCAGAGCTTGGGGGCGAGTACGTGCCCTGCTCCTGGAGTCTACGGCATCCAAGCAAGTCACTGAGACTCTGAGAGTTACTTTCCTCACCTATAGAATCCATAACATATGGCCCTGTTGTAATGTTCAGTGAGGACATACATGCTGGGAACTCTACACTGTGTTCCAACACAAGGCGGTTCTGTTCTTCATTCTGCGCTTCCTTTTCGCGGAGCCCCCGAATCCTGCAGGTCTGTTTGCATGTCCCGCTGAGGCACCTGCATCTCTCGGCTGGGCCCAGGGTCCCTCTCCTGCCATGGCACACCTTCAGCAGTGTCTCCCTTTAATTTCCAGCCATCTCTGCACACCTGATTTTGACAGGTCCTCCAGGTGGCATTTTATTGTCCTTGTGTGCCGAGCGGCTATTCAGGTTGAAATGATCCAGGAAGGCATCCTCTCCTGCTTCCACTGTATAGTTTTGTTGAATTTCTTGGCCAGTCCCACAGGAATGATACCTGTAGCATAATGTGCCGTTGTCCCTTTCAAATGCAACGCATGAAGAAAAGAAGAATAAATAGCTTATATCATGATTGGAATTTAGGCTAGGAAGGGACCTTAAAGATCCAGAAGCCGGGCCCCTCATCTCCTCTGCAATTTCTCTTCCGATGAGGTTCTACTCTCACTACTATCTGGATCTTATTTTTTAGGTGTAGACAAAAGGGCAAAATTAATCAGTTTTTAATCTTTGAAAGGAAACACTGGGGCATGTTGTAGAGTGTAGACCGCGGGGTCAGGGCTGGTACCACCAGGGATGAAGTAACATAGACCTAATGTACCTCTTGGGAGGACACAGTGGGAAAGGCACTGCTCCTCTGTGTTGCCCCCTCAATCCGTGACTCCTGTCCACTCGTGAGAATAGATGAGCCACACTCAGCCTGGGGGACGCTCCACGGAACCCGACCAAGAGTCTTCAGAAGTGACCTGGCCATGGGGAGTGAGGAGAGCCTGAGGAGCTGTCACAGTTTGGAGAACGCCAGGACACACGACCAGTGGCTGCAAGGTGCTGTCTCGCATCGGATCCTAGAACAGAAGAAGGATATTAGAAACTACTGGGATCCAAATAAAGCGTGAGGTTACATGGTACCGTTTTAACGCTAATTTTAGTTTTCGTGACCGCACCACGGTTAGGTGAGAGGTTGACTCCAGACGGAGCGGGGTGAAGGGCGTGTTGGGACTCTGTCAGGATGGCAGAGGGCAGTGGACACAGGTCATCACGTTGCTTGGCAGCGACAAGGTCCAAGGTGTGGTCTCGGGGGGAGGCTGGAGAACAGGCTCGCTGGATGTGACGAGGTGTCAGAGCTGGGAGACCAGGACGGGAAGGTGTGTCGCAAGTGGCTACTGAGATCCCCGAGGGTGACCCAGGGGCTCTGGGAGGGAGGGGGTGGCCTGAGTTGGGGGGAGAGGGGCGTGGCCAAGGGGAGGGTGGGCGGCGGGTGGAGTCTGAGGACAGGAGCTGTGTGCAGAGGGGCTGGGATGTTTCAGCGGGGAGGCCTGGAGGTCCTGACCGGCGGTGAGGTGCAGGGAGGACCCGTCCCCACTTCCGAGCGTGTGAAGAACAAGCTGCCATCGCTTGGGAAGACGAGTAGGGAGGCCGTGTCCTCAGGAGGGTGCGACTTGGGGCATCTGTCCTGCAGGGCACTCGGAAGCTAGTGTACCTCTGGGCCAGCGGCCTGCATCTGGAAGTTCACCCCAAGACTGTAAAGTCAGACAAGTTCTTATTCTGTAGATTCCCACTTAAAACAGCAAGCTGGTGCATCTGTGACTTAAATTTATTTCCGTTTGGGGAGGAGGGGCTCTTCTCTTATTTTTCCGAATTTTCTACCATGAGCACATTTGAATACAAACGAACGATTAAAATAATTCTAAGAACAAAACGGTCTATCCTGGCTGCAGGCGGGCTCCTTGGGCTACCCCGTTATTCTAGGTCCCCCGTGGGGCACGACTCCTTCAAGCCACTTACCAGAGAGGCTGCGAATCCAGACTACTTTTTGGCTTGGAATTTGTAATTGCCTCTAAGGACTTGGGAAATGTCTTTGCCGATTTATTTAAAAATATTCTAAAATAAATAAATAAATAAATAAATAAATAAATAAATAAATAAATAAAACCTTCTAGCCCGCAGAGAAATCAGACGCATTAGGTAACAGTTATGGACTACAAAAATTAATTGCTCTCTAACTCTGGGCTTCTAACTTTTTTGCCAGCGATTTATACCTTGAACCAAAACGTTGGTTTTATTTTCACCAACTTGAGCCTGACGTCTTAATCCATCAGGAGTGGCTGCCCGGTAGCCTGGCAGTCACAAAAGTCCGTGGCAGTGGACACACGGCTTCCGGGCCCCGCGTGCTGGAGACCTGACGGGTGCTCGAGCTCTCGGGGGGCAGCAGCGGGGCGTCCTGAGCCCCTCCGGCCCCCCGGTGGCCCCCAGCCCGCTGCTCTGGAATCTGTGGGTCTCCCGTTCCTTCTCGTCCGCCCCAGTTTTCAGATTCCCCGGCTGCTGCTCTTGGCAGTTTAATCTCTCCCATCAAGTCTTGTGACAGCTTCTCGAGTTCCTTCCTGCAGTGGCTGGCAGCTCCCCTGGCTGCTCTGGTGCATCCTTTCCATCCCCCTTTGCCAGAGCGTCAGGCCTCCCAGCGCGGCTTCCGTCCAGCCTTTTGGCTCCTGGGTTCAAGGTCTCGGAGGTGCTTCTTAGCAAAAGTGTTCCTGTGTTACTCATGCCCGAGGCGGGGGCCCCACCGGTCCCGCAGAAGCGCGTATCTGTAACGGGCCCGTGTTTTCATGCTATGTTCCTGCGCTGGCAGGGACTCCATAAAAACCTCACAACACCTGAAGTCAAAGCGAAATTGCCAGATAAGCTGTTAAATGGGGCGGATCCGCACAAGCTGCTGCGTTACGTGCAGCGTGCCGTGTGCATTGGCGTGTTCGATCTCGCAGGCGTTGACGCGAACTCATGCGTTTCTACTTTTAGCGTTTTTTCATTTTAGACTGAATGTTCCGTTTTTATTGCTATTTACTGTTGGGCTTTTTGAAAGGCAGCTGTTGTGTAAGTTGAGCTGGTTTACATTTTCTGGGTATTCGTAGGGTACACCCGACACCTGCATTTTACGGTTTACTGGTGTAACCGGAGAGACTCTGTTACCTACTAAATCTTGTGTGGAGCAGAGGAAATGCCACCATATGCCCCTGACTTCCCTTGATGAAACTGCACGAGGAAGCAGTTTATGAAAAATGTGCTTTTCTTTAGAGGAAGAAAAAAAAGATCACAATTTTGCCAGTTGCCCTGCGATCTCAGAAACTACAATTTGCATAATGTTGGCAGGACTTTCTGTGTTATGATGCACGACTATCCTTTTACTCAAATTGGCTCTAAACTCCCTCTACGCTGGTCAACATGGTTATATCCCAGCGATTCCTTTAGATGTAGGTCTTACATCTAAATCTCATGGGATGTAAACCTTCTGGTCAGTTTATTAATATCTGGATTTTTCTCTCTTTTTTCAGCATCTCTCAAGAACCTCAGCAAGAATAAAAAAGTGGTTCCATTTCCTGGTAAGAGAGTGAATTTTCGGTGATCATTTGTGGGGCGTGTGTGACATGCACAGATGCATGCTCTGGGCTCTCTTTGTCCATTTGGGAGTTTCCCACTGAAAATGTCCCCAGGGGGTCACTCTATGCATGGCCCCAGCCCCGGCACCCAGCGGCCCTCCGTCTACTGGCAGCTTTCCACTTGTATTATGTGGCTTTGAACAGATGACTCTTTCATCACTAAGCAGTGTAAGCGACACTCTGTACGGCCCGGTTTTTTGGTCGTTGGTAAGAATGGGTTTGGACCCAACCATATGGTGGTGCTGTCTGGCAGCCCACAGTTCAGTCCAGGTGTTATGCAAATATTTTAATATTTCACTGAATACCCTTCTAATATTTTGTAAAAAAGAAAAAAAGGAGTAGAGAAAGGAAAAACCAAAGCTCCTGACACTTGTGACAAAGAGTACAGATTTCAGCAGACAGATAAGCGCACCCAGATGACACACTTTATCCCCATGAAGAGGTGCACTGGGCTGTGGGCTCAGCTCTGGTAAGAAATGTAGCACACGTGTGTGTGGCACCAGCAGCATCTCACTGGCGGCTGCACTTAAAGGCAAAGAGAGCTCAGGGAGTTTGGAAATATGTTTTTTTCTATATTAATATAATGCCTATATTATTTCATATTAATATTTAACGTGACTTTGTAATACATTTTATGGCAATCTGTTACATAAGCATGCTTTATTACCTTAATTCTATTTTTAATCTTGCATATTCTAATTTTCTTTATGTTTAGGAATGCTTTATGTGTAGGACTGGGGGATGGCCGGTTCATTCGTTATTTATTACCTTATTCTTTCATTTTTCCAACATTTTCTGAGTACCTTCCGTGGGCTGGGTTGAGCGGGGTGCTGGAGACACAAGGCGAAGTGAGGCAGCCCTGCCTGCGTGTGGGGACAGGTGGACTGTGAGCAGGGATCACACCCCCTGCAGGAGGAGCGTGCAGGGCCCCATGCTGCCGAGTGAGCCCCGGCGCTGCACGCCTCCCCGGGGTTTGCAAAGGGCTGCTGAGGCCGTGTGCCTCTCACTGCTCTGCTGTCACTGGGCACATGATCATGTGACCCTGTGGTGGCTCTTAGTCCTCCCCCTTGCTGATTACACTTGTATGTGATCACGAGTTGGTCACGATGAGTTTTTAAGGCTCATTGTCTGTTTTCATTCACTCACCACCGTAATCCTACATTTTTAAGATTCATACATTTACTCCTGGGTTTCAAGAAAGAAATGACTGGAACCCAGAGAGGGAAGGAGACTTGTCCAATATTATTCATAAAGTAGGGAGCCAGGACTCGCATGAACACAGAAGAAAGCAGTGTGGAGCCGCCGGGTCTGTGCCGGGTGCTAGCTGGGTCTGTGCTGGGTGCTGGCTGGGTATATGATGAGAACCTGTCTGGGTGTGTGCTGGGTGCTAGCCGGGTGTGTGCTGGGTTGTAGCTGGGTATGTGCCGGGTGCTGGCTGGATGTGTGCTTGATGCTGCCTGGGTGTGTGCTGGGTGCTGGCCAGGTGTGTGCTGGGCACCTGGCTGGGTGTGTGCTGGGTGCTGGCTGGGTGTGTGCTGGGTTGTAGCTGGGTATGTCCTGGGTGCTGGCTGGATGTCTGCTTGATGCTGCCTGGGTGTGTGCTGGGTGCTGGCTGGGTGTGTGCTGGGTGCTGGCTGGGCCCGTGCTGGGTACTGGCTGCTGCTGGGCGCCGAGGGGCGAGGCTGGAGGAAGCTCAGTGTTGCTGCCCGTGGGGAGCTCAGTGTGGTGGGGGCGGCGCAGATACACACAGGTGGGGGAGGTGCAGAAGCCTCGGAACATTCCGGGAGGGCGAACGGCTGCCTGCCGGGCCCAGGACAGAGGCTGTGGGGGTGTGTGCACCGTGTGACACAGGAGAGGTCCTCTCAGGTGAGCGTGGAGGTGGGTGCCGATGCCGGCGGCGGCGCTGAGTCGGCCTGAGTACCATGGCCCGGCGGCCTCCCGCGGGGACACCGAGTGGAAGGCAGGGCAGGCCCGGTGGGAGGTAGAGACGGGGACGCGGGTCACAGCGTCGGGGGCCCCGGCAGCGGGTGGGCTGGGCACAGGGACGCCGGGGCGCAGGGACCGCACAGGACGTGGTCCTTTGTCCATGGCGCCCCTGGGTGCCCTCCCCGCAGGGCATCTGGCTTGCCATCTCCCGCACACGGCGCTGGCACTGGGGCTCACCCCACACAGCAGCCTGCAGCCTGGGCCAGGGGGTCCCGGGTGGGGTGGCCTGGCTGAGGGGCCCCGGGCTCGGCCCTAGAAGGGGACTGGCCGGCCTCGCTGTGGCCTGCTGTGTCCCTCTGAGGGGCTGGGGTCATCCTGCCGCTACGCAGGGCAGGGCCGATGTGCTCGACTTATGTGAATGTGACGTTGGTGGCAGGAGGGGAAGAGTGAGAGCATTGCCTTCACCCACAGCGTCTGTAGGGGACAGGCCCTGGGGCGGGCATGGGCTGGAGGGGACAGTGTGCCCTGAGGGGACAGGCCCTGGAGGGGTGTGGGCTGCACAGGGGACGTGTGCCCTGAGGGGACAGGCCCTGGAGGGGCAGGGGCTGTGGAGAAAGGTCTTTTCGGGAAGACCTGTGGATGTGAGTAGATTGAGCAGACCTGGTGACAGGTCAATACCTGCGGCAGGGATGAGGTTGGAGTTGGGCTTCTGGACGGGGGTCTCGGTCTTGCTTCCGTAAAGGAGAGAAAGAAGCGGTTTTGGGGCGGCATCAGGCCAGCACATTATCCAAAGTTCCCGGCTTCTCTGCGGTTCTGTGAGCCTCATGGTGAAGACATCCTTCCAGGAGTAACTTCCAATGGTTCTCCTGTCAGTTTCCAGGGCCGGCCTTGCAGTCCCTGTGCCCGGTGGCCTGTGTCACCCTAGGAATAGCGGGTCTCGGCATCAACAAATGTGGTTTGGCAAGTGATAGGTTAATAAGTCCCTCATAGTCTTTCTGCTTCTTTAGGTCATTTTCTTCTGTTGGTGCCTCTTCTGGAGAAAGACAGTGGCTCTGGATTCTCCTGCACTCTGATTCTTTTTTTAAAATTTTACTAAAAGTGCCTTTTTTTTTTTTTTTTTTTACCTCAGTGACCTGCAGAAGAAGCAAGGGCCTTTCCTATGGTTTTTCAGTTTTTAGACAACTAAAGGATTGTATCTATTTAATATTTGGTAACACATTATACTTGTTTCTCTTAAGCTTCTCTGATACTATTACATTCTACCTATTTTATGCTTGTTTAAGATATTTCCAAGTGGGAACAAAAGTGATAATGTATGTAAAGCACAATGTAAATGTGATGTCCTATGTGAGACTTGTTTTTGTTAATATTATCACTATCAATATGAAGTCCAAGAATAGATATAGTGGCAATGTTTGTCATTTTATGATTTATTTCACTTGGTTTAAATGGCTACTATGTTTACTGGTGATTTTGTTTTATTTTGTTTACTGAAAACAAGAAAAAGAACCATATGGCATTCTAGAGGAAAAAAACACACCTGCACTACTAGAACCCGCAGTAAAAACAGAAGACCAAAGCGAACCACCCATGGGACAAGAACCACAAGAATCATCATCAAGACAATCAGAAGAAGAATATGAGGAACAAGAATTGCTCAAGCAGCCATCCTTGGGGCAAGCATCCCAAGAACAGGTGCCCAAGGAACAAGAATCCCTGGAACAGCCATCCTTGGGACAAGAAGAGATGACCCAGGGAGAAAAAAACTAAACAACAAAAACCATGAAAACAAAATATCAGCCACGTTGTAAAGAACAACAGTCAGAAGCTAGAAAGGACCAGAAGGCAAATGAAAATAAAATTAGACATTTTTTTTCACATTATACTGAAGAGGTATGCTAGCACAATATTAAAATTGTGCATTTCATATTTTAGTGGCCAAAGTTAAAAACGACTAAGACTAAATTCATCTGGAATTCCTTCCTGTGTTCCCTGAATGTAAAGCTGGAAGGGGGTGGGGGAAGTGACTAGTGAAACGTCATGTAGATCCCCACCTGGCTCCCACCCTCATTATTTACAATATTGGTCTGTATCTGGTATTCCAGAGTGACTCATCTGCCCTGAATATGACATGTATTTACATAGTGTGATCGATCATTGATTAAAAATGAGTAAAGGTATCTTATAATTATACACATTATATGCATACACCCAAGCACATATATACATCACACGCACACATGCACTCACATATGCCTTATATGTCAGAGATTGACAGTAGAACCCATGGAAAGGTACATTTTTGGTGATTAAGAAAATACAGATTATACTCACTAAGTGTGTGAACTATGGCTGTGCCTCAGTTTACTCATCCATAAACTGGGGCTAATAATAATACCTAATTCATAGTTTGTTGGGATAACTTAAATAATGCTTATTATAAGAACAGTGCTGGACACACTGTTTAGAGGGTACTAAACTATGTTAGTAATGTTAGTTTTACTTCATTTTGGCTGTTTTTTCTTTGTTATTAAATGAGAGAAGACAAGCAGGTTATTCTACCCAAATTCTCTGCTAAGATTGTTAGTGTACTTGACTCCTACGGTTAACCGAGCTTCTTGGCTGCCAGAACAAAAATGGAAACAAGGATTTTGGGATCGTCAAGGTCTTTACCGTTGTTAGTATACAGTGTTGACTTGTCAATGGAGAAGGAAAAGCTACCATTTCACGGTAACGATGGCTTCTTGATTTCTTGTTGGACATGCCTGGAGCATTTACGACACCATAAGGAGGGAATTGTAATCACATGGAAACCACCTCCATCTTATCTGTAGGTTTTCTTGGTTAACTGATACGTTTCTGGTGGAGAGCCCACCGATTCTGATCTAACTTCATGCTTAGTGCATATTTTGGTGCTTGAAAAATAACTTTAGGATGGCATTTCCTGCTCCTTTTTGCCAGAGGCTTCTGTCCCCATGTCCTGATGTCTGGCATGGGAAGAGGATGGATTGGGAGTGAGAACTTTGGGTCTAGTCCATGTGCCACCTTTGTTGACTGTATGGTCTTGAACATTTATTTGTCCTTTCTGAGCATCAGTTGCCTTCCGTAAGATGAGAATGTTAGAACCGTGAACAAATCTAGAGATGGCAGAGGTCACAGCGGGCATGTACCGTGGTCACCATAGGGGTTTGGAGGCTGGTCCTGAGTCATGTGTAACTGTAGCTTTAGGTGGCAGGGGCAGGGCATGGACTCATGTGTTTCTTTCCTTTCTTCCTTAAAAAAAAAAAATGTTCTAAATCCATTGTAATACTCAACCTACCATAGTACAGAATTATCATATGAATCAAATAAAATTAAGCTTTCTGAAATTCATAGTACTACCCTGGTGTAATATAGGTTCATTTAATTTTAATGAATACATGAATACTGGTCTTCATGTAAAATACCACATCTGGATGATGTTCATGGGGTGGAGTTTCAGGGAGGTTTAGGTGCCAGAGGGATGGACTGCTCAACTCCTTCAGAGAGTTATTAAGTATTAAAATCAAACAAAAAAAAATGCAGACCCCAACAATGCAATGGTGTCTTAGCACATTTGAAGAATGGGGCTGAGGTTGGAGGGGAGAAGATGGACAAAGGGTCATCTTTATTTTGTTTTTAACTCTAGTGTCATTAGCCTACAGTGTTATATTCGTTTCAGGTATACAATACAGTGATTCAACACTTCCCCCCGACACCCGGGGCTGATAAGTGTCCTCCTTCATCTCCATCACCTATTTCATCCATACCCCCACCCGCCTCCCCTCTGGTGACCGTCCATGTGTTCTCTATATTTAAGAGTCTGTTTTTTGGATTGTCTCTTTTTTCCTTGTCTGTTCATTTGTTTCTGAAATTCCACATATGAGCAAAATCTTATGGTATTTGTATTTCTCTGGCTTATTTCACTCAGCATAATACCCTTTTGTTCCAAGTGGCAAGATTTCATTTTTTTTTTTTATGGCTGGATAATATTCCCTTGTGTATATACAAACCCCCTCTTCTTTATCCATTTATCTATTGAAGGACACTTGGGCTGCTTCCACGTCTTGGCTATTGTAGACAATGCTGCTATAAACATAGGGATTAAATTAGTGTTTTTGTATTCTTTGGGTAAACACCTACTAGTAGCAATCGTTACTACTGTGTTGTAGGGTAGCTCTATTTTTAACTTTTCGGGGAGCCTCCTGCTGTTTTCCACAGTGGCTGCCCCAGTTTGCATTCCCCACCAACAGTGTAAGAGGGTTCTTTTTCTTCCACGTCCTCGCCAACACATGTTGTCCCTTGTGTTTTTGATTTTAGCCATTCTGACAGGTGTGAGGTGATGTGTTGTGGTGGTTTTGGTTAGCATTTCAGGAAAGGGCTTCTTTAGATCAACCACTGAACTAATGAGATAGCAGAGGACTACTGAAATAATTTCAAAATAGGTTTTCAGGGGTGTTTCTGTATCGGTACCTGCCTGGAAGCCAAGTGCTGTTTGGATGCCCTGTGATTAGCTTTCATGCCATATTGTAGATTCTCAACATGCTACAGGCTGCTGTCTAGAAAAACACCCAGAATCTAGACTCTAACAGGAATATCAGCTCTTGGGATCTGGGAATAAAATGTGACCAGATAACAGGTTTGGGAAGTTCCATTTTAACCTGCTTTTAAAAAATGTGTTTCAGATGGCCTGGGAGTGGATACCAATAAACTAAAAAAAATCACCTTTATATCTACTTGACATCAGTTTTTCTTCAATCATCGTGCTTCCATCTCACATATGGACATTTTAACAGCGAGAAAATCACATCTGGATTGAAATAAGCCCATACACTCTGTCTTCTCAAAAGCTAAAGAGGAAGATTTTCCAATGGATTCCATAGTGTTCTAATCTTTTCTTGGTGGTATTTCTTTTTAGTAAACATTTAAAAGCATGAAATGTGGTTCTTTATAATTAAACCTCATAAAAATCATTCAAAAAACAGAGGAATTTGGAATAAACTGCACATATTCCCCTCATTTATTTTTTTGGAATGTGTATTGGAAGGTATTATTGCATTTTTATTAAAAAAATTTTTTTTAGAGAGGGTAGGAGGAGCAGAGGGGGAGGAGAGAGAGAGAATATTAAGTAGGCTTCACACCTAGTGTAGAACCCCACATGGAGCTCGATCTCATGATCCTGAGATCACCACCTGAGCTGAAATCAGGAATCAGACACTTAACCTACTGAGCCACCCACATGCCCCTATTGTTGAATTTTTTTATACAGCTTAGAAGTTTTCGCAGTTATCTAGAACTGGTATATGAAGTTCTAAGTGAGAAAATATTTTTACCTTCTGAACGATCAGTTCAAAATGAAAAAAAATATCCAAGGTTAGGTGGGAAAAGGATATTACTAATTTATTTATTTATTACTTATTTTCATATTTATTTATTTTATAAATTATTTATTTTCATTTATTCATTTTCATATTTATTTATATTCATTCATTTTTGTAAAGGGTATTTCATAATACCCATACCCATAATACCCATGCAATTAAGTATGAAGATTTAAATTTTCTTTGGCAAAGATTTTAATGTCAGCAAATGACATCTGCCTTCACATCACTCTGTTTTTGAAGTTGGTCTGTATTAAAGTTTATTTTTATTTAACTTTAAATGTCAATTTCCTAGATTGCTCTGAAACTCATATTGCCTCTTTTTTCCTGGAGTGTAGCTCATTTTTTATTTTATTTCATTTTGTTATTAATTTAAATTCACATTAGTTAACATATAGTGTATTAGTAATTTCAGAGGTAGAGTTCAGTGATTCATCAGCTGCTTATAACACCCGGTGCTCATCACATCGCAGGCCCTCCTTCATGCCCATCACTCAGTTACCCCATCCACCCACCCACCTCCCCTCCAGCAACCCTCAGTTTGTTTCCTAGAGTTAAAAGTCTCTTATGTTTGCCTTTTGAAAACAGCCAGATTTTATGTGCCATATGGGCCCATTTTCAAAACCTTCAAAGAATTATAATAATTCATAATCCCATTTTCATACACTCTAAATCAAACTAGTCTTTTTTTTTAAGATTATTTATTTGAGAGAAATAAACTGTGCATGAGCAGGGGGAAGGGCAGAGGAAGAGGCATGGAGCCCAACATCGGGCTTGATCCCATGAGATCACGACCTGAGGCAAGGGCAGACGCTGAACCGATGGAGCCTCCCAGGTGCCACTAAATCAAACTAGTCTTTGATAGAAAGTTGAATATGAAGTTCAGTTTCCCTGTAGAGTGATTTTCTTGGTTGGAATTGTTCAGGGTTGCTGTGCTGATTCCCCATGCTGCCGGGGCTCAGGGTGGAGTCTTTCCCTGGAGCACACCCAAATGGCTGAAGGTCTCAAGCACTTGGAAACATATGAAAGTTTTCAGGGATGTTTTTGCAAATTTAAAATGTGGTAAGACCCATTTGTTTCTCTGTTAATTAGATAATACTGTGTGTTTCTGTGTTTGTGGGAAAGAGATTATTAAGAGAAGTCTTGTTTAGTTTTTATTAGAGCCAGAGAGTGGAGCAGATTGGAACTCAGTTGTCTGTATTCCTTTTTTCATCTGCTTCAGATACATTGACTAACAAACACTTGCAGAGAATTAGCTTTCTTTTGAGTTGCAGAAATGCCCTCAGAAACATTAACACATATATCTCCCCTACTCCCCTCTACCCAAGCATCTTGTTTGCTGTTTTCTTCAGTTTAATGACCATCTCTGCAAGCTGGATGGACCTAAAAGTCCCACTCCCATCATTTCACTGATGGATCTCCTCAAAGTGCTTGGGACTCCACACTGGACCAGTGGCGGGTGAGTCATCACCCACTTTGGCTCTTGGGGCTGATGGCTTGGGCATTAGGAATATTTTGCACATTTCCCCCTTTGAATCATTTTCTCTTGTATTGGTCTTTTCATGGAGGGACAGTTTAAAACATGGGGGCATCTTATCACCACACTGAGCCCCTGCCACTATCAAAAAGATTTCCTCCAGAATGAAGCTACAAATTGCCAATTATGTCTGCCAATTTTCTGGAATATGTGACCTTCTTCCTTTAAGTTGTTTGATAGATTTACTAAATACATTTGATTGGGTTTATCTATTAAGTGAGTAGAAAAAATAAAACATAAATCTATGTTGGTAAAAATTAAATGTTTTCATAATGATCTGATGAATTATTGCTATATGTTAGCCCCCACTAGCAGGCTATCTACATGTAATGTAGTTACATTTTCAAGAATCAGTTTGATCACTAAATTAATTAGAAAAAGTTGGTGAAAGTCACCTATAGACTCCTTTTTCTTGTAATTATAAGCTTAGAACAATGAACAGTTCTTTTTTCCTGTATGTCCACTCTTTGAAAATATAATGAGAATCAAAGCTCTAATTGGCCTGAGCCTCTGCAAAGCCCTGTGGAATATTTCTGTGTATTTTTCATAAGAGAAAAATGTTGAGCAAAACCCACAAAAGCTGTCTGCTCACAGAACTTTCATTCTAGTAGGAGAAAGAGGGTAGTTGAGTCTTAGGGGCACTGCAGTCCAGTCTCAATTTCACTTAGTTCTTAGTCCATTCCTTAGTTTTAATTGGGTTCAATTATCATCCCCCACGAGGGGCCCCTGGGTGGCTCAGTCAGTTAAGATCCGCCTTTGGCTCAGGTCTTGATCCTGAGGTCCTGGGACTGAGCCCCATGTCAGGTTCCTTGCTCAGCAGGGAGTTTTCTTCTCCCTCTCCCTCTGTGATTTCTCTCGCTCTCTCTCAAATAAAATAAAATCTTAAACAAAAATATCACCCCCACTAAAGTTTAGCAGAAAAGGGGAATCTTCCCTGGAGAAATAACATTGTCTTACACAGTGCCCTGCATTCAATAAGATGCAGGATTCTGTTGCTGAAAATCCAGAGACTAAGCAGGCAGGGGAAGCACAGGTGATACAGTGATCTCACAGGAGTGCTGATGTTAGTAACAAAGAACTTGACAATAATAAGAATCAGTATATTCAGGAATATAGAAGGAAAATAATAGAGACATTTACCAAAGATGTGGAATCTACAAAAAGAGGTCAAAGGGAAATTTTAGAACAGACCCATATGATATCTGAAAGTAGCAATGAATGGAGATAACATGTCAAATACGGCAGAAAACAGGACTATAAACTGATCAACAGAAAATGCCTGACTGAGGCACAGAGAGAAAAAAAGAAGAGAAAATGCATAAATGACCCTAAGGGGCATACATGATGTAATGAGAAGGTTTACTATCAGTGAAGGTGGGTCTCAGAAGGAGAGGACAGAGGGAATGTGGCAGGAGAACTTTGGGGGGAAGTAATCCTGTTAATGGCAACAGGGAAGTGGGTCAGGAAGAGCAGGGAGATGGAGGGCGCGGGGAGGTTTTAATTTCCCTTTGCTTCTCCTCTTTCCTCCCCTCTTCCCCCCTCCCTTTCCTTTCCTTTCACTTCCTTTCAGATGATTGATACTCAAAATGTGGCAGGCCACTATTAGAATGATTCCATAGAAAGAGTGAGATGGGCCAATTTTAAGGAACTACAGGGAAAGGAAGCAAGATCAGGTGGACTGTGGGCTATATGGACTATTGGCACACACTTCCCTTGTAACAAGAGTGAGTGGGACACTGATACAGATGTACTCATGGTTGTAGGTTTTCTGGCAGGAATCTTTGGTTGCTTTAATGAAATATGCACTGGGGTAAGCAATGGAGAGTGAAGATGGGATATAAGAAATTGTAAGAGAAGGCAGGAGGATAAAATACACTTTACTAGGAAAGGGACAGTGATACATGCCAAATTCAGGGTTAGATCTTGAGATTAAAAAAGGAGAAGAGAAGAAAAAGTAAAGATGGTAAGTTCTTTCAGGTGGGAGATGAAATGTTTTTTGCGGGGGGACAAAGTTTGCAATCTTAGAGCATAGCTTAGCCTTGCAAGGGAAGACTTGATGCTCTCAGACCCTAAGGAATACTTTGATACAGGAGGCCAGGCTAGAGAGTTATAAAACTGCTCTTAAAAGACAAAACTAGGGGGAAAAAAAGATAAAACTAGGAAAAGGAATAATAGTCGCTATTATGTCAGGAAAGAATTATTGGAGCCTAAAGAAATATAACACAGGGAGAGAGGATGAAGTTCAAGGGAGTGAAATAGAATTATTTCCTTAAAGGGAGCCTAGAGTCTTGAACCTCGAGACAGGAAACCCATTAAAGATGCTGATAGGGACTCATTAATAAGGGCAATTGGATAACCATCCCCTAAAGACTCAGGACTATGAAAGATTAGATGAGAGAAGGGAGAGAACTTCAGGGCCTACAAGATGAATGAAGATGCCGCTGTATTTTTAGGCAGGGAAGCAGGTCTAAACTGCATGGGTAGCTTAGTTAGTTCTCTAAGGGAAGGTACAAAGAACATGAGGCTGCTGGGGACAGGCAGGCAGGTTCCTAGCATGTGGGTTACATGGTGGACTGGGGAGCAAATAGTTCAGGTGGAATTTTACAACACGGAGTTGAGGAGGCACAGAATTTGTTCAAATAATAAATGCTTTGGCAAAATAAAAATTTATTAATTTTATACTTTTTGCCATGGGAGTTCCCTCAAGGGTGACATTATGGAAGAATGTCAGAAAACAAATATCTGGATTGGGGAAAAAGGGAACCAAGGAAAGCATGCTGGCTTGAGAGTGTCAGACCCTAATGGGGCACATGAGGAAAAGTGAGAAAGTAAGCAAAAGAGGAGCGTTTGCAGACGTCTGCTGAACCGCCTGAACTTCGTGGTGGAAACCAGAAGGAAAAGGTACAGTGGGAACTTATTTCTCCTTTACAGAGAAAGACACAGCAAAAGAAAAAATTCTGCTCCCGTGGAAGTAGCTAGCACAGGTAAGTTACTCAAGGCCGGGAATACTGTGACTGGCTTCCCCTGACAAAATTGTGGGAAGGGCACACATCATCCCAAGGGATCATTGTTGAGGGGCTGGGGTTCTTGCTTCTCAAGTATTTCTTCTTTTTGTCCCAGGGATGACTGTTCTCATGACTGCTGTCCCAGTGGCGATTCTCTCTGGGCTTCTATCTTTACTGTAGTTTTTAGCAGTATGGGTGTGAGAAGATTTTTTTTTTTTTTTGGTACAGTTTAAGATTCTGTCTTTGCCTTTGACTTTGGATAGTTTGATTATGATGTGTCTAGCTGCAGATCTCTTTGAGTTGATCTGATTTGATGTTTGTTTAGTGTTCAGCTACTGATTGGACAGAGATTTTATTAACCACCTCAACCCAGAAAGTCTCCAGCCTTTCCCGAAGGGCTCTATGTGTGTGTTAGGGAGCCTCTAGTACTCCAGCAGGGGATTTGCAGCTCTGCCTTTGCCTTTACTTCTTGCTTGCATAGTCTTAAGGTCAGCCAAAGGTGAGAGTTTAGGGCCTACCCAGGTCTTTCCTGGGTATACATGTGGCACTGCACATATGTGTGGCCTTTTAGCTTCTCAGGAATATGTCAGAACTTTGCAAAAACCCCATATTGACATATCATTCTCTAGTTTTTCCTTTAAATTGAAACTTAAGAATTTTTCATCAGCTCTAACAAATGTTGCCACTTCAAGCAGACGTGATATTAAACAATCGCCACTGATTGTTTTTGAGAAATGCCCCAGGGGATAGGGCTCTTTGTACAGAGTGAGTTCTGAGTCAGGTTAAACAAAGAGAAGCCTTGAGAATAGGGCTTTATACAATGTTGCCAGACAGGTCGAATAGGGACAGATATCTGGGTATGAACTTCTGGGGAGTTCTTAACTCATTCTTTCTGTAGTGGATGCTAAGCCACAGTTTTTCACAGCTGCTGCAGTTATGAGACTGTTAGTTTTCATGGCTCCTGTTAAGCTGAGGAGATGGAGATTGGAATAGGTTTGCTGTTCTTAGTGAGATTCAGTTATTGTCTTGAATAAATGCCCCCCGAACAGCTGCAACATTTTGGATAATTTAATAAATTATGAAAAAGTTAATTTTGATACTTTTTGGTGTCAGAATTACTTATATAGAGGGGTGGTCTTCTGATGGCCCTTACTCTGGCATCTCAGAAATGCTTCTCTCATGAAATGCTAGAAGTGTGTGCTTCCCCAGTTTTGCACCTGCCATATTTTCTTAATTCTGTTCTCCTTTGGTTCACGTAAGTACAGAGAGGCAGATCAGCAAGTCAGCTGCCATGCAGGCTCCCAACTGGGGAATGGCACATCAGGTTGTCTTTCTTGCAAGCCCTCAATTTTTTTTGTGATTGATACATATGACAGCCTCCTTCACTTGACTGGGTGGGTGTGGGAGCAAGCACTTTTCTCCCTCTACTTAAAGGGATGGAGGGAAGGAAGAGCTGAAGCATTCTCCACTGAGCCAATGATTAAGATGCTCATATAATCTATTATCTGAATGAGGATATTTTTAATAGAAAAAAGAGTATTAAAGATAATTTAGTATATGTATGTGTGCATAAAGGGAGGGAGAGAAAGAGGGAAGGAAGATAAGTAGAGAAAGACACACAGAGGAAGAGACATACACAGACACACACAGAGGAAAAGAGAGATTAACTCCAAATTAATTTTATGACATTGGTGCCCCTGAAGATAGTTCTCCTAGAAAAACTGTTCTTAAAACAAGTTTTTGTATAAAATAAGCACAAAATATCTGTGTGCATTAAAACAAAACATGGAGATTTTTGATATTGATTGTCTGAACTTAAGCAAAATAATCTTGGTATATGTTCACATGTGTTAGTGCATCTTAAAATTATCTTTAATACCATTGTCCTTGATAATTTTCCCAAAAATGTATGTTTTAATATAGTCTAATTATTAATTTTTCATAAAATTTTTAGCAATTGTCTCCAAATAACATTCTGTAGTTCATGAATTTGAAATTTTTGACACCTTCATTTAACTCTTCTCTATGTACTATCAGATTTTTAATTGAGAATATGCTCTCAGAGGTGCTTAGGGACCTGGTAAACTCTGAGCAAATTTTGCTAAGTATAGAAAATTATTAAAAAAATATCAATAGTATTTAAAAATACTGAAATTGTAAATATTTTAAGCAAATACTTTTGTGGTTATTGTCTTTGTTGCTTCCATTTAGGGCCCCTTTCATTGACAAATATTTTTATAAACTCATCAGAGAAGTTGTTTCTTTTGATGATTCTTTGAATGCTTTGTTAAATTTGTATGCTGCAGAATCACAATGCTTCTGAATTTTATCTTATTATAATACAGTATATAAACCCATACAATTAAAAATAGATTCTTCATCAACAAATTCTTCCTACAAGTTATTTTCAAGCAAAATTACAGATTTTCAGAATGAAATCTTCTTCTCCAGTTGACCTCTTATCATTCAAAATATTGGGCATTTTCCTTTTTTTGGTAAGTATTATTGTCAATGAGTCCTGTTTTCAAGCTTTCCCCCAATAATTGCAAGTTGCCCGGATTTCAAAAGTAGGTTTATTTGGCTCTTTGGGTTGAATAATCTGATCAAAGCTTACAACAAATTTTGAACAAACTACAACAAAAATTTAGAAAGATGTAAGAAATATTTAATTGATTGTAGAATCCTTAGTTTGATGTACAAAGTGGGTTTTCAAAGCTGAAGCATTTCTGCAATGGCAGATGGCAGGAAGCAGAGAGAAAAGAGCCTATTGGCATGCATGGGGAAGTTGTTTTTGTTTAACCACATTATCACAAAAACATTGTAGTTCACATGCTCTTTGATATATAAAAATATCAATTTTGACAATGACAGCTTTTGTTCTGGTTGGTGGAATGTCGCATGCACAGCACAACCATTCCAAGTACCCTCTGCTCCGTTTAAGTCCTCAATTTGGTAAGAATATTACTGAACCACAACACAGTGCCCTGTTTCAATGTGGACTCATGCGATCCCCACAAAACCTATTATTTTGCCTAATGTTCAATTTTTGAAAAAAGATTTATTTATTCATGAGACACACAGACAGAGAGAGAGAGAGAGAGAGGCAGAGACATAGGCAGAGGGAGAAGGAGACTCCCTGCAGGGATCCTGATGTGGGATTTGATCCCAGATCCCAGGATCATGACCTGAGCTGAAGGCAGGCACCCAACTGCTGAGCCACCCAGGCGTCCTCCTAATACTCATTTTTTAAACTGAATTTGCAGTAGCATTCACAGAAACGTCAGATGCTCAACAGAATGGAATTCCCAAACCTTTTACTTTATTCTATGAATTGGATGGAAAACTGAATCACCGGAATTAGTTAAAATTTCTATTCTCAGTATCTGGTGATGCTGATGTGAAACTGGCATAATTTAACTCCGCAGTATTCTTCTGGAGCCAGCACATTAACAGCTATTGCTTCACATTTTGTACGTGAACAAGAAAGCTCAGAATGAGCCACATTAATTTACAAAACCCATCATTTGACGTAATGCAAAAGGAGAAGATCTGATAACTCGACCAGTTTCTATTTGGTTTGGGGTACCCTGGCTCTGCTGAACTCCAGCCAGACCACCTCAGAGCCCATGAGACAGACTTTTGGGTTCATTTCACATCCTTGGTTGAGTGGGCTGTGTCCATTGAGGTGAGGTTCTCAGCATGGCATCCTCCTGAGGATCCCAGCATAGGGGGCATGCACTCGCCTTGGTCTCCAGATCATGGGGAAGGAAGCATTAGGGGGAGGCTATCTGACATCCCAAGTGCTGTGAGGTCTTCTCTCATGGCTGGCAGGAACATCAACAATTTCTAGTTTAGGTGGGCTTTGGGAATTGTCTGTCTGTGTCTTCATGGTGGGTCTTTCCTTGGGTTGTTATTTCTCCTGGATATACAGATAAATTTTTCACCGGAGTTGTCTGCAGATCTTGGAGCTTGCTCTTTGGGCAGCTCCCTCCTCGCTGATACTCTTGCCCCTGCAGCCCCCCCCCATCCCCCTCTCTCCCATTCTCAGTCTTGTTGGGTTCTCTTGGCTTGTCTGCTCTGTGGCCTGGAAACTGTCTCTAGGCAGAAAGCCAATAAATTGTGACTCCTTTTTTTAATTTCCCTTCTTCAGAGACCACAGTGATGCTGGCTGTCCAGTGTCAGAAAATCATGTTTTGTCTGGTTTTGTAGTTGTTTAAGCAAAGAGAATGAATCCAGTCCCTGTTACTACATCTTGGCCTCAAATAGATGTCCCGGGTTTTGCCTTTAGTTTCATAGTTTTGAGGGGATTTGTTTTTTTGCTAGAATTTCTCTGTATCAGAGATAGAACATTCTGTTGCCTTTTTGCCCTTTTTGAAATTTTGGGAAGAATAAATAATTTTGATTGAGAAATACTTGGAAAGTGAGGAGAGATATTTTGCCCAGTGACGGTAAACAGTTGTAGACTAGGGCTCTCATTCTTCTAGGGACAAGTGGACTAGTTTTCTTCTGAAGCAGTATGAAGGGGAGACAGAAGGGAAGGGTGTTATGTATGCCTCCACTTGACCCAGGGGCACCATATAAGTGAACAGACACTCATCAGACCCAGAATAGGATTTTAGTAACTCTGGCAGCAGGTGCCTTGCAAGGACCAGGGTGGAGGTGTGGCTATTCACTGACCTGTGGCTGCAGAGTGCTCATACACCTGTGTGCCCACCTTAGGAGGGTAAATCTGCATGAAAGTGCATCATGTATTCTCACTCAACATAATTGTCTCAACGACTCAAGATGAGCGTTATGAAAACATCACTGTGTGACAGTGTATGGAATCAAGACCCCTATAGGTCTTTAGTGTCTCTTTCTGGCTCTTGCCTGTCAGTGAGCTCTTCTCACTACCCCACCGAACTTGTCTAAACACTTCTTCCCCTCTGTAATTCACTACCTTCAATCTACTGTAGACCAGAAACAAGATAACAAGACGTCATAAGGACGTACAAGTCAAGAGTGCTGAAGACCATGGGTGAATGCTGTGGGCTTTCATTTGTGGAAAATGTATGAGTTCAAAGCACAGACTATTCAGGCAAGTCCCAGCCACCAGCCTCCTGCACTTGCTCTATGGGTCTTGGATGAGTCCAGGTGGGATAGAGAAGTGATATGTTTTTGTTCATTCTGAAATAGGCCACTCCCCTTACTTGGCTCCCTGGTCATTTCTTACAGCTCTTCTGGGGCTGGCCCGAGGTGCACCTTATCTTTTAATGAAATATTAGTGATGTGCAAATCCATTTAGAAACAAGGTGGGCACAAATTGTACCTGGAAATGGCATCTTGGCTGTAAGAATGCCATTCATCACTAAGATTATGGGGTGCTTTTAAGCCAGTATCTCTGCTTATTATTCATAAGGCATATGCAGAATGATTCAGTGTTGGTGACTCAGCTAAACGATTGAAAAGAAAATTCAGTGAAAAGCCAGCTTTAACTGCACATCATGGACTCATTTGATTCTCTGTTTGCTCCTCAGCTCCTGTTTCTCATTTTAAATGTTGGAATAAAGCACTTAGAACAGATTTGAATGTGAACTTTGAGGTTTAGAATGGCCTACTCAAGAGAATTTTAAAAGACATGTTAGATGTGGTAAGTCTTCATTGTACACGGGTAACACCAACACACATTAGTTTGAATAAAGTTTCCCTGTCATATTTTTTGGTGTGAAAACAAGTTTACATGCTAATCAAGATGACTTATTTTCTGGAGGCAGAGGGAAGAATACATAAGATATTCAAAATTTTTAAAATTTGAGAATTGGTGAGCTTAATTTTTTTTCTTATTTCCATAGTGATATATTTTGACTTATTTCTGGCATTCTGCATAATAGGCTAATTCCAGATTGCCATGGGAGAAAGGTTAGGGAACACCTACCTCCTAGAGGTGCAGGTGCTATGAGCTGGTTGGTAACTTGAA
Source organism: Canis lupus familiaris (assembly GCF_011100685.1). NCBI lineage: Eukaryota > Metazoa > Chordata > Mammalia > Carnivora > Canidae > Canis > Canis lupus. The sequence goes on from NC_049238.1 coordinate 2,323,453, forward strand.
GCTCTCAGATGTCATAGCTTCTTTTATTTTTATTTTTGTTTTAAATCTGTCCAATGAAAACTTAAGACTTCTCATGTATTGCTGATTTTCGGCATGTTTTAATTTCTTTTGAAAAATTTTAAGGCCCATATCACTTATACCTTAAATGGTACTATTAAAGTTTTAATACAAGACTGGTAGAAAATTTAAGGAAAAGTATGGGAGACCGACTTCTTAATGATCAACATCAGCTACCTCATTTGTTAGCCAAAAATCACTGACTCCTCATTATCCTGGTAGAAATTTTTCCATGATAATTCTTTTTATATTCCTTTTGTTTTTTTAGGAGTTTTGGAGTTAAATGTTCTTCTTCTTCTTTTTTTTTTCTTTTTTTTTCTTCTTCTTTTTTTAAAGATATTCATTTCATTCATTCATTCATTTATTTGAGAGAGAAAGAGCACGAGTGAGGGGGGAGGGACAGAAGGAGAGGGAGGGAGAAGTAGACTCCCTGCTGAGCAGGGACCTCGACGACGGGAAATGGGGCTCGATCCCAGGACCCTGAGATGGCAACCTGAGCCCTAGGCAGATGCTTAACCAGCTGAGCCACCCAGGCAACCTCTTTCTTTCTTCTTTTCTTTTCTTTGAAAAAACTTTTCCAGCTTTATTGGGATACAGTTGGTATATAACACTGTAGGAGTTTAAGACATACAAAGTGGTTTTGATCCATTCTATACTGCAATGTGATTACCACTGTAGCTTTAGCGAACACTTCCATCATATCACACCATCACCATTTCCTTCTTGGGGTGAGAACACTGAAGATCTACTCTCAGCAACTTTCGAGTCTGTGATACAGTAGGGTGAACTATAATCGCCGTACCATGCATTAGATTTTCAGCACTCATTCATCTTACAACTGAAGTTTGGGCCTTTGGACCCAGGTCTGTGGTTATATTTTCAAAAAAGTTACATTATTTCTTCTCCTCTTCCCTTATACTTACTGAGAACATTCTGGCGGTTGGCAGGGTGGAGGAACCTTAGCTAATAGGCCGTGCTGTGCTGGTAAATGTTGAACAATTGGCTTTCTGGGATGGGGTGGGGGCAGCCCTTACTATAAACATTTGTCAGCTTCCGAGTTGTGACTATTCCCACCATGGCTGATTTCCAGCCGTCACGGGGACACCCTGACCGCCCTGTTGGGAAGAGCTGTGTGTAATCAGCGTTTGTGACCCCGTGTGAGGAGGCGCCAGCCCACCCCTGCACAGACAAATGAGCTTAATGGAAACTCAGCTTCCTGTACTAAGCCCCCAAAGGTCCATGTGTTCCTAGAACTATTTTCTCAAAACCATGAAATCTGAGGCAAGCTAAACACTTGGATTAGATATCTATAAACAGTGATTTATCTCAAAGTATCTTTTTACTCTGAGAGCATAGTTCTCATATTTCTGTAGTGAAGACAGATTTTTAAAAAAATATTTTATTTTATTATTTTTTTATTTTATTGTTTTTAGAGACAGAGTGTGTATGTGCAAGTGGGAAGAGGTGCAGAGGGAGAGGGAGAATTTTGAGCAGACTCCCTGCTGAGTGCAGAGCCCAACATAGGGCTCGATCCCAGGACCCTGAGATTGTGACCTGAGCCGAAACCAAGAGTCAGATGCTTAATCAACCAAGCCACCCAAGCGCTTCCTTCCCTTTTTAGAAAAAGATAAAACAGATCTTTTTTTTTATTTAGATAAAACAGATCTTATACAAGATAATAGAGTCATAAAAATTGTGAACAGTCCAATGGATTCCCATTCTTATTGTGCCGCAGCTAGCCAAGCAGTTAATGAGAAAGAGCAACCAGATGTAGGTTCTTTCCTTGTAGATCTCATCTATTTATATTGATATTTGAAAAAAATAGCATAACAGTTCTATGCTATCAGTTAACCTTTCGGTATGCTTTCTAGGATTCCAATGAATTTATCAGAGAAGTGGTAATTTTGTTTTGGGTGAAATAATTTTTTCTTGGTCATCTTTTCAACCATTAAAAATCATTCTAAAACCTGCCATATTTGGGATATGAAAAAAATTAATATGTTGTATGTATGGTATAGATAGTGGGTAAGGCTAAGCTAAAGTTTATTTTTATGAATGAAATATGTACATATAAGCTATAGCTTCTGCATAATTACTTAAAGCTTCGATATGGCTTTTTTCTCTGACATCTACAGCAACAGTACTGTATTTTTTAAAAAAAGATTTATTGATTTATGATAGACATAGAGAGAGAGAAAGAGAGAGAGAGAGAGGCAGAGACACAGTAGGAGGGAGAAGCAGGCCTCATGCCAGGAGGCTGATGTGGGACTTGATCCCGGGACTCCAGGATCGCACCCTGGGCCAAAGGCAGGCTCCAAACCTCTGAGCCACCCAGGGATCCCCCAGTACTGCATTTTTGTTGAGCGACTGCTCTGCTCTGCTCTGAACATATAATGAAATACTGTGGGGTATGTTGGTTTGCATAAAATATGAACGTGACCAGTAAGAATTTGGAAAACGTAGTGTGTGGAGGAAATTTCAGAACTTGCAGCATCAGGGGGAGGAAGAGTTGTCAATTTAGTTCACTTAATGCTGCTTTGAGAGTGAATGTAAAATACCTACCAGTACTTGGCAAGTAGCAGCGCCTCAACAAATGTCAGGTCTCATGGTTGGGGCGGAAGGCAGCATTCACTGGTAATACAAGTTCAAGGCCACCTTCCTCCTGGGGCACAGAGCGAATGTGCCATCCAAGGTGATGGATAAGACTGTCATGAATAGTCAGGGAAAGCTTCGTCAAGGTGGCAGATGTGACCCAAGAGTTGAGACAGGTGCAGTGGGCTGGTGTAGCCCTTCCAGGTGGCGTGATTCTCAATGGCTAGGCAGTAGGCCCGGGCAGCTGGTCACTGGAGAGGAGACTTTGGTTAGATTGTGCTGGGAAATAAGGGAGGAAAAGTAAACTCTGGAAGAAGTGTGGGCATCATTGTACATTGGCCTAAGGAACTTCGGCTGAAGATGAAGGTACTGGAGGGTGGGGCGGATATGGCTTCTGATATGAGATTTCCATGATCAAAACCAGCCTTTCAGGAAGACCTCTGATGAGAGTGTGTAGGCCTCTTTCATGTTTGCCCAGAAAATAGCACCTTCTGTGCTTTTATCTGGGCTTGCCCCGACATTAGCAGTGCCTGCGATTAACGGAGACCCAAGCACTATGGTTTTTAAAAAAATATTTATTTTATTTTATTTTAAAATATTGATTTATTTATTTGAGAGAGAAAGACAGAGCGAGAGGGAGAGAGAGAGTCTCAAGCAGAGTCCCCTCTGAGTTCAGAGCCTGACACATGGGGCTCGATCCCAGGACCAGGAGGTCATGATCTGGGCCAAAATCAAGAGCTGGCTGCTTACGCAACTGAGCCACCCAAGCGTTCCATTTTTTAGCATTTAAAAATTATAAATAAGCTATAAATGTTTACAACAAAAATTCTTCATGTTTGTTGTAATCAATATTGGTTCATAGAAACAAAATCAAAATATTTGTGAAGTTATATTTTTTATGATTGAAGTTGGCAAAATAGAAAGTTGTTCAAGTTGTGGATTTGATTTAGAATAATTTTCTTGCTCATATTTGCTGTTTTGATCAATAATTACACTTTCATAAAATAGACTAGTGGTGCCTATCCACAAATTTTATGTGGGTTACATTTGACAAAAGTGTGCTCGTCTTTACTGTTGTTAACATTTTTGGCAGGCTGCCTCTGTGAATGTTTTCTGTTCCTATTTCTTCTCTGTCTTTACACCCCATTTTCAGGTTTTCTACTTGTAGCAAAATACCAACTCTCATCATTCTTAATGATGTAACACAGGGTTTTCATAGGAAAAAAAAAATCTATCAACCCCTGATCTAAAAGATTAGAAAGGGAAATGCAGTTGCAAAATATCAAATTTCAACCTGTTACCAATAAAATACAAACTGAGGTAAATAAAAGTTGAATTAGATGTATTTTTTAAGGATGTTTTTGAGAGAGCTTTTTTGGTAAAATAATCAGAATTATTCAACTTAAGAGGCATAATAGAAACAATAATGAGTGACTATAAAAAGACTAAATAAAAATTATTTTAATAAAGCTAATAGTTGAAATGTACTTTATGCAAGATTTAATTGCTTTTAACAATGAAAGTATTTCATAAAACTCGTGTTGTTCAGTGTCTATCTAGTTTGGTTGTGAAGAATCACGATCATGCCTCGTAAATGCTGTGTCCAGAATCCATATGATGCTTCACTCGCGATAAATCTAGACCTTTAAGGTCTTAATCTAGACAGGATAAAACCTTCCCCAGCCCCCTGCATATTTGCTGCTGATGCCTCTGTGCTAATCCTCACGCAGCAGGAATCAGGATGCTAGAAGCAGCTAGGGGAGGGGCCTCGGGCAGGGGCCCCGGTCAGGACTGGCTGCCTGGTGCCCTCTGAGGGGAAGGGGTGACCTAATGCTTGGATGGCCCTGGTCCCCGCTCTGGAGCGGCACCCCGTGCACCCCACAGGCCTTCCTGGCACTCTCCTGCACCACTTTGGGGACACAGGGTGGAAGGGTGACAGGCTGGAGAGAGCTGTGGCCCTGTGGCTCCCCACCAGGGGCCAGGCCTCCACGTGCTCTGACCCGTTGAGCTTCCGTCTATCTGTTCTCCGCCTGGACCTACCCACTGCACCCCTTGCAGGAATGTGAGTTAATTCTAATTTTACTTCTAATTTTTTTTCTATCTGGTTTAGCCCCTCCGATGGTTAATTCTGATTTTTAATCTGCCGTTCGACAGCCGGTGGTGTGGATTGTTGATGCAAAGGATAAATTGAGGAGCAGAATGAGGAGGAGGCCTCTGGGCAGTTGGCATCTCTGGAGAAGTTTCTCAGAAAGCGCTTGCTGGAAAGATCTGCACCGAGGTTGGACAGGAGATGGGGGACCCTCTTCCAAATTCGCCTTGTCTACCGTAGGTGCTGCACTCGTGGGCAGCTCTAGAGGGGCAGGGCAGGAAAACCCGGCCTTGAGGAAACCGCTTACCAGAGAGCAGCTCCCAGGGACCTCCGACGTGGGGTTTGGAGTTGCGGCTGCCCTGGCTCGGGGAAGTATCGACGGCCCTCCTGGACCCCGCAGCGGGCTTCGGGTGGTGTTGCCGCTGCCGCCGCCGTTCAGGGCTGCGAGCATGAAGCCAAAAGGATTTCCTCGCCGGTGGCCCACCGGCTTTTTGTTGTGGCTCGTATTCTAAAACATCACCACAAAATACTTTTTTTTAAAAAAAAAAAAAAAAGATTTTTATTTATTTATTCATGAGAGACACAGAGAGAAAGAAAGAGAGAGAGGCAGAGACACAGGCAGAGAGAGAAGCAGGCTCCACACAGGGAGCCCCATGCGGGACTCGATCCCGGGACTCCAGGATCACACCCTGGGCCGAAGGCAGGCACCAAACCACTGAGCCAATCAGGGATCCCCCTCACCACAAAATACTTAATCCTTCTAGGCCTTTAGAAATGTCAGATCAGAAAGACAAAGATATTCTAAACATAAATCCGTGCCATGAGCTCCTGCAGGTACAATAGTTTACGAATGAAAAGATTTTGAAATAATTTGCACACTGAGAAACGCCAGTAGTGGTTTGAGGTCCATTGTTTGTGTCTATTTACCCCTCCCCTCCCCTCCCCATCCCTCCCCTCCCCCACCCCCATCCCTAACACTTGGGGAGCGGCTTTCTCGTACTGCTCCTGTCTTACTGCGAAGACAGTACCTGGGCTCAGCTACAAACGAAATCCAGTGTGCTGAGGCACATGCAGAGCGCCACGACTTTGCGTGTGTTTTGATGTCCCTGAGGCCAGAGGCCCGTGGGCAGAAGCCACAGTCAGCAAAGTGGAGCGGATAATCCAGGGGCATCAGTTCCCGGCAGCGGCCAGCAGCCCCTTGTGTCTGGTTCAAGTACGGGAGCCGTCGTCCGCTGGTTCTCCTGAGGCCGAGGTCCTTCCTCGTCGCTGACCCGGCAGGGACTGTGCTGACCGGGAGGCCGACACTCCGTGCCCGGGTCAGAAGTGCCCTGGGCGTGGAGCGTGACCTGGGGTCAGGAGACCGGGATCCCGGACCCTGCACACCCAGCCCATGGCCCTGATCGCCCACCCAAAGTCGGTGAGCCTCAGCGTACTCGTTTGGGTTTTTTCATTGTTCATAATCCACAAAAATGGGTGATTTATACGTGGAACTGGCTGATCGATGACCAAAACCGTGTGGCATTTCTAAGTCCTTGAGGTTATACTAGTGTTTTTTTTTTTTTTTAAGATTTTGTTTATTCATTCATGAGAGACAGAGAGAGAGAGAGAGACAGAGAGAGAGAGAGAGGCAGAGCCACAGGCAGAGAGGAGAAGCAGGCTCCATGCAGGGAACCCGATACAGGACTCGATCCTGGGACCCCGGGGTCACGCCCTGGGCTGAAGGCGGCGCTACACCGTTGAGCCACCGGGGCGCCCGTTACACTTATCTTTAATTTTAAACACCAAAGCTGGGTTGGTTCGCAGTGAGCTCATGGCCTCCTGCTTCCCTACGGGACGAGACGTGGGCCCTCGGGGGCTTGACCTCCAGCAGGCGGAGGGGCAGGGGCTCCCAGGAATCGCCTCCCTGGGCTTGCGCCACCTGGCTTTTCAGGGCACTTGGTCTTGCTAGACAGAGTCAGTACACATAGTTCTTCCTAATCACCAGTCGTAATGCGTGCAGGACAAGACCATCGCTTACCCTCGTGTGTCCGACGGGTAGTGAGTTCGCGGTGGAGAGAAAGCGCCACACTCGATAGCCGCAGGCCGCGAGGAAGTCGGGCCCGGCTCACGCCCGGCCCAATCCTGGAACGATGATCTCTTTGTTGCCATTGCACTGTCGTCTTCTGTGCTTTTTATTTCCAAAGATAGGAGAGGCCTCCTAGAGCCAAGTCGCGCCGAGTCTGAGCGTCAGGCCAGCCTGGCGCCCAGTGCAGCCCTGGAGGTGCCCTGGGACCGGCTGTCAGCCTGATGGAGGAGTTTCTTTTTGTTTAGATATTGAAGAATTGCAGCTAGCTGGGGGAGTTCTGTCCTTAGAATTGTATTTTTTTCAAGATTTAATTTATTTATTCATGAGAGGCAGAGACATAGGCAGAGGGAGAAGCAGGGTCCTCACGGGGAGGTGATGCAGGACTCGATCCCAGGACCCCAGGGTCACGACTTGAGCCGAAGGCAGACGTTCAACCACTGAACCACCCATGGATCCCAAGATTTTTATTTTAAAGATTTTATTTATGAGAGAGAGAGAGAGAGAGAGAGAGATCGGGCAGGGGGAGGAGCAGAGGAAGAGGGAGACTCGGGGCTCGATCTCACAGCTCTGAGACCATGATCTGAGCTGAAACCAAGAGTCAAACGCTCAACTGACTGAGGCACCAAGGGGTCCCTGCTTTTAGAATTTTTTAAGATGATGGGTGGGCAGCTACAGCCATCCTCACAAGTCCTGTGAAATAAATGTCAGAAGACATACAATTCTGGGCAAATTCTCTCATTGATTTCAGTAAAACCTAGTGGTTCATGGAGTAGACGGAGGAGCCTACCTGTTAATAACAAGCTCCGTTTATCACTGAAAAATTAATGCATTTAAGAATCCAATATGATGTTACTAACACTTTTATTTGAAAGAACTCAACTTTGGCTCCCCTTCACAGTCTGATGATCGTTGTATAAGGCTGACACATATGTTTTATCTAGTGTTGGGCTTGGGTTAACGACAGATTGGTAAAATCCTATAAATGTTAGAGTGTCGTTGTCTATACTGTTGACAGTTTTTGGAGCCAACAATCGTTCTACCAATTACCAGGTAAGAGTCCCACCTTCTCATAATCTCTAAGCAGGTGCATGATGAAGCTGTATGGTGTGGAGGGAAACAGAAAGAGAGGCACGTAAATTAATACCATCATTATGGCGGTCACATTTGCCCTTTCCCATCTAGATGTTTTCTGTTTTTTTTTTTCCAAGACTATTTTAAAGGATTTCTGACTCTGTGGAATCCCTGGGTTATGGTGATGCGTGGGGAAATGATATCAGTGTCTACCCGGCTTCCAAGGACGTGTAGGAGCCCTAAGAGAACTCTCGGGTCTTTGTCAGCCTTTCCCCCCCCACTCCCCACCCCCCCTCCCCCCGCTTCGGCTGAAAGGAATCAGAGCTCTTCTGTGAGTGTTGACGACACAAAGTCTTGCCATGGCACCTGGCAACTTTTTTATCTATGTGGTCACTTTTTAGTGGAAAGGATACCAAAACTGTTTTTGGATATTTACTTATTCATGAGAGACACACAGAGAGAGGCAGAGACACAGGCAGAGGGAGAAGCAGGCTCCATGCAGGGAGCCCGACGCGGGACTTGATCCCAGGACCCAGGGGTCATGCCCTGAGTCCAAGGCAGATGCTCAACTGCTGAGCCACCCAGGCCTCCCTGTTTTTGGATTTTATATTAATGGTGGACGACGCCATCATTTAAGACTAGAGGAAAATTAGTGTGTGTGTGTCTCATGTTAAAAAATGTTCCTCATGTAACTAAAACCTTATTAGGATCCAATGGTATTTAAAATACTATTTCCATTGTTTGCTTAGTGTAATTAATGACAAGAACATATGTGATTAGCCTCTGAGTTTTAGCAGTTGCTTTCCGTGAAGAGTTTGTGGTTCACCCTTTTTCACGGCGTGACTTTAATAGTATGACGCATCTAGACAAGACTTTAAAGACTCATGCATCCGATGATTTATTTGTTTGCATTCTTATTTCTACCCGTTCTTTCAAATGGTTGAAAAATCACTCATGAGAAAGACGCGCCGACAGTGTAAAGGAGATGTGAAGAGACCCAACAGAATCACACAATACGTCGCATGAAATATTTAAAAAGTGAAAAGCACTGGAACTACAAGTATGTTAAAAATGTTAGTATAAAAAAACTCTGACCTGCATGTGATCGTTAAAAGTGTGTTCTTTGTTAACATTCGATTTTCCATTTCCTTTCACTGTGTCTCAGTGTGAAAACCTTTCCTTAAATGAAAAATAATAAAACCAGCACCATGGGCAGCACGACTGAAGATTTCATGGCACAGAGCCTGTTGGGGAAACTGAACCGGTGTTGGTGGTACGGCGTAGTGGGGACCTTGCTAGTGCCACATAAGGATGGAGACGGTCCCGCGGACACTGGTAAAATGTCTCTATTACAATGCCTTGCTTAGCTTTTTATCAACTTAATTGACATATGCAATAACTGCATCATTTGAGCCGTGCGTTTTCAAGAATTCTGAAAAATGTATAGACCCACGGACCCGCCATTGATTCAAAATACGGAACATTTCCATCGTCCCCAAAAGTTGCCACTCCTTGGTGGTCCCTTTCTTCCTGCACACCTGGCCCCGGGCAACCACTGATCAGGTCTCTGCTGCTAAATTGTGGGGTTTTTAAAAATTCAATTTAATTAATTAAATTTATTTTTTTCACATTTTTAAAATTTAAATTCAATTTTCCAACATCTAGCTCATCCCATCACATGCCCTCCTCAGTGCCCATCCCCCAGTTACCCCATCCCCCCCCCCCCACTTCAACGACTCTTCGTGTTTCCCAGAGTGAGGAGTCTCTCACAGTTTGTCTCCCTCTCCAATTTTTCCCACTCAGTTCCCCTCCTTTCCCTTATAATCCCTTTCACTATTTCTTATATTCCCCTTATGAGTGAAACCATATAATGTTTGTCCTTCTCCAATTGACTTACTTCACTCAGCGTCATACCCTCCAGTTCCATCCATGTCAAAGCAAATAGTGGGCATTCATCTAAATTGCGTTTTTATAAGTAGAATTGGACACTATGTACTCTTTATGCTTTGTTTTCTAGAGGTTATGTCTTATGATTACTATTAAAATATGTTTTTTTTCTTATAATGATGGCTCTTTGGTTACGAACCTGCAAAAGAAACTGTTTTCATCACGAGAGCACACCTGAGCTCTGCAGAGAGATCCTTCCCTGACACTGTAATTCCTTTTCTGGGGTTCCTGTCACAAAGTACTACAAACAGGGTGGCTTAAAACTAACACATATCCTCTCACAGGACACCGGAAGTCCACGCTCCGTCTGAGACTCTGGGTAGGGTCCTTCCTTGCCTCTTGCAGCATCTGGTGGTGGCCAGCAGTTCTTGCTGTCCTGATGGGCATCACCCTGCCCCCCACCTCTGTTGTCTCAGGGCATGCTCCTTGTGGGTCTGTCTTTGCCAGGCATTTCCTCTTCTTAGAAGAACCCCAATCTTTAGACTTAGGGTCACCTCAATCCAGTAGGACTTTGGCCTAGCTAAAGGCATCTGCAAAGACACTATCTCCATGAGAGTTCATATGCATGGCACTGGAGGTTAGGACCCGGACACGATGAACCCATAACCCTCAGCTATGTCATTGGCCCTGGGAGTGCAAGTATCTAGGGGGTGCTGGTTTTGTTTTTTTTTATTTTTTAAATTTTATTTATTTATTTAGTTAGTTAAATAAATATTTAAATAAACAAAATATATTTGAATATTTAATAGATATTTAAATAAATTCATGAGAGACACACAGAGAGAGAGAGAGAGAGAGAGACAGGCAGAGGGAGAAGCAGGCTCCATGCAGGGACCCTGATGCGGTACTCGATCCCAGGACCCCAGGATCACACCCTGGGCCAAAAGCAGGCACTAAACTGCTAAGCCACCCTGGGATCCCCGAGGGGGGTGCCTGCTTTAAACGATACCACGTGAACATTGAGAGCAGGAGGCAAGAATGGGTGTAGACTGAGTTCCCACTGCTGTGTGAAGGTTGAAGGAACAGCCAGGCCAGACGGAGGCCGAGGGCTGGGCTGCCTGGGACAAGCCCCCACGTCCCCACAGGGTGGCTGTGTCAGGTGGACTCTGCTGACCGGGCCGTGGGCCGCGTGGGGCTGTTAGGACAGCACTACCCGAGAGAGAGTGAACGTGGGAGCCACACGTACAATTTCAAATTTTCTAGTAGCTGCATCAAAAGAAGTAAAAGGAAACAGGTAATATATATTAGTTTTAACAATATATTGTATTGGACCTCGTATTCCAAAATGTTATCACTTCTAGGTAATTACTATGAACATAGGAAGGAGGTTGTGGACTCTTTGTAGTAAGCCTTGGAGTCCGGTGCGTGTTTTACCTTCACAGTCCATCCCAGTTTGGGTAGCCACGTTTCAAGTACTCAGTAGTGACACGTGGCCAGTGGCCACCGTTTTGGGCAGAGAGTGAGAGAATGGTCATGGGAGGTCATGCCGGATTTGGGCATCACGGTGGGACCCCGCTGTGATGTGGAGCCAAGCGTCTGAGCCAGCCTCCGTGGACTGATGCTGCTTCTAGAACGTGTGACGCGAACCTTCTCCATCTCTGCAGCGCGCCTCTCAGAAGGGGAGCCAGGATGATGAGGAGCAAGAGGAGGGGTGCGGGGGGGGGCACCGATTTCACAAATAAGAAGATCGGCTGGAAGCACGTATACTAGTCGCCCGAAGTCACCCATCTAGTAATGACAATCACACAGAACGGGTGCTCTCCACTGTGAGCCGCCTCTCCCCAGGCCTCGACCCCGAGCCTGGGAAGTGAGGGGCCCAGATGACTCCTCCACGAGCCCTGGAGACGTTATGTGTCAGCAGCGTCTTTGGCCCAACGGTGTACATGCCGACGTGCCGTTTGGCATGTGGCAGTAAGTCTTCCACGACCGTAACAGCTGGGGGTTGGGGACGCCTGCATTTCCATAGCTTCAGTGTTTGGCTGGAGGAATGATTAATGATAAAAGAAGAAAACAAATGGTCTGAAATGCAGATCCCTCAGCCAAGTCTCACATGGCTACGTCCCAGTAGTGATAAATAATAAAACAATGACATCACTCTCCCTGTGATCCAATATGGTGTGAAAGGAAAATAAATGGCTTATCGCTCGCGAGCTCCAGCTCTATTTTATATTGTTTTACTTCTTTTGAATGTGTTTTTCTCAGTTGCTTCAACACGATGAGCTGTGTTTCTATCAATTATACCCCAGCATTCAGCATATAAAACATTCCTCAACCAACTCACGGGGACATTTCATGTGCTCTTTTCCCGGTTGCTCCAAAAGCTCAGAACGCATTCGGGACGTAGTCACCCCAACCTCCAAACCACGGAGTCGCTTACATGCAGGCACCTGTGAAGACACGGCCCCCGAGCCTACACACGGGAATCTTTGGAAGTGAGCTGCAGATGACATGGCTTCAGCAGGGGACACACGTCACCATCTGCTTTAAGTCACTGTAAGTCCGCTGCTACGTGGACACAGCGCGTGGGCAAAAACGTGCCCCGTGGAGGGGGCGGCGGGGACGCTTGTCCAGGGCCCATGCTGGGGCGTTGACCCGGTGTCGCCGTCTTGGCACACAGTTCTTGTTCAGATCGCGCTGGTTCGGGGTGCCCCTGCCTTCCCTGGCCCGGGCGGCGGGGACCATGGAGCAGGGCCCCAGCTCCAGCCGTGGGGACCCAGGATTTGGTATTAATGCTCTGCCCTTAGTACGGGTTCAATAAGTGCCACTGATCTGTTTGACTGAACTTGGTTAGGTCACCTCCGTCCGTGTGACGCCGCCCTAGGAATAGAGGGGAAGCCCTGTCCTCGTCCCCGTGTAAACTGTTTCACTGGCCATTGGTCCCCTAGGAGTCCTCATATTTAGGGTTTGCTGAAGCTCACTCACCTGTAAAAGTGGTCGAAGACTTCCCAGATCCCGCCGCCTCCGCATGCCTCTGGACGAGGATAGAAACACGACAAGGCGGTTTTCCTTTCAAGAAACGGAATCTTCTTTTCCTCTGAAAATAAAAATTATGTGTGCTTGTTGTGTAAACTATTTGCAAAAGCCTGCGGTTGAGAACAAAAGACAATTTGCCACATCTCGCCACCCAAGACAATGGCTGGGACTGGGGACAGCAGGTGCAGGTAAGGAGAGGACTCTTGGAACCCTTGGCGGGTTCTGCTTTGCCCTGCGGGGAATCTGAGGTTTCGTGGATACGATCCTACTGTCCCTTGTGCCCTGGGGTCACCTGCCCTGATGGGAGGGAGAGGAATTGTCCTGCACCCCCCGACAGGTTTTCCCACGCTGAGCCTTGGCTGGACCCCGGGTACCACTCGGGTGAGGGGTGGAAGCTCCAGGCTTGGCTTTGTGCTTGCCCGGCGTCGGGCAGGAAATGGTCTGGGAACAGCACTGCCACCCCAGGCCAGCCACCAGGCCTGGCACACCGGGGGTTCTGCGAGTGGTGGCTCTTCTGCTCCCACTTCTCTCCCCGGGATGTCGTGGAGACGTGGAAGGGAGTGTGCAGGGCCTCTGACCGTGGGTCCCCCTTGCCTCCTGGCCCAGGCTGTGTCCTGGTCCCCTACTTGCAGGGCTCTGGGCCACCTCACTTTGCAGTGAGTGTCTGGGATTTAAGAACACCACAGGGCTGGCAGCAGAGGCCACTTTTCAAGGCACCAAGTGGGCATCTTAGTGTTACAAAGAGGTGACTTTAGGGCACCTGGGTGGCTCAGTGGCAGAGCATCTGCCTTTAGCTCAGGGCATGACCCCGGGGTCCTGAGATCAAGTCCTGCATCGGGCTTCCTACAGGGGACCTGCTTCTCCCTCTGCCTGTGTCTCTGCCTCTCTGACTCTCATGAATAAATAAATAAAATAAAAAACAAACCAAAAAACAAAGATGATTTTCTGGGCCATAAAGTTATCTTTAGAGCCCTGGCTTCCTCCTCTTAACATAGTGTCCATGTCCTAGGGCTTCCCCAAGGTTAAGTGAGGTCATATTTACAAGCACCAGCCTGTGGCTTTGGAAGGTGCTCCCCAAAGTCTCCCCTTGGACCGGGAGCAGCAGCACTTCCTCCTCGACTTGAGAGTATGATACGTTTCCTGGGCACAGCTGGAACCCTGAGAAATTCCTAAATGTGAGGCAGCCTTTTGTTAGTGGGGTTATTTAGTTTGATAGAAGATGCAGAGAATCACTTTTTTTCTTTTTGATAGAGGAAGAGGTGGATCGTTCCTTAGTGTTGGACTTCTTTGGGAGTGAGAACGCTGCCGGGGGCTGTACCAGGCACCGCTCCTGCCCCACAGCTGTCAGATGGCGTGGGGCTAGGGTCTCGTTAAAGTGAAACCTGTTGCTTCCTCCCCTCCCCCCACTGCTGATTCTGCTAATTGAAAAAACTCAAGAAAGCTGTTCCCATGGAGGGAGATTTTTCCCATTTTCTTAGCAGCTCTGGGCACATGTTCTTTTTTTTTTTTTAAGATTTTATTTATTTATTCATGAGAGACACAGAGAGAGAGAGGCAGAGACACAGGCAGAGGGAGAAGCAGGCTCCCTGCAGGGAGCCCGATGTGGGACTTGATCCCGGGACCCCGGGGTCACAACCTGGGCTGAAGGCAGATGCTCAACTGCTGAGCCCCCGGGCTTCCCCTGGGCACATGTTTCAATTCTTTGTTGTTTTTGAAGGACTGATGTGTATACACATACACACTGGAGATCCCTAAATGATTTGGCAACGATGAACATTTATTTGAAGTCTTCAGAGTTAACTCCTTTTGCAACTGCACACGAGCTCTACGATCAAACTAGGCGGTGGTTTTTGGAAGATGATTCGTACCTTCGAGCAATATGTGTTTAGATAATTTTGCTGAGTGTAAGACTGTTGGACTCCACCTATTGGAAGATCATGTTCTTCACCCACGTTCCTTACATCTGGACTTGGAGACACAAATACTTTTCCAAGTCCTTGTTTTGACTTTTCTTCTTGACTTTTCTCATGATAATCATCAAAGAAGGTGAATCTTTGAGCTGGAAAACAGCAACCGTAGATATAGAAAGAATCATTACAGGTGAACGCAAACCCCAGACCACGGCAATAACTCCCCTTGTTATTTTTAGAGTGACCGTCGTCAGCACATGGCGACTCCAAGTTCATTTAGGGGCTGCCAGAAACTGTAGCCAGTGGTGTGGACCCCGACGTCAGGTCACAGGAAAAGGACCACGAGTCTGGACCAATAGCCCACGGGCCAGCGCGAGAGGCGTCCGTCCTCACCACGCGGCTCCTGCCATTGCCACCTAATGAGACGCAAATCGGGAAGCGTGACACGGAGCTTCTTGGAACTAATGAGATCCGGAATGGAGCCACACAGGTCTCGCCTCAGCGTGAGAACATGTGAGGTGACTTGTTTCTCAATGATTTGGGATTAATCGCAGACTTCTTACTGTTCACTGAATATGCTCTGTGTTCTCACAGTGTGCGGCTTCGCTCACCAGCTCCGTCCCCCCCGACCTTGGCTGGTCAAAACCCACGGTCCTCTTAAGGCCCACGGGGCTCACCTCCTCCGTGCGTGCATGCGTTTCTGCAGAACGTTGTGTGCGCTTCAGTGGGGTTTTCACAGAGCCTGATGACGCGTGTGTCTGCGTTGGCTCTGAGCCCTTTCTCTCTTTAGTCCATCTTTCAAGGCTGTCTCGTTAGGGACAGGATTAGGAGGGCACCAGGGTGCGAGCCCTTTGCGTCCAACACTTCTTCCTTCTCGAGTGACCCCACACGGTGCCCTGCACAAAGGAAGCACCTGTTCAGGTGTGTCCACTCCCATGTACCCTTCCCCGTCCACCATCCCTATCATCTGCCCAAGTCACAAGGGCGGGAGGGGCCATCCATCCATGAAGACCCTGTGACCCCACCTTGGTAGCCGATCTATCTCTGGAAGCTCTTCGGATTTTGTTTATTTATTTATTTTTTAAAGATTTTATTTATTCATGAGAGACCCAGAGAGATGCAGAGACATAGGCAGAGGGAGAAGGAGGATCCATGCAGGGAGCCTGATGTGGGACTTGATTCCGGGACCCAGGATCACGTCCTAGGCCAAAGGCAGACATTCAACAGCTGAGCCACCCAGTCTAGATTTCGTTTCTCGACTAAATTAAAAATGATTATGGAATAAATAAAGGCATGGCATTAAATCAAGAGAAGTTTCTTCTTTTATTGTCCAGCCAACCAGCTAGGCCTAGATTAATTGTTCCCATTTGGTGAAATGTAAATTCTGTAACATCAGAGCAAGTTCATGGACAGTAAAATTCACTGAGGCTCAATTTTATACTTAGAGACAGACATGCCACTCTTGTTTGTTTTAGCCAGGTTACACTCATATATATCTCACAGCAGGGCTTTGCCCATGGGATCTTATTATTTTTGAGGCATGTTGAGTGTTAATTTTTTTTAAACCGAATTGCAGATAATACCTCAGAAGGAGAGAGTATTTCTTCATTAAATGGTAATGATCATATGGAAAGAGGATGATTACCTAGAAAAGGTTCAAAGGTTATTCAGTTATTTCGGAAAAATATATAAATAATAAAGATGTAGACACATAAGAGGTATACGTTAATACATTTCTAAAAAAAAATCTTGGATTTTTATCTCATTATGAAGCCTTCCTGGGATGCAGAACAAATAATAGCAAAAAAAAAAATTTAAAAAGGCTTAAGATTTTTTTTTCTAAGGTAGAGATTGATGTCATATTTGGAAAAATGAAGAATTAGAGTTGGTATCCTACAACTTTCTAACAATTCACATAGACTTTTGGAGTGGACATTACATATGTGTGACCTGACTCGTAGTGAATATTTCTCCTTTTCTTGCTTGAATAAGAGAGTGGGTGTGGGACCTGCTTGTGAGCCCAGGAACACTTGACGTTGGCTGAGATGGGGGATGCAGAAAGACGGGCATCTTGTGGGAAGCCGAGGGTCGCACAAACACGCAGAGACGCTGGTGGGAACGGAGGGTGGAACCGGAGGGGAAACGGCCACGCTGTGTAGAAAGTAGCGAATTTCTGTCACTGCCTGGATGGCTTAGGGGTCAGCATTAAATGGTGGGGACGAGGGGACCCGCCTTAGAAAACAGTGTTGTGTCGGTGCAGAGATGCTCTGGGATGAGCCCTGCCTGGAACCAGCCGGAGGCAGGGTGCGGACCCCCGACGCCGCCGGAAGCCGTGCTGGCCTGTCCTCGTGTGCGGCCCCCAGAGGCGCCTGGCAGGTGCCCGCTCACCAATGCGTGCAGCCCGGGGACTGCACATCGGCGCTGCATGGTTGCATGTGGTTCCCGGGCCTCCTGAATGACGTGCTCCTACAGTCTGAGGGTCCGAGAGGTGCTCCGGGCGCCGGGGGCAAACCAGTTCATGTCTGCTGGTCGTGTCTCCGGGACCCAGAGCACGAAGGGCCTGGCCCCGTGTGCTGTGCAGCTCCTCCTTTGGGGGGTGATGGCGCTCAGACCTCACCCACGCAAGCCTGGGGTAGCAGGAGGTTGGAGCCGCCACCCCAGTGTCTCCCACTCGCACCTGAGAGCCAGCTGCACCCGCACGGCCTCACTCCTGCCCACGCCAGTCTGCAGTCTCCCCGGGGTGGAGACGACGTGGGTCGCCCTGCCTCTGAGCCCCAACTCCAGCCTCTTAGGGCCCGCTACCCATGCCTGTAGAACATTCGGGAGTTAAAAGAAAGCTAGTCATGTAAACGAACCAGGTTAAGATAATTTAGGGCCCCAAACACCAGCATGAGTGCTTGGGAGGTCCTGGAATTTATCCTCCTTTTAATCAAAGCCTCTACCCAGAAATCTTGAGAATATTCTATAGCCCTGAGCCCTTCAGCTGCAAATCAGCCATGCATAATATATCAGGAGATTCTTTTATTTTTTTAAAACAAGACAAATCATCAAACATGACAGGGTTAGTTTCTAGGTAGCTGAAATTACCCAAGTTCCATGACGTCCCGTGATTCCTCACCACCCACAAAAGGCATCTCTGGGTTGGAGAGTATCTTCGCACTGTGAGTACATCCCCTGTGGTCGTCCCGTGGGCCCTGTCCTGTGCTCATGTGCAGGTTGTGCTGTGTCTTGATGTGTGCCTCCAGCTGCTGGTCCTCGACGCTGTAGGTGTGGGAAGGCTGTCCTCCTCTTCTTCCAAGCAGGGCTGGAAGGACCAGGATGGCATACGGCACGGATCTCCCTGGGCAGAGGGGCCAGACAGCTCCCAGGTGAGCAGCCAGGTAAGGACGACTCCTGGGTGCGAGGAAGGGCATGTCTGTGGCAGGAAAACCCGGAGCCCAGCCCTTTATTTCATTTACTTCTTGCCACACACATTGAGGAAGAAACTTGTTGGGTGACTACTCTATGGTGCCGTGCAACGCAACCAGGAAACACATGTTCTGCTTCGGTTTTAGGGCAAAGGTATTTAAACGCTTCCTGGGACATTGTGAATGACCATAGTCTACTACTGAGTGTGTATCCACACGCGTGCACACACATGGGATGGTACCTTCACTTTCAGAAAGATATTGGACTGATTAGCAGTTTCAAATAAACAAAGATAGTGATTCTAGGGGCACCTGGGTGACTCAGTGGTTGAGCATCTGCCTTCGGTTCAGGTCGTGATCCTGGGTCCCGGGATCGAGTCCCACATGGGGCTCCCTGCAGGGAGCCTGCCTCTCCCTCTGCCTGTGTCTCTGCCTCTCTCTCTGCATCTCTCATGAATAAATAAATAAAAATCTAAAAGAAAAGAAAAAATGCGATTCTTGAGTGGGCTGCCTTCCAAAGGCAATCTTTTGTTGCTGAGAAACCAACTTAGGCCTGACCTAGCCCTAAAAAGCAAGGAAATAGCAACCAGAAACCCCTTTACTTTATGATTGAAAAGGACCCCAAAAGTGGTAAGACCTGGCTTCCCCACGCCGGCCTTGCCCTGCCCTGTTTGTTGTGTATAATGATGCCACCACGATGACAATGCAAAGGAAGGACGCAGGGAGGTAGAGTCAGAATGTGTTCTCATGGCAACCTAGGCACTCCTGGGGCACGTCCAGGATCCAGGATGTGCACCTCCCAGCAGAGATCCGTGATGGGTGGTGTCCACGGCCCCTTGGACCTGGGGCTCATATGGGTCTGGTTAAGTGGATATTGCTCACAGGGACACAGCGTGCCCTTGAACCACAGACTGGATTCTCCTGAGAAATGCTCGTAGAGTGTTGTCCCCGAGCCGCCATCCCAAACCGTGGGTTATTCTATCACAATGAAGGAGCAAAATACAAAAGAGGGTGTGGACCGTGTAATCGTCTTTGGCCTTTGTAGACTCCGCGACTCCGGATTCTCAAGATCGACTTTCCCAGCCAGAGAGGCTGAGCTCAGCGAAGAATCGAGACAGAGTTTTGGATGCCCTGTCCCACTCAGTTCCCACTCCCCGCGGGAGAAAACGTGTAAAAGGCGTCGTGCTGCTTGCTCTTGACCTCAGACGGACGTGGGGTTGTTATCTCACTGCGTGGCTGAGTTGGGAATACCAGAAATTATGATTTGAGTTTTTTCCAGATACTGTATCCCTTAGACATAACGCTCTGGTTGAACACAGCTCAACGCAGCCACTCGTGCAGTGTCGTTCGCGGGGAACCCGTCCTCCTCTCTGGGTTGGAATCATTTTTAATTAAAAAAGAAAGTGCCGAGGGTCCGCCGTGGCTCAGGCTTTCGGCTTGGCGCGGGAAGGCCCCCGGGGGCCTGGCGGATCAGAGGATCCCTGGGGACCCGCTGTCGCTGTCGTAGTGTATCTTTGCGGGCTCCTTTCGGGCCAGGTACGAAGCTCCCGCCGGCCGCGCAGTGAAGGCGTTTCAGGCCCCTCCCGGCCGGGCGGCCCCGAGCCTCACTGTCCCTCAGGACTTGCCCCCTGGCTGCCCTCACGGGGCTCCAGCCACAGAAGTTGAAGTTGGGTTCACCTTCGTTGAGTTTTAAGTCTTTGATCACGTCCACTACTGTTGAAATTTGGGACAACGCGGTGGCATTATCTCAAGGTGGCATTGGGCACAAGAGCTTCCCACGCGTGTTTGCGTGGGAGGAGGAAGACGAGTGACATCCGAGGACAAGAAGATGGTGGCTCCATCGTGACCACAGGCCCCCGGAAGACCGAGCCCCCTCAACCACCTGCAGAAAGCAGACCTGTTCGTCACCACCCACGAAAGAGAGAGCGGCCGCTAGTTCACTAGCTAGGAGGGAAAACTGTGACCATCTCCAGTGACCTAGTGACATTGTGCAAAAGCAGAGAAGAGCACAGGGAGGGGAGGTGCGCTCCTCTCCGGGCCGTGGGGTCAGCTCCACACGCGGGGATCGGTCTGAACTCGAGGCTGGGGGTCCGCTCAGGGCCCTGGGTGTCCTCGGGGGCTCACGACCGGCCGTGTGCTGAGCTCTAGGCCTCCCACCCGCGCTGAAGGAGACGCGGAGCCTCACCCTGTGCCGATAAGGTCTGCAATCCAGTCCTAGTAGAACAGCATTGGAGGTTCAGAAAAAAAGGATTTTTGTTCCAAAAAAAGAACCTGGCCCAGTTTAGCAACAAGGCATGGCTTTATTTAAAACATCACGCTTCCCCGGTGGGGGTTGGGCGGGGGGGAAGGGGGCACCTGTGATGAACTGTCATGGGGTTCAAACTGGCATCGTCCTCTGAGTGCGTGAAGTACGGCTCGTCCTCAGGTGCCGCAGGTGAGTACAAAACCCCAGTTTCCAAGGCTTAGTAGGAAGAAAGAATGTAAAACGGCTCATGAATCATTTTTTTTACATTGATTTCATGTTCAAATGAAAATCCGTCTGCACATATCAAGTTCAGTGAACCGTGTGGTTACAGTTAACTTCACCTCTTACCTTTTCCCAAAGTGTGGCGCGAGGGCGCTTCGACTTACGGACGTGGCTCACGGCCTTCTGACCGGGCGGCACTGCCCGGCGACACTCGCTTGCCTGGATTTAACTCAGAGGCACGTGGGCGAGGCTTCCTGCGTGTCTCCCTGCCTCTCCCTCCTCCTCTCCCTCCTCCTCCTCCTCGTCCTTCCTCCTCCCTCCTCCCCTGCTCTCCCCTTCTCTGCTTCTTCCCTGATCTGGTTCCCGGGGTCGCTCTGGTTCCCGACCACCCCGTGTTGGC
Organism: Canis lupus familiaris; assembly: GCF_011100685.1. NCBI lineage: Eukaryota > Metazoa > Chordata > Mammalia > Carnivora > Canidae > Canis > Canis lupus. Next base: position 2,344,431 of record NC_049238.1, read on the forward strand.
TCCGGCATTCATGGCTGATCGGGAGCACATCTAGCACCGACCTGGTCCTGAAGGTTATGGAGCATCTGCGTGGGGCCCAGTGGCGGGGGGCAGCCCTGGAAACCCGGAGGACACACTCCAGCTCCGGGCGATGGGAATTCCCCGCCCTCGCTCCCTGCCCGCCTTCACGCCATGAGGAATCATTTCCACTCAGGGTCCCGGGTCTGTGGGAAAAGTGAGCGAGCACTTGTGGACTTGGTGACTCCTTCCTGGAAGCTCCAAGCAGAACTTGTAACGCTGGGATCATCGTTGTTGGGGACTGGATCTTCGACCCCCTCCTTTCCCGGCGCCATGAGGGAGACGATGCAGTGACAGGTGAGCCCTACGTCGAGGAGCTCAGAGTGGGGAAGGCGGCCTGCTGCCCCTCACGTGCCGTCGGGTGGCGTGTGTCTAGGTGGCTCCAGGGCCACAGCGGGACTCCACCCTGGAGGCCGGGAGGTGCTTTTCCGTGGGGAGAAGCGCCCCGAACACTCCCTAATGTACCCTCTTGTCTTCTAACCACTCCTGGTGTGAAGCCCCGTGGCAGCTTTCAGAGCATCTCTTCTGTGCTCTTCGCGGGGCTGGCACAGAGCAGGGCCGCTGGGGGCCAAGTGGCTGCCTCGGCCCGAGCCCCTCCACCCTCCCGGGCCTTCCTCTCCAGCACGGGTGTGGGTCCGGGGCAGACAGGGAGGCGGGAGCCCAATCAGGTGAGCGCTGTCGCCCTCCACCTACGCGGTCCCCACCGGAGCAGAAGGAAGCGTGGCCGTCAGCTCGCCCACTTCCGCGGGTGCGTTTGGGAAGGTGTGAGGGGCTCATCGCGGGAGCAGAGGACTGTCCGCTGGGCCCAGAGGGGGTCTCCTGCCACGATGAAAACCCAAATCAATTCTGTTAAAGAGGTGATGTCAGAGCTGAGTCCTTGCCTCCCCCGGATGCCTCTGGGAAGTGAAACTCAGCTCTGCAGGATGTCGCAAGCGTAACGCATCCCGGTGGACGGTGGACGGCTCGGCGACTCAGTAACGCAGAGAACCTACATGAGCCTCTTGAACTTTATCTTTGTTTATTTATTTTTTTGGTTGTAGTTAAATGGGGAAGCCTAGTTTAGCCTAGAAACCTTTATCATGTTTGTACGGCATCAGGAAAGTGTCGATGTCACATCGCAGGAATAGTCGGTCGGCAAGGGAACCGTGCGGCTCGTGACACAGAAGAGGAGGCGACACGTGATGTCTTCCTCGTTTCTCGTCTTCCTGGTGATTCCTCGTGGCCACTTAGGACGGCAGAGCCTCGTGGGGCACGTCTGTCCACGCGTGTCAATGGGCGCAGATTTGTGTCAGTGTCGGCACGTAATGAACAAACCTTTAAGAACTTCAGAAAGAAAGGCAGAGAGTTTTCTTCCAGCCCCAGTGAGGACAGGTGCCGGGACGTGGGGTCTTCACGAAGAAAAGCCTGCTCCAGCAGAGGGGCTTCTGGTGGAGGGTTGTGTTCAGTTTTTACACAAAAAGTCACAAATCACGAGACAAAGGACGTTTCAGAAAGCTGCAGACCTTAAGTCAAGCTTCCAGGACCTGCAGGGCTGCATGACCTTAACCTTGTGGGAACTCGGGAGTCTCCAAGTGCTGCTTCCTGCCAATGCTCTTTAGTGAAGCAGGTGCACGGAGTGGTGCGCTCGGGGCAGAAACAGAGCCTGTGCTTTGAGGTTTTCCCGCGTCCTTTTGTCCTCAGTGATGCTCAAGTGTCACATCCCTGGGAGCCCAGGGACAGGGCCTGCGAACTCAAGATGTTGGAAATGTCCTTTGCCATCAGAATGGGCGTTCCAGCGGAGGCGGCGTGTCTCGCAGGTGGAGACACACGGGTGGAGACGTGGGCGTGGGGACAGGTGAGCAGAGAGGTGTGGACAGTGAAGAGTGAGAGCAAACCCCTGATGTGTGGATGGGTTTGGTCACCGCATGGAGTCGCTGCGAGGGGTCAGGCTAAGTGCACGTACTTTCATCCGCGTGGCTGTCTGTCACCTTCAACTCTTCCCTGCAGGGGAGCGTCTGGGAGGGCGACCACCGGGTCTCGGGGAGGATTCATGGAGGGCGTGGCGGCCGGGGCCCCTGGGGCCACCAGAGGGAGACCCGCCTCGCTCTGCACCGGCCCCAGCGCCTCGCGGGTTGTGTGCGGGGTCTGAGCCCCCCCGGACACCGCCGAGCCCCAGTCAGACTTCTCTGCTGGGAACAGCTGATGGAAACTCTAGGAACCTCAAGGTTCCTAAAAATGAGAGTGTTCGCTACGTGCTTGAGTTTCCCAAACCAACTGTTAACATTTTGGCTCAGAGCTCAGGGTCAAAGGAAACAAACGGTGGCAGAGGACTGTGGGCCCAGGTGGGTGTGGGCATGCCGTGGTCTGCCAGCGGGCCCCTGTCGCTCTGCAGATCGGACTTTTGAAGTTTATCTCGCCTCTCTGTTGGGGTTCCGACCTTCTGGGATCCCCAAACCTGCACTAGATTGGGGATCGCGGGGCTGGGACTTGCAAAGGGGAGCATAAATCGGCAAAGTCCTCACGGGCACAGAGGAAGCACTTTCCCGTGGGTTCTAGGGTCTTCGGGGCACTTCCTGGAGTAAGGAAATGTTAACTGAACTGGAATCACAGTCAAGCGCAGAGTAGCGTATTCCAGTAAACACGCCCTGGGTCTCTTGCAGCCTAAAGTTTTGAGACTTAGGGTGATGCCCGTGGTCATGGGACAGGGGTTGGGGGGGCCATGCAGAGCGGAAGCCCGCAGATCCCGCTGTGGCTTTGAGGGGATGGCCTTGGCGACCGCTCCTACCACTTGCACCTGGACAGGGGTGCCCGTGAGCGCGTTCCACGTCATCGCACTGCAGACCGCAGGCCTGGAATCCCGTGTCGACATCCGTGTGCACGATTGATCTGGGGGAGGAACCAGAGATGAAAACAGAGAGCCAGAGCTCCTCGCGCACCAGAGATTTGCTATTTGATGCCAAAACCCAAGTCCTGATGCGGGAGGCATCAAAAGGGGCTTTACGGTGTCGGGATCCCGGTGCTCAGAGTCACTGTGCCTTCGCCCCGCTGCCCTGCAGGAGGACCGTCCCCGCAGCGCGCGGTGCCCCGGGACCAGAGCGCCGTGACCCACCTCTCCTGGCCCTCCTGACCCCCTTCCCCTGTGGCACAGGCCCAATGACATTTTCCAAAATATAAATGAGTTTCTATTCTCTTCCCTCCAAACCTCCGCTATTCACAAATGGAACTAGTGCTTCGGAGGTCTCGACCTCCCGGGCCGACCTCACGACCTTTGGCTGGCCCCTCTCATCCCGTGTTCAGATCACCGCGGGAACTCAGCGTCCCTCAAAGCGCCCTGGTCCTGTCATCCCTCCAAGGGACTCGCTCCCTCCTGTCGCCCACTGTCTCTCGCGTTCCTCTGAGGCAGGACCGCAGGGCAGGGAGGTGCGTTGCGCTTTCTAAATACCAGTCTGTGTTTTCTCCGTCAGGAGCGGATTTTTTTTTGTTTTTTTTTGAGCTTTTTAAATTGATGTTCCATCTGCTAGAGACATTTCTTAAAAGCATTAAGGTGCATCTGTGTAGTGTTAATTTTTAAAAATGCTTTGCCTTTCAGAATGCCCTTTCCTGCTCAATCAATAGGGCGACCTCGGCTTGGAATATTTATTTCTTTGGGGTCTTCGTTGAGGATACATCACGTTACACAAGCATGTGGAGATTCAGTGTCATCATTTATTTTCATGACTTAAAGTCTGTCCGAATCTAAGGATTCGTTGGGATAGTGGATGCAGCTTGTGGGTTTTATGAGCTTTTTTAGTTGTAGCTGAAGGAAAAACTTAAATCTTAAAAAAAGTGTTTTAACTTTACTTCTTACCAATTACGTTGGAATCGCGGTAGGACCTAGATGTTAATTGTATGGTCAGTGCTGAATTATGTTTTCCTTTGCTCTGATTTTCCTGGTATTTATTATATTGCTGATTCCTTGTTGGTGCACCAGGGGAAAATGTTTTATTTTCTCCCCCTCTGCTCTTTCTGAAGAGCAGTTTGCAGCCGGGTCAAGTGAATTAATGAGGGTCTGACCTCCAGCAAGATGGAATTTATGTTCACTCAAATGTAAAGGCACTTGAAAAAGACACAACAGCAAATACACATGCCTAGGCATGCCAAAAAATCAAGGGGTGCAATTTATTACCTCTAAAAAACGATAAACTGGGACTCCAAAAGTTAATTGTGTGCAAATGCAGCCTGGCGTGAAGTGCAGCTCGGTGCTGCCTGCAGGTGTGCACACAGGAGCCCCCTGAGTGGGACGTGGCACAGCTTTTAGGTTGGTCTCATTTATGTCTCTGCTTTGCGCAAATTAAAACCGGGTACCGTTTGCGCCCTGACATTTTAGCCTCTTTGGGGCCCGAATCGTGCATTGTCATCGGGGTCTTGGCTGGAAGCCCAAGGGTGGGGGCTTCCCGTAAAGCACGACGTTGAGGAAAGGAGAAGCAATTTAATACTTGAGATTATTTCGTGATCCAATCATGCCAGTTATTGGAAAGGTGGGGAAAAAAATGTACCACTTCTTAATAGTCAAGCATTTATGATTTTTAAAAACACCAGTCAGAGGGACGCCTGGGTGGCTCAGGGGTTGAGCGTCTGCCTTTGGCCCAGGGCATGATCCTGGGGTCCTGGATCGAGTCCCGCATCGGGCTCCCTGCATGGAGCCTGCTTCTCCCTCTGCCTGTGTCTCTCATGGATAAATAAATAAAAATAAATAAATAAATAAAATCTTAAAAAAAAACACCAGTTAGAAAAATCAGCTAAAAAACATGTCATTAATTTTAATTCCCTATTCAGATGGTGTGAAAAAGAGAGAGGTCTGTGGCCAAAGCCTGAAAGTTGGCGCGCGGAAATGTGTACATGGCACCTGCCGCTCGACGTCCGTATTTTGTCCATAGAATTACAAGTTGTGAGTCCACGCTAGTGCCTTATAGTCTTATAAGCGTAATTACTAAGGCTATTAGTGAAAATTTTAAAGAAATGGAAATATTCTACGGTAGCAATTCTGTTCCGTCGTTTGCTCATGTAGGTTTGACGCATACTCGTGGTTTTATATTTATGCATTCCTGAGCAGATTTCCTCCGGCCTATGTACCCAACTGGCCCAATTCTAAGAATAAGATATGACATTTTTCCTTTGCATATTTCTCATCATTGTAGGCCCTTAGGGACCTATGCTTATAACGGAAATGACCATGAACTCCTGAACGCAGGTAATATCTGCCCATTACAAGCACACTTCGTAAATCAGTTCTGGTAATGCTTGTCCGTTTGTACCACCCAGGAGTTTCTTCTTCATTCTTGGTGTTTTTAAGCCTTTTTTTAAAAATAAATTTATTTTTTATTGGTGTTCAATTTGCCAACATATAGAATAACACCCAGTGCTCATCCCATCAAGTGCCCCCCTCAGTGCCCTTCACACAGTCACCCCCACCCCCCACCCACCTCCCCTTCCACCACCCCTAGTTCGTTTCCCAGAGTTAGGAGTCTCTCATGTTCTGTCTCCCTCTCTGATATTTCCCACTCATTTTTTCTCCTTTCCCCTTTATTCCCTTTCACTATTTTTTATATTCCCCAAATGAATGAGACCATATAATGTTTGTCCTTCTCCGACTGACTTACTTCACTCAGCATCATACCCTCCAGTTCTATCCACATCGAAGTAAATGGTGGGTATTTGTTGTTTCTAATGGCGGAGGAATATTCCACTGTATCCATAGACCACAGCTTCTTTATCCATTCATCTTTTTTTTTTTTAAGATTTTATTTTTCTAAGTAGTTTCTATACCCAAGGTGGAGCTCGAGAACCCCGAGAGCAAGCGTCGCTCGCTCTACTGACTGAGCCAGCCAGGCGCCCCCATTCCTGGGGCTTTGAATGCAACAAAGTCAGATCGTCTCAAGGGCTCCCATAATACTGAGTGCGGGTAGGAGCAGTCAGCTTTCCGGAACTGACGGCGCAGCACGGCTGTGTTTGCGATTATCTGCTGTGTGTTTACTCTCCGGGACAAACACCTGGGGGCACACGCTCCACACCAGGCGAGCGTCAGGTGCTGCAGCGTCAGGTGCTGCAGCGACGGGGACAGCAGGGCTGGGGTGTGCGACACCACGCTCCTACAGGGGCAGGTCAGCGGCAGGATGAGTGGGCTTCTCTCGGAGGAATAGACACTACACGTAAAACCGTTCCACACTCTTCACTTTTGCTAATGCAGCTGTGGTTTGACGACTCACCTGTGAATGCCATTTTGTCCTTCAGCATTCTTTTTTCTTTTTTTAAAAAGATTTTATTTATTCATGAGAGTCACACAGAGAGAGGTGGAGACACAGGCAGAGGGAGAAGCAGGCTCCCTGCGGGGAGCCCGATGCGGGACTCAATCCCAGGACCCGGGGTCACGACCTGAGCCAAAGTCAGAGGCTCCACTGCTGAGCCACCCAGGTGCCCCATCACTCAGCATTCTTAGGGACCAGGTATGCTCCAGGTGTGTGCTGAGCATTGCAACGGACTCTTGATGCATCCATGGGGACAGTGTGGAAATGAGTTTAGCTTGGGGACTCAGACTCCGCCTGCCTGGGTTTGGATCTCAGTCTCCCCCCTTTAGCTGTGTGCACTGGGTGAATGTGTTCACACCCCTGCCCTGTTTCCACCTGGAACATGGACTGGATGGCCGTTCTTTGCTCGCAGCGTTGTTGTTAAATTAAATGTAGATCGTTGCTAGGATTAAATTAAACCCGTGCCTATGTTATGTAAGGGCCCGGGAGACGGCACCAAGCTCACCGTACCCGTGTCTCCCTCGCCGCGGGTTGTCCTGTACCCTGGTGCCCTGTGGGTGCCGGGCTCACCTTGTCTCTCCAGCGTCGCGGCCTGGGACCAGGCGCAGAGCCCAGAGCTGCTGGCAGAAGGAGGACAGTCCCGTCGCTGAGATCGGTGAGTACTGGGGCCCCGTCTCTACAATGACCTGTGAAAATGACTTATTTCCACCGGCCGGATGAGAAAATGCCAAGTCTACTTCCACTAGGATGTAAATCGCACAACGGAAAGGCTCTCGTCTGTTTTTTGTTTTAACCTCACGTATCCCGAGGACTCAGAAGAGCACCTGGCACGTAACAGACTCTCAGTGGAGACGGATGAGCGGGTGCCCGGTTCTGCTCAGCGACAGGACAGGAGCTCCTGCCAGGATGTCATGTCCTCACCCCCTCCTACTTCTGCTCCCAAGGTCCCAACCAGACACCAGTGACCGGGGTCCGGGAACATGAAATGTGAGCAACACGTTGTGAACCTGTGGTCATCGGCAATTTTCTCCTCTGACACAGCTTTTTCCTGGGAAGAGTCAGGGTCCTGCCTTGAGCCCGGGTCCCGTGTTCGCCCTCCCTGGGGACGATCCCCCATGGAAGTCAGAAATGCAAGAGTGACGGTCAGGCTCAGGTGTGAGTCTTCCCTCCTGTCCCTTCCCTCCTCCCTCCTCCCTCCTCCGCCCTTCCTGGTTTGCCTCCTCCTTTCATCCTCCCCCTCTCCTCTCCTCTCCTCGTCATTTCCTTCTCTTCTCACTCTCTCCCCTTTCTCTCCTCCCAAAATTCTTAAGAAACTCCCCCCGTGTCAGTCCCTGTGCCCTCCTGCCCTTACGGAGCTCCTCCTCTAGACAGACATTCGTCAAACCATTACACGGACACGTGCAAAGTGCCAATGCTGCGGTGAGAGCTTCGGGGGCTCCTGGGGCGTCTAAGGGGGACTTGTTGGGGGGTGGACGGCCGTGAGGCTTGGGACGGGTTTGGGTCTGAAGGGCGAGGGACAGTCTGCAGTGAAGGTCATTCCAGAGGGAAGGAAGGGCTCGGAGCCTGGGCGGGGATGGAGCACGGGGCCAGCATTGGAAGGACAGTGCGGCCGGGACGGGTGAGGCTGAGGTCATGGAGGGACCACGCTGTGTAGTTTTGAGTTTGGTCTCTACCCAGAGGGTGACAAGAGGCGTTGAGGGCTCACATTTGTGTTTTGTTAAGATCCTCCAGGGGCGCCCGGGTGGCTCGGTGGTTGAGCGTCTGCCTTTGGCTCAGGGTGTGACCCCGGGGTCCCGGGATCTAGTCCTGCATCGGGCTCCCCTCAGGGAACCTGCTTCTCCCTCTGCCTGTGTCTCTGCCTCTCTCTCTGTGTCTCTCATGAATAAATAAATAAATAAAATCTTAAAAAAAAAAAGATCCTCCGGCCGCAGTGTGCAGAGGAGATGATGAAGAGAGGAGGAAAGACCAGGTTAGCAGCATCGCAATAGCCCAGGTAAGAGCTGGTACCGGAGGGGAGAAGAGAGCCATTCAGGAAGAGAGATCCAGAACCCAGTGCGAGGGGCAACATCAGGGGCAGGGAGGGGCTTCAGGAGTGCAAAGCGGCGAGGTTGGTGGCCACCAGCTTGGCGTTCACCCCCCTGCCCGGGGGGAGCGGTCTCTGGAGGCCTGGCCTTTGGGCCCGACTGCGGTCCTCAGTGCACCTCATACTTGGCTGCCTTGGAACGACATCTTCACCAGGGGGATGTGAACAGTGACATTCAAAGCTCGCAAGGAACGGGAGGACCGTCCCGCAGGTGCTCTGTCCGGCTGATGTCCAGGACCTCGAGGGATACGGCATGCTGGGCCCGCGCGGTACTGGGGGCTTGGCGCCGCGGGAGGAACCCCACTTACCAGGACCCCATGTCGGAGCACGGGGGAGGAATGGGCTCGGGCATGGGCATCCTGGAATGAGAGGGACGGTGGAGGCCGGCCAGCCCACCCAAGAGCCCTTTCCACAGGAGGCCCGAGGGCAGGCCAGCCACTAAGGCCATCGGGTGGTGCTGCCCAGAGGGCCCCCGGGTCCCTGGTGGGGATCCAGGTGGTGGTTTTGCAGGGCGACCTGGGGCCGGGAGCCATGTCGGGGGGGGCAGGGTGGCCCCACTCTTGGGATTTCTTCTGAATGCCCGTCGCCTTCCCTGAAGCCTGTCCTCTGCACTCGGCCCCGTGTGGGCCGTGGAGATCGCGCCGCTGGCTGCCGTCTGTGCTCTTGGAGAGCGTCCCCGTGGGGCCCCCGCTGTTGGCTCTGAGCGTCCCCAGCAGCCCGCCAGCTCCAGCGCCCCCGGCCGGTCCTACCCTGGTCTGGCTGCTGCTGGGTTGTCGGGTTCCCTTTCCAGAGGCTGTTCCATCTCAGGGAACACGCTCCCGCGCTTGTCCGACGGTGTGCGGGTCTGGGCCCTGTTACTTCCTCGTGGCTGGAAGCACATGTGCCCACATCGATTTTAACGGCCAAGAGTTTGGTTTCGATGGAACGCAGGCACCCAGTTAGGTGTAAATTCCAGAGCCACCGCGAGCATGGGGCATGGGGACACCCGGTGTCTGCTCTCTGGCGCCCCTGCGGCCACAGTGGGTGCGGGCGACGCGGGGCTCGGCACCTGCTCTCTGTGCCAATCAGGCTCCTGGGAAGACTGGCTTTTCATCTGAGAACTCGGGAGGACTTGGAAACGGGGACGGCCTGGCAGGGGACCAGCTGAGCTCCTGAATCGGGGGGCGGCGGGGGGGGCGACACGGGTGACCCCCTGTTCAGCCCTCAGGGCTCCCAGGCAGGCCGAGGGTCACACGGGAATTTTCAAAATGTAGCTTGCCGGCCCTTCTTGTCTTTGATGTCAGTGTCTCCAACGAGAGAATGCTTAGGAAACGTCATCAAACAGAAGAAAATTAAGATTGTTGTAAAGTGATGGAAATCGTAGCTTTGAGCTGTTTCAGTGATGACTTCTGCAATGAGGGCACTTGCTAGTAGCATGTACTTAATGGGAACGTTGTTGTCATTCCTTACAAACCTGACAAATTAAGAATGGGTTTTAATTGGAAAAATAATTGTGAAATGGGAATATGACACGTGCTGATGATAGGTCCTTGTTAAATGAAATGTTAATTATTGCCAGTGGATGGAAGAGGGAACGCATCCCAAATGTGAAGATAAGGGCTGGCCCCTTTATCTTCGGCAAGACCCAGGGTGCCTAGGAGAAACGCGCGCTGCGCGCTGAAGTAAGGCGAATACTTTTGAACAGATACCAGAGGAGGGGAAGCTGTGTCCCTGGTGGAGGGTCCCGGACTAAACTATTATTTCAGTGAGGTTAGAATGAAGAGGTGTTTGTTCATCAATACGTGTAAGATTCTCTGCTTTCAGAAAATTTAAGAATATCCTAAGATATTGGGATGGAAGTGGCTAAAATTAGGTTGACTTTTTCTTTTTCTAAAAAGATTTATGTATGTATGTATGTATATATGTGTGTGAGAGAGAGAGAGACCCTGAGCAGGGGCGGGGCAGAGGGAGAGAGAGGGCGGATCCTCGAGCAGACTCCTCATTGGGCACGGAGCCCGACATGGGGCTCGATCCCAGGACCCTGAGGTCAGGACCTGAGCTGAAATCAAGAGTTAGATGCTGGTTAAGCATCCGAAATCAGGTCGGCTTTGATAGTTACACCTTAAACCCAAAACAGAATGGATCCGATCAGAGACAAGCAAAGACAGAGAAGAGCCGCCGAGTAAGCTGCCAAGGGTCAGCAGGGGCGCCCACCCCGGCCCTGATGCCTGGGAGAAGCTTTGGGTCCTGCTTCACGACGCCCCTCCATCCCCGTCACCTTTACCCTCCTGCCACATTCTGGATCTGGTTTCACACTTTGACACCTTGAGCTTCGTCCCTTGGTGGCCTCGTGCTTCTTGCACTGGCTGAAGCTGGTGCAGCGTTTCCAGAACACAGATTCCCCAGCTGGTGACCCTGGTCAGCCCCCGGGGCAGAGCATCTAGGCTGTGGCCACGGAGAGAGGCCAGTAAGAAGGTGATTGGTCACCACGGAAACAGGGAAATGGGGACCCATGGGGACTCTTCTGCTGTGAAGTCTTCTCCACTCTCTGTCTTCCAACTATTTCATTGAATTTAAACGTTTTCTGCTCTTTCATAATATCAACTTCCAAAAGTTGTTTTATTCTCAAAATGTTTTTGTTCTCCAAATATTCTTTTTTTTTTTTTTTAATGTCTTTAGTGGTTTGTTGTATGGATGCACTACCTTTTCCTGTTCTCTGACACTATTAGTAAAATCTTAGGGGATGTCTTCAATGTTTGCAAAGCAAAGTATATTATTTTGGGCTGTGTGTTTCATATTAAAATGTTCAGAGAGTGGCACTGAAACAGGAATTGAAGGCCTGTGTTCCTGGGGGTCTTTCCGCAGGGTTGGTGGCGGGGGACCCTGCCAACAGTGCTGTGACGTCTTCCGCTGTGGCTGGCTCGGCCAGGCTCCTGCCCAGAGCTCCCGCTCTAGGGGCTCCGTGGGGGTGGGGTGGGGGTGGGGACTGAGCGAGCGTGCAGGAAGCAAGCGCTCACTGAACCCCCGTTGTCTGACCGGTATGGCTATAGCGACCTTCACTTGGCCTGACGCCCCCACCCAAAGACCCTCTGTTCTTCCCCAAACAGTAAAACTCCTCATTTCTGCTAAGGAGGGGAGGTTGGAGGGGACCCGGGGTTGGTCCCATCACCCGCCACCCCTCCTCAGTGGGCTGTCTGGGATCCTCTGATACCTGGTGGGTGGTGCCACTCTCTTCCTTTGCCAATGGTAGACTTTGCTGATGGATTAAAACCTTGCTTCTGACTGAACTTTGACATAATCCATAATCTTACAACTTCCTTTTTTTTTTTTTTTATCTCTTTGTATTCCCAGAACTTTAATTCTGAAATACTCGTAGACCTTCTCAAGAGTGTTGCTGCTGCGATGAGCACCCACATTCCTCTCACGGAGATTGATCAGGAGATCGCTCAGACCATCGTGTTGATGTCTGACCTCAGCCCCCTTCTTTTCTTGCTGAGCTGTCAGTGAGAGCGTTGCAGAGAGCATGCTATTTTAATCCTAGATGCTTCCACGTACATTTCCCAGGAACAAGCACATCCTTCTACAGAATTTCAACAGAATTCCTATGCTTGCTGTAGGGGTCTCTTCTGCTGCTGTAACAAGTAGCCATAAAGTTATGATTTTGCAGTTCTGGACATCGGAAGTCTGAAACGAGTAGTGCTGGACTCAAATTCTGGTGTCGGTTGGGCTGTGCTCTTTCTAAAGGCTCCAGGAGGGAATCCATGTCCTTGCCTTTCTGGCTTCTGGAGGCTGCCTGCGTCCCATGGCTCGTGGCCCCCTCTGTCTTCAAAGCCATCAGTGGCTGATGGAGCACACTTCTCGAGGCACACCACACCGGCACTGATGCTCCTGGGATGACACTGGATCCACCTGGATGGTCCAGTAAACCATGACCTGTTCATGCCAGTGCATAGAGCATCTACAGCCTTCCGTCCTCTGGCTGTGTGATCCAGCATGGGGTCTGAGGATTAGGGTTTGAAAACCTTTTTTGGGAGAATATTATTCTATCAGACTTGGGATGTTTAGCATTATTGTAACTATTTACTCTTTCCTCCCAGTCGATCCAATGATGTCCTTCAGGCTGACCTAAAACAATCAAAGTCCCTGCACAGCACTAGCTCTTAGGTCTCCACTCTCTGGTAATCGAATGGCTCCTTGGCTTCTTTATCTTTCTTGATGGGCATTTTGAGAGTGTAGGTCAGTTGATTTGCAGAGTTCCCAATTGGTTATTTTGAATAAATGTAATTTTTTGGTAACGGAGCCAATGCTTTAGACCTAAGTCATAAAGCTGCTTTTGTTTCTTTACGTTCTGAGAGAAGAAATGTGTTGTCTTCTAGGAGCACAACTGAGAGGCACCCCCACTGCTCGCTGTTGTGGCTGAGGGACACGAACACAGAGCTTTCACAGGGTGAATGAAGACTGTCACAGTGATGGCATTTTTTCACATGTGGCTGAAACATCCCCTTTGCCCTCTGAAATATTAAGTTGCCAATCAGTTCACAAACAACATTTTCCAGGTTTGTTCCCTGTTGTTATGCATTTTCACCAACATGCTAGTCATTTCTCCAAACTTACATGAATAGTCAAGAAACCCATAAGTTGACCATTTCCACAATAATATCATATTTCTTTTGTCTTCCCATCTCATTTTGTTGATAGATTTCCCCCGTTTTGGAGACTGTTGGAGAGTACATACTCCCCTTCACACTGTCATTTCTGCATATGGTTAAAAGTACCATCTGTGAATTCTTTCATCTGGTTCATTTAACTGGTTCATATATATGTGTGTGTGTGTGTGTGTGTGTGTGCGTGTGTGTGTGTGTATATACATACACACATTTTGTGTGTATGAAAATTATTTATCTTATGGTTGCTTTTAACTTGCATTTTTCGAAAGAAAGTAGTTTTGCCATATTTTCTTTTCAATGCTATTTAGCTTAGTAGACATTTAATGCTAAAGGGGTATTTGGAACTGATTATTTAGAATAAAGACTAACTAGCAAGATTCAGTATTGGCTCATCTTTATCGTGTCCCCATCCTGAGCCAAGCACTGTGCTAGGAATGTTGCGTATTATTTCCAATCCTCAGATTCTAAGAGGTAAAGACTGTCAGAACCTCTGTGGCTTCCCACAAAGGACTCATTTAGCACATAGTGGGACCGGCTTTCTCATCAGCGTGTTTATTTATAGGATTTATAACAACTGGCAGCTTCTCCCTACAAGGAGAATCATGGATCAGGAAGTCCAAGATGCTCACATTTTCCTTTTCAATTAGGCCAAAATCATTTCTTGATAAAGTGACCACTTATCAGACTCAAAAACATTCCATTGGGTTAATTCTCACCTTTAAATGTATGCATCATTTTGGGCGAGAGGGGTTGGGGTTCCTTATATGAGCCATGTCCTGAAAAGAGTGTGACTATTAAATAAACCCTGTTAGTCAGAACTCTCAGACTCTTTCACTGCTTTTGATTTTTAATGAGAAAAAGCCTATTGGGAGCGAGGAAGTCATATAAGGAAGTGAAAACACCCTGAAGTGTAGGTCTTGGCCTCAAGACAATGATTTCAACCCCTTTGCCTTGCCTTCTTCTCTTTGCAGCTGGAGTCCTGGACTGTCAGATTTTGTTGAGAGTGATTCTTCTGAGACAGGAATCCTTCACCTGACATCCAGGAACGCTCTGGGTAGAGCAGAGAATCCCATTTGATGTGCACGCATGTTTATGTGTGCATTTGCTGGGAGAGGCTACGCAGCCCTCAAAAATCAATGAAAGGACTGGGGGCCCTGAAAAGGTTGACGATGACCTCATTGGAAGATCTTGGATTCTTAAACAGATTCAATTAAGTTCATTCTGTGCTGTGTGTTAAGGTAGGACAGTGGAGTCACACACTGTATGGATGAAACAAAGTATTTTGTGGTAACTCTTCAATCAGAATATGAGTCGATCCCCATCATGCATCAACAAACATTTATTTATTCAAACGTTTTATTTAACAAATATTTATTTAAAAGAAATATTTATTTAAAGATTGCATTGAGCTTTTCTTGGGCACCAGGCACTGTGCTATGCAGTAAGGACATAATGGGCTCTATTCTAATGGACCAGTGGTCAAGCAGGGTAGGAAGACATTAATCAGATAATGTCCCTAACAGATGCCTAACTACGGTCTGTGATTAGGGCAGGGCAGTGAGACACAGATTTCTCTCTGTGGTCGGGAGGGAAGGTCATGGAGGAAGTGGCCTTCAAGTTGGGATCTAATGGGTGGGGAGGAAGGTGAGCTAACAGAGTGGAAGGGGTAAGTAGAGAAACCTGACAGAAGGAGGGGAGGCTAGTGCTTTGGAGGAACTGAAAATTCAAAGGATTTTTGCCAAACAGCAATGTTCGAAAATCCTACCAGGAAACTTTGGAAATCGTGGGGCACGAAACTTAAGCGAGTTCCCCTCCTCTCTCCTGGATACTCAGCTTCACGTCTTAAATAGGATTTTGGTCTTTACCCTGAAAGCAATTAGGGCCCATTAGGGAGATGAATGACATATACATTTTGAAAGTTTCTTCAGGTTGATTCAACTAGATGAGTATAGAGATCCTTCTCCCTCCCTCTCTCTGTGTATCTGTAACTACATATCTATCTATCTATCTATCTATCTATCTATCTATCTATCTATCATCTATCTATCTATCATCTATCTATTATCTATCTATCATCTATCTATCCATCCATCCATCCTGTCATCTATCCTATTCTATCTATATCTATCTGTCATCTATCACTCCTATCATCTATCATCTATCATCATCTATCTATCCATCTATCCTGTCATCTATCTATCATCTATCTATCTATCTATCTATCTATCTATCTATCTATCTATCAAGAGAGGGCAGAGTGGATATAAAGATAAGTCAGGAAGTTTTTCAATGTCCCCGTGGGACGTGATGGCAGGTTGGACTAGGGATGGTGGAAATAAAGAGAAGTTGATGGATGTGAGAGTTATTTTAGGAGGTAAACCTGCACATCTTGGCAGTGAATAGATTTATGTGCTGAGGTAGATGGAGGAGTCTGGGGTGATGTGTAGGTTCCTAGCGTGTGTGGACAGATGGTGCTGCCATTGCGTGGGGCTGGGAAGACAGGGCAGGAACAAGTCTGGGAAGAACATGGATCTGGTGGGGAGATGCGGGGCTCCAGGTGGCCCGAAATGGGGGAGTTACCGTGTCAAGCATTTCCATCGCACATCTGGACAGAGCTGCATGGGCCTCAGGACAGTGAGCTTCGGGTAGAGGTGGAAGCGTGTGTTGTGTGTGTCTCAGGTGTGCACAGATGGGGTTAACACTGTAGGTCTGGGGGTGGACTGAGTGGGATGGCACTTGCAGGAGGTTTGCCCGTGGAGACGAGGAGGGAGAGGCAGCTGCTACGGGGGCCGTGCTCCCGTCTTCTTGCCTTGTAATGGAGAGACCCGCAGTGTGCTCAGAACCTGATGGAAGAGCCTATTTAAGACGTAAAGCTGAGTATCCAGGAGAGAGGAGGGGAAATCGCTTAAGTTTCGTGCCCCACGATTTCCAGAGTTTCCTGGTAGGATTTTCGAACATTGCTGTTTGGCAATGTTATTCCAGTGGTGAAGCTACAGTGTTGACGCAGAGATTTTGTGAATATGTCTTATCTATAAAATTAGACAAAGGATGGTGTTTGTTTCCTGCTTATAAACGTCCCCGTCAATGCGCTCGCTTCAGTACCTGGCAGTCAGCAGGGCTTGGGGAGCAGTGCAAGTTATTTCAGTGCACGTCTTTTTTTTTTTTTTTTGTATATATATTTTTTTATTGGAGTTTGATTTGCCAACATATAGTGTAACACCCAGTGCTCATCCCGTCAAGTGCCCCCCTCAGTGCCTGTCTTTAGAACCAGCTCCTCCCAGGAAACAAAAGCCCAGCTCAGTCAGTGAGATGCCTGAGGCCACACAGCAGCCCTGGGGCAAAGCTCAGACCATCCCACTTTCTACTGCAGAGCCCCCATCCCGCTCCACACCGCTTCCTGGTAGTGGGTTCAGATGGCTTTAGGGAGAGACCTTGGCCGCTCCTTGGTAGTTAGTGTCATGAGTTAGCACTGGTCAGCCCAACCCACTTCCCCAGCCATCTGGGACAACAGAAATAGGGACAAGGAACTGCACAAAGAGTCATGCGAATTGAATAAACAAGACAACGTGAATTTGGCAATTGTACAAAAATCTCCCTTTTCACCAATTTTTTAATCCTTGAAGCTTTTGCTAGCTGGTTCATGTTGGCTAAAAATTTGGCTAGTTTTCTTCACCACTTTTTCTGGAGGCTGTCTTCTCTCCTCCCCCGGATCAGCCTCATCACAAAACTGTGCTACTTTTGTCCCGTGTGGGCAGGTGCACCCATGTTCATGGGCTTCCCTTCCTCTGTCCTCCAAGTGTCTCCAGCATGGGGACTTCTTACTGGCCTCCTGTCCTCACCAGCCCTCTGCAGGCTCTGCAGGCTCCTTTCCCCGAGGGAAAGCCCAGGATCAGGAATTCTCTGTTTGCTATCATTTTACACGTGCAGTTTGCTTTATCAAGTCAAACACCAATATAGCACAGCGTATACGATGTGTGCAATTTTTAACAGATTATTTAGCAATTTTCTTTGGGGAAGCAGAAGGGAAATACCGCTTTTACTGTCTTGTCCTGGCAGCTGAGACTCTTTTTGAAATGCTAGTTTCATTTCAGATTTGGTAGAACGTTCCGATGTTGCCCGGTGTCAGGGAAATTGAAAGGAAATGTGTCCTTTCTTTCTCCTTCCTTTCCTTCCTTTCTTCCTTTACCAGAAGTAGAGCATTTGTTTTGTATTTGTAAAGTATTTCCAGATTCAATGGTGGAAATGTAAATGCAGAAGTGCCCAGGTTGGGCTCTCAGAGCGAATGTAGGAAGCGGCGTGTTCTCACTTCTCTGGTGTGAGGCTGTGTCCCCCCCACCCCAGGTCCCTACCATCACCTTGTAACTTCCCCTGATGTTTGACAACGGTTGCTGCAAATAAATCCTGGTTGGTTGTTGAGTGAATGAATGAATAATTTAGTGGGTGATGCTATAGCGTGAAGACCACTGGGCCTTTAGAACCCAAGGAAGGCAGCCCACGCACGGTTTACGGAGAGCAGACTCATCAACAACAGTTGAGTTAGTAGCTAACACACCATCAAGCTACCTGCAGTCTGTATTCCTTTCCTAATGCAGTCTTCTTAAGCGATTTCTTCTGTTAAATATGGACCCAATATAAGTTGGACCCAACTTACATGAGGAGTTATATATTATATGTAATGACATGTATATTATATTATTATTCTGTTTCTTTTGCATACATCTCCCCTGATCTGTTGTTTCTTAAAAACACGTTCTAAGGTGTACTGGAATGTTGAGAATTGCAATCTGTGCCCACTTCCTTTCAGGGCTGGCTCACCATTTCTATTAAATTTAATTATTTACACCCTTCAGTGGGTGTTTACAGCCTGTTAGGGGCCGTGCTTAAGGGCTGGGTGTATAACTTTGTCCCACGAGGTAGAAACTCCAAGTTCACAGGCAGGGAACCTGAAGCACAGTATGTGAAGCTGGTGTTGGTCGGGGTGGAGTCTACACTAGAAGTGACATCTGTCGGCCTCTGAATTCCAAGACTGTAGTCATCATGCTGTTATTTATTAAAATGCATAATACTTGATATTTCTTAGTGGAGGTTTAGAGAATATAATTAATTCAAAGGACATATCTACGTGTCTCCAGAAGACTAACAGCAAAGCTCCATCTAAAAAAAGGTCATTCACCCTCCGTCCCTTTGCAGGCTCTCATCCAATCGATGGTTGCACGCCCATTCAGGATGAACTTCTTGCAAGAACAGGCATCTGTTTATTATGCTGAATTTATTATTCGATGCTTTACGTTTTCATTAGCAAACAACAACAGGTAATAATCCATGTGATCACGTGCATTACACTGGCATCCATGACACGTGAGGCTTAGGAATGCCAATCTGGAGCTCATTAGCGCCTTTTCCAAGGTAACCCTGCATTCCTCAGGTAAGACGACTGAGAAAACAATGAGATTGTCTGCTTCTCACCAGAGACTGAATTAGAATCCACTAGCAGCAGGTGGGATCGGCCCATGCCTCACTGTCATCTCCGGTCTGATGTGGCCCCAAGCCATGACTTCTACGGGAGCCCACAGACACCTGCTGAGCACGCAGGAGGTAGATTCTGGGAACTGGGACTCCCAGCTTGCATTTCCTTGTTTCCTCCTCTCTGCTCCCCAAAGGCAGGAGTGATTTTTAGCCCTGAGACCAGGAGCTGCTAGGAACTTCCCTGAAGTAGGCGTGCAGTGGGTAGATGGTGTTGGGTTGTCTAGGTCAGCACACATACTCTTAACCACTGGGTTCCTCCACCCCTTGGTGTGGTCCTGAGGCTCCAGCACTTGAGCTAGTAGTCACATGCTAGCCAGCTGGTCTCCAACGTGTGTATCACACTGTGAAGCCCTGCAGACCCAGCGACAGAGCCCAAGACAAAAATGCTCCTTGGCACAAAATTCTGCAGTGCTTGCGCTCCTGTTCAACCCCAATGCTCTCCAGACATGACGGCTAGACCGTCTAGACCAGATCTGCTCAAATACATGATAGCTCACGCTCTGTGCTTCAGGGCCACAAAAGAGTGGTTTTGGAGTTTGATTAAAAAAAAAACCCCAAATTCCATGGGATGCCGGGTGGCTCAGTCGGTTATGCATCCTGACTCTTGATTTCCGGCTCAGGTCATGATGTCAGGGGCACCTCGTTGGGCATGGAGTCTGCTTGAGATTCTTGCTCTCCCTCTGCCCCTCCCCCTACTCTCTCTCTTAAAAATAAAAGTCTGTGGAAAAGAAAAAAAATGGTGCTCCTTTATATTGGTGCATAGGAATTGGAATGTAGAAATATGTATGTCTTTACCTTTAGAAAATCTACCTCAACATAAAGTACATGCCAGGAGTTCTTTACCTTTGCCTTAAGAAACTCCAAAGGAGCTTCTAGCTTCTGCGTGGGGTGGATGAATGTGGTTGGTATTCCCTCTCCTGTCCCCCCACCCCCCAAGCCACACACACGCACTAACCCTCAGTCAGGGACTCTTCAAAGACCACCTTCCAAAGGATGGGCCCCTTTCCTGTTCTTCTCATCCTTCCTAGGTCTTTGGCATTTCCAGGCAAACAGGCCCAAATCCATGGGACTCCAAGTCCTGGTAAGGAAGGCGTCCTCGTAGGGAAGGTGTCCTCGTAGTGGGGATCTGCAGAGGACGCTTAACTGGCCAGATGGGCAAACATCGCAGCACAACTTTGAGACAGAAAGTGAAGCGTCGCTGAACCATTGCCAGTTCCCATGTCCAAGGCCTAACCTGTTTTGCTTTATCACGTTCTCGTGCCACACTTGGGGCTGTGTCTCGGAACAGAGCCTAGGCTGTTGACTTACAGGGACTAATAGGACAGACCAAGAGGGCTCAGAGAAGCTGCTTGACTCCACTGAAAACATAACATACATTTTCCTTTTAAGAAAGACCCAAAGCTCCCCGTGTACATGACAGACTACAGTAATTTCGAGAGGGCTATCGTCGTCGGCCTATCCGGTAGCTAATACGCATTTTAAAAGTGTTCTAAGCACGGGCTTTTATGATAGATGGTACCTGACACGTAAATAATTTCTGTTATGAAAGCCCTTAAATACACTACATAAATTTGATGTTTATTTTTTAGCTTCCTGGCTCCAAGCCGTGGGCTCATCATGATTACTCTGCGTTGGAAAAATTGCCTTCAGAGCTAAGTGCATGCAACTGCAGTGTATCATGGCCTGGTTTACAGCAGGGCCGCCTAGCACGCTCACGCCTGCCTTCCTTGGCCCTCACGCGCCGATTGGATCTTTCTATAAACAAAGAGCATATATATCCAAGTACCATCCCTGTCAAAATGCAATTGTTCAATATGGAAATGTGTACATGGCCACAGTATATCCAGAGGGCTGGCCCATAAATAACGAGGGGACTTGACGGCGCTGCAAAGAAAATTAAATTAAATTGTCCTGCGTTGAAATGGCAGTGGGACGAGCCATCGGGATGGCGGGAGCCCTGTTGTATTGTAAACACATTTCCCCCTTGTGTTCAGAACACACATTATGCTGGTTCAGTCATCAGCCTCTTACTGCAGGGCACACGTGGTGCCCTCGAGGTACCCAGTGCTGCTGCTGAAGCATTGTCCACAGGGCACCGCTTGGGGGGCCCAGCCTCTGCCCCCCAGGGGCGCCCACCAGGTGCACCCACGCGGCTCGCATCCTCCCAGCACTGTTTCCCACATGCAACTTTTCTTAAAAGCATTGATGTAGATTTTGTACAAAAGATGTCCATACGTCTTCCCCGGCCTTGCAGGTGTCTCAAAATTTTAATCCCATTGGACTCTTCAGGCTCGTCTCCTGTTTCCTGCACTTGGTCCCTGCCGTGCAGCCCTGAGCTCTGGGACAGAAGTCCTGTTTCTGGCATCTGGGCTGGTCTTCAGGCTGAATGTTCGGCTTTCCTCAGCCTCTCCACATCCTCCGAGGGCTTGCCCAGAAACCTCCAGATTCCAGAAACACTTCTGAGCACTCTGAATACCTATTACGAGCCTGGACACACTGGGTATATGGAAGAAGCATGTATGCACACGTGTGCACACACACATGTGCACGCACCTCAATAGGGTGAACAGGAGGCAAACATGATCATAGCAGCTCAGGTGTGAAATCTGCCCACGGCCTGGCACTGACCCAGAGGTGGAGTCGCGTTAGACTGTTTTCAAGGCTAGAGAGGATTCCAGAGAGGGTTCTGAGGGTGGAATAGGAGTTCCTCAGGTGACCCAGGTGAGGAAGGATGGTGCTCTAGGCCAAGGGAGGAACATTTGCAGCAACACAGATATTCCGAGGGGGTGGTGGCGTGACAGAGGATTTTTTGGGACAGCAAGGGCAGGGCCCCCACGTGGAGAGCCTTGCAGGTCAGGAGAAATCGCTCGTCTCTGTAGATAGCAGAAAACGACGCAGGTGTCTGCCACAGAGAAGCGACATCTACAGCAGTTCTGGAAAGCTGATTTGTATCGTGGTAGGAGAGCGATTGGAAGGCTGCAGGGCTGGCCGCAGGCGGGTGGCTGACGCTGGGCCGTCGTCCCTGCTCCAGGGCTGGTGACCGCAGCTTTGCCCACCAGTAAAGCCGCTGACTTTGGGGGATGAGCTGTTGTGTGAAGGTCCAGGACGAGGCTGACGTTGCAGCAAACCACGGGGGCCGAACACAGGGGTCGACTGGAATCATTGTGCGGCGGCATCTCTAGGACAGTCAGGTGGGTTTCCTGCTCTGCGGATGCAGGTGAGATGGTGCAGCCTCCAGGATGACGATGTCTCCTCCCCTGGACGGCGGGGACGGAGTGGGGCCGGGGGCTCGGGGTGCAGGGGATGGGCTGGGAGGCTGACATGGGGCACCGCTCCCTGGTGATGACCTACGACTGTTCACTACTTATGTCTTCAAGTTGCACGCAGGAGATTCACAGGGTTCACTCGGTTCAGGACGTCGTGATGCTAAGCCATGCTGTCCGAGGGGCCCGGGGCTCACCAGACGATGAGCCGGAGCCGGGCTTTCAGAGCCACAGTCACGGGAGGGGGCTCATGTCCACAGACGGCGTGCAGCAGGCCCTGGTACTCCTGCCCTTTCTGCAGCTGGAATCATCCCGGGTTTCAATCAGCAAACCACGTACTGAGGACTGAGGACTGAGGACTCCCTCCCGGCTTCCCTTAGACCAGGCCTGCCCGTGGCCCACGCTCCGGCCAGCGCGGTTAGGGAAGCTCCCACCCAGCGCGTGGTCTGGGCCCCTGAAGACCGAGCACTCCCTCTCCCCTTCCTTCCTCTGGATGGACGACGTCCTTTCACTTTGATCGGCCCATTGAAGGTGTACTTTACGCTGAGAAACGCACGGACGTGATTTTTCCCTGCTTGTGTCAGTAGCGACGCGATATTCTTGCTTGGAATGATCCCTGAAGAAGCAGGTGTGCCCGTGGGGAGGACGGTGGGGGGGGGGCTGAGGGGCTGTGCCTCCCCCGCCGTGTGGGGAGGCTCCCTGGGCAGCCGGGAGGGCGAGCGCGGACTCCCCCACAGGCCGGCCTCGCCCCCTCGCTTACCTCCTCGGGGACTTGGGAAACAGCCGCTCAGGCTTCGTGGACGCTCGCTGGCCTGGGAGAGAGATGGTTCGTTGCCGCGTGGGAGCCTGTGCGGCCCGCCCCTGCCACCTCGACTGTGGGCCCCAGGCCACGGCCTGTCCACGCTGCTCTGCTCGGGGCGCGGCGGCAGCCGGGAGGGTGGGTGTCTGCATGACAGACGCTGACTCTGCAGTCAGGCTGGGCAGGAGGGCGGAGCCGCCCAGAGGGTCCCCGGTGCCCTTCTGCGCGTGGGAATCGAATGTCAGAGAAATCGTAGCAGAAGTTGTTATTTGGCACTGGTCCAGCCTGCGACTCGGTAATCAGACGCAGATAAATGTGGGGGACGCGGGGACGTGCGGCCGACAGGCGCAGCTGTGTGGATCCGCACGGCTCCGGCGCCCATGGGTGTCCGCGTCGTTCTCCGTGGAAGTGGTGCCCCCCTCTGGGGGCGCTGGAGGGCAGCTTTCAGGTCATCTGGTCCAGTTTTACAGAACGGGAAACTGAGTCCTAGGTCAGGGGCGTGAGGGGGGCCCGTCTTCGTGGCAAAGCTGACGGCGTCCTGCGAGCCTTTCCCTCGCTGTCTGGGGCGGTCCCCATCGGAGGTCGCCTCCAGGCTCTTAGGGGACATTTGCCCTTGTCCGCAGGTGGATCTTTAAAATCCCCATCACTTGGCATCGTTTGTGTTCGTTTTGATGATGTTTCCCCTCGTTGGCTCTGTGCGCGAGGTCTAACAATAAAATACATGTTAATAATGAATAAAATGTAAATGTAAGTTAATAAACGTAAATATGTTAAAATTTTTTCCCTCCCTTTCTGCCTCTCCCGTGAGCCACGGGATATGAGACTCCCTGAAGTATTGCTATTTTTGTTACTGTGAAAAAAAAAAAAGAAGCTCCTTTGGTTTGGAAAAGTATAAACCATTTCTGTTTTTCTTCTCCCTCCCGAGCCCTTCCGTCTCCGTGCTCACGTGCACACAGGTGTAAGCGGTGTAACCTGAGCACGTACTTGCTAGTCTTCCGACCTGAGTTGACTGGGTTGCAAGCACAGCTTTGTGGGGATGTTTGTCTGTCAGTAGCGCTGCGTTTCCTAAGATGTGCAATATTTTTTAAGGCACTGGTTCATCGTATGCGCCATCGAGTACAAAGAAGCGCCGGAGAGAAAAACGCCTCCTTATGGGAAAGTCCGATTGGATTGTCAGCCTCCCGTCGGCTGGGACTGTCCTTTCACCCCCTCACCCCCTGCATGCGGGTCCCGGGGCTGCTCTGGGGGCCTCAGGGGTGGGGTGTAGATCATCCTCGGCGTCTCTATGCTAGAAACCAGCGTCACCCACTAGTGCGGCCGGGCCGAGCCGACAACAGCCAAGTTTACAGAAGACACTGGTCTCCTCCAGGAGCTACCGAGCAAGGTCATTACTGGACGTTCACAAAAGCCAGCACAGGGCTTCCCTCTCTAGCCCTAGTCTTGTTTTAGGGTCGCACGCGAACGAGCTCTCAGCTGCCGGCGCTTGTGATGAGAATCCAGGAGAACCCTTCTCCTCCTCGCTTGCTGACTCTGGGGTCGCCGCATGGGAGCGTCGCGGGAGCCGTAACACGAACCATCTGGAGCTAGCGAAGGGCGCTCGGCCGCTGCAGCTGTCCTGGGCACCGGCGGGTCGGCAGCCGGGGGCGCATCCCCAGCCGGTGTCCCCGCGTGAGCAGGCGTCTTCTCCGGAGCTCGCTGCCCCAGCACCGAAAGTGACACGCCCGTGTGCTCAGTGCAGGGGAAACACGCGGCTCCGGGAAGACCGGTACACTCGGAGGCTGAAAGTGACCCCACTCATAACCATAGAGCTGAATCGCTGCCCCCCGGGAAGTTCCGTCCTGACTCGGGGGGTCTGATCATCTCCCGCATCTCTCCCGGGCCTCCTTGGCGCCAGCAGCTCAGCTCACGCCAGCCTGGCCGGCCGCGCTGCCTCGTGTGCCTGGTTCTCCCAGAAGGTCACGTATTTTCACCCACTGGCCAGAGGGGAATTGGTACCGCACGTCTGGGGCTTTCTGTCAATGAGATTAGAAGACAGCAGGGAGGGAGTGAAGGAAACTCCTCGTCTTGCTTTTCCTAAATCCCAGATGACGCCCCGGCGCCCATGACATGGGTGCACTTGGTGCACAGGACACTGAGCGCTCACCCCGTGCTCTGCCTCGCTGCACCCGGCACCCCAGCTCCTGGGCCCTGCCGTCTGGCCGGGTCCCCTACACCCCCATCCGCTTTGAAGGGTTGCAGCTTCCAGCTGGTGGGCAGGGCGCGTGGCGCTCACTCCTTTGAAAGCAGGCTCTGGTGTGCTTTTGATTAAATATGGAAAAGCCGGCTGGAAGCCTTGGCACGAGATTTGAAAGGAGGCCTCCAAGAATATCTCAACTCTCGAGTGCTTTAATGTCCTGAGCAGGTTGAAGTGAATGCAGAACACAACATGGGAAAACGAGACGGAGCGAGATCTCCTGGAACCTCAAGGAAAGTTCGGTAGGCTCCATGACCGAGCGGGAGAGGGATCGATCGGCCTTTCTCCGCTGGGCACGCGCACTCTCACCGCATCCAGGACAGCGTGGCCGGGGCAGGGTCTACACTGTTGCGTGTACTCCTTGGGATTCCCTCTGACCATGCTGGCCGGAGGCCCCCCCGTGACCTCGAGGTCCTGTGAAACTCAGGGTCTTCTTTGCTGGGGCCTGCGAAGCCCCCCGTGTGCCAGCAGGTGCGCACAGTCAGCCGCACAGGAAAACCAGCCTCCAGAGGAGCCCATGCGGGGGCCGAGTCCCACCGTGAACTGTTCTGGTCTCCTTTGTAACCCCTCACCTTTCTTGTCCTCCGGCTCTGGACCAGAAGTGCATCGGGCAGGTTCCTGCCTTCCCCGCCCGGGCATCTTCCTCCTCACCTGGGCATCCTCCTCCCCGCCGAGGCATCCTCCTCCCCGCCCGGGCATCTTCCTCCTCACTCGGGCATCCTCCTCCTCACCCGGGCATCCTCCTCCCCGCCTGGGCATCCTCCTCACCTGGGCATCCTCCTCCTCGCCGCACAGATGCTTCCCTGGCTGGGCCCGGGCAGGACCGGCTCCCTCGGCAGCTGGCTGGGCCCCAGCCGTCAGCCCTTAGCACATCCCCTCTCACCGCACGTTTCCATCGCAGTGAGTGTGCTGGTCGGATCCCGGAGGACGGTGCCAACGTTCCTGCTCTGTCCACACTGCTCAGAGCCTCCATTTCTCATCCCAAGAACCGAGCTAGTCCTACCTCTCTGTCCACCCTTCGATTTCGAGAAAACCTGACCTGGATGGTGGGCAAGGACTTTCTGAATTGCAGATGCTGCGCAAACACAAGGTGGGGGCTTTGTGTTTAGGATATGAAACCCAGGCCTGTTCATGGCCTTTATAGGGAATCATGTAAAACAATTAAATTCACAGATTCCCTTGCTGCTATTTTTTCACTTCAGAAGAGAAATGTCACGTTTTTTAAGAAGACTCTGTTACAGCGTGATTTGAGGGCTCACGAAGAAAGGCAAGGTAGAAATATCCCGAGTCCGTAAAACGCTCAGAGACTAGGATATTCTAATACACCTAATTTCGGGTTAACTGGCTCACAGAGGATCCCTTTCTCTGAGCCTTCTATGTATTGAATGTGTAAAAGTCTCTATTGTTTTTCTTATTGTAGGAAGTACAATACACAACATGAATCTTTAATGCTTTGCATCTGAGAGCAAGTGTGGCTTTATTTGAAAATACTGATTGCTTCTAGGGTGGCCATGCCCCAGGTTTAATTAAAAGATGTTGGTTGAGGTCCAACAAGAATGGGATCTGAACTGTGATCATTTGTTACTTATTTTTTCCAAGATGGGGTCTTAAATGATGTTTTTATTTAGTTAACGGGGGGGGGGGGACGTATCACAATTAAATGCCACGTATACCTGTTACTATATCTTTCCCGCTCCCTTACTTTCAGGTCCGAGGGAGCAAAATGCTCGTGTATTCTCGGAGGCCAGGCTCAGTCTGGTCAGGGGACACGACCCATCGTGCAGCAAACACCGTAAATTCATTCTGAAAAATGAGTCCAGTCAAGCCACTGGCTAATATTAAACCAGAGAAAAGGGTAATATTTATATTTATTTAGAATTGGATGCTGTTTTGAGTGCTGTAACCGGAGACTCTCATGTTGGGATCGTCCTGGCATTTTGTTGCTTTAGTCTTCATCCAGGCACTCCTGGATATTTAGAAGAATCCCATCCAAAATGCAAGTGATAAAGTCATGTTCAAGACTAAATTCATAAATAAGGCCTCAGAATGGCAGCACGTTGTGATTGAATGCCTGTGTCACGGGCATAATTTATACCTATACATTTGAAATATAAGCTTTCTAATTTAATGGTAAATCACGGAAGCCACTTGTTCTTTACGGGCTCCCGGCTCCTGCCTGGGAGCTGCAGCGGGAAGTGAGGCAATTCTGTAGGAGCACGACTGGTCCATTTGGAAGGAGTCTTGGAGGGACCCTGTCCCACCCTCCCCTGGCTCTGCTGTCAGTGATCTGGGGAGCAGATGGGAAGGGAAGGGAAGGCCTCGATTGTGGGGGAAGCTCCCAGCGGGGCGGGCCTGGGCTTAGTTGATAGAGCTTGCTCAGGAACTCCCAGAGAAAAATTTCATTCAGGCCTCACAGTTTGGGGACGTGAGTAAAGCGACCTCATTTTAGGACGAAGTCACAGCCTCCGTGAGGTCGATGACTGGCCTGAGGATCCGAGGGTGCAGCCAAGTCCTCCTGCTGGCCTTCCTGGGTCTCTTTAATTTCCCCAAACCCAGGTCTAAGGAATTATGGAAGCGACAGTTCGTTGCTCCTGAAAGGGAGAGGTGGCGTGGTCGACCAGGGTAGGGAGACTAGTCAAGGGAAGCCTGGAGGAGCCGGGTGGCCGTGGACGGCGCCGTCGTTGGCACCTGAGCAGCGAAGGCTTTGAGATCCCCCCTCGGCCGGTCAGCAGGCGCCTGGGCAGCCTTGCATTTCCCTTGCAGTTTGCTGACCTCTCGGGCTAGGCCACCTTGAGCATGTGCAGGAGGGTCTAAGGCTCTAGGTGCCTTTTGGTTTCTTTTTCAGGCGTGGGTTCTGGTGGCAGGAACTCGGCTTGAGGACGCTATGCGGCGTGGAGCACGGCAGCTGCCCTGCGCTGGGTGTTCAGTAAAAGTTCTGATGAATCACAAAGTACCTTCTACGTGGATTCCTTCCTGGGCAGGTAGCTGGAGACCGGGATTGGTTAATGTAATAGGCCGCTAGATGTCACTGTTCACCCACCAACCGAGCATTGCACGCCCCCCCCCCCCCCGCCCCCCCCACCTGGTCAGGACAAAAGCCTCTGGAAGCTGCTCCAGGTGCAGACATTTCAAGCTTGTTTCTCATAAGTAACCTGTTTTCTCTCGGGAGAAGACTGATTCCTGGGTTATTCAAGTCGGGATATTTTCTTCTTCCATCAATTTAGGTCCAGGACTGATGTTTGTATGTTTTTTTTTCTCCCCTTCTTTTACTCCACACGCATGCCCCCCCACCCCGAAGTTTTCACCTGCTAGCACAAACGCGGGGGTTTATCTTGCAATTCATCTCGGGAGCAGGAATATTGGTTCACCAGTCTGCGAGGTTGCATGCGGAACTCGGTTGTTGAGCTCTAACAGGCACCGGGCGTCGATTCCCACCTGGTTAGGCTCTGCGGGTCCCCATCTCCGCAGCGGCCAGGGTCACTCTTACTCTCCGGTGCGCAGGGAAAACAGATTTGAGTTCCTCTGCTGCCGCTCCCAGTTGTTACCTGTGTGACCTCGGAGATGTTACTCAACGTCTCTGATCCCGGTGTCCTTCACTCTTGGGCAGGATTTCCAATCCTACCTGCTAGGGTGGCAGGGAGGTATAACATTCAATCTCAAAATTTCTTAAATTTCTTTTTTTTTTTAAAAAAAAGATTTTATTTATTTGAGAATAAGAGAGAGAGGTACAAGCTGGGGGACTGGAGTCAGAGGCAGAGGGAGAAGCAGACTCCCCGCTGAGCCCGATGCAGGACTCCATCCCGGGACCCTGAGATCACGACTTGAGCCGAAGGCAGATGCTTCACCGACGGAGCCACCCAGGTGCCCCTTCTTAAATTTCTTAAAAACTTCCTTCGTTCCCTGGGGCCCTCCCTTAGAGTCTGGGCCGACCGGATGGATGGTCTGGGGACTGTCACGTTCCCCTTGCTCCTCCCTGAGATGAGCGAATGTGTTTGCCGAGTGTCGACAACATGATCTAGGCTGGGCGGGTCCACACAGCCCGAATCCCTAAGTCAGAACCTCACGGAGAAAGACCCGTGATCACCCGATCCTTCCTGTCTTCGCGGGTTTCACGGCTGCCCCGGAGAGCCCAGAAAAGGATGATCTTAATTAGAAGGAGCCTTAGGGTTTAATTCTTCCCCTTAATGCTTTTTATTCTTTCTCCAATACTCCACGGGGAGCTGCGCAGCCTCAGGAACAGGTTTTCTTACAGTTTCCCAAAGGTGTGAGAGCAACCAGGGGGATGAGGAAGGCCGGTGGACCCCAGAAGGCCCCCTGGTCTCCGCATCCCTCCCCGCACCCCCCCCCCACCTCCACCCTCTATCTTTCCTGGGTCCTCACCGCGGCCCGAGGTGCTGGGGCATCCCTGACTTCCTGGCGAGGAAACCGCCCGGGGCGGTTAGATGCCTCCTGCAAACCACTTAGCCAGTTAACTAGCAACACCGGCTTCTCCTTCTTCCCTTTGAGCCCCTCGCCGGCTCACAGCAATGCGGGAAGGGGCACCTGGGGAGGTACCCACGGAGCTCAGCTCAAAGGCCACACAAGCGCGGCCGCTCAGCATCCTCTCGTTCAGCCACAGTCTCGGATGAGTGTCGGGGGGGACGTGTCTGTGTTCGGGGGGCCGGGAGGGGCTACCCACGTGAACTACTAGATACGGAAGGAAGGAACTCTTACCTGTGCACGTTCAGAGGCCTGGCTCCCATCAGGGAAGACAGCAGGTGGACACCTAGGGTTGTCGGACATGGGGGAGCGGGGTGGGGGGCAGGCACCTGCCATTTGTAGCAGAAGCCGCGTCGATGGAGGTTTACCCTCAGCCTATCGATTGCCTGAGGGTTTCCATTAATATCGATCTGGAAATGCCAATGGTGTTTACGCTGCTGAATATTCATCATCGTTGTCATTGGAAATATGTCAGTCTCGCCTGAGGCGGGGACGCTGGGACTTCAGGGGCCCAGGGACACGCAGGGTCAGCGCCAGCTCCAGCTTTCTGCTCCAGGCTTAATTGCTTCTCAGAGGCCACCAGGCATTCACTTAACCTCCTCTTTCCAAGAGTTGTTAGATTTTCTCGCCTGCGCTATCTCATTAAACGGGCAGGAGGAAGGTAGGGGTGCTGAGCCCAGGAGCCCGGGGCACGGCTAGGAAGGGCGACGCTGCAGCTGAGAGAAGGCACGTTTCTGGAGCTGTTCCCAGGGACTTATTCAAAGCTTTGGAAGGTGCTATTTGGCCCCTGCGTAGGATAGCCCGCAAGCGGCCGCCTTCGTCCCCGTATCTTTGGGGCACACGTGTGTGTCTTGCCAGGCCAGGTGCAGGGCCCTGGGTGAAGACGGCGAGGGTGCTGCACCCAGGGCTACAGAGCCTCCAGCCTGGCTCGGCGCGCGCCATCGAGCTGGACCCGGACCAGGTGCTTAAACCCCTCAACCCCAACTTCTCCACGTCTGGACGGGCAGCTCCGACGTCAGCTCCCACCCACGGTGAGCGAGGCAACGACGTGTAATAATGCGAAGCACCAGGACGTCGACTCGGGACGGAGGTTATTTTCCTGAGCATCCCCGGCCTCTGTTAGAGGAAAACCTCGTGGCTGGCTCTCGTGCGGACTGTTCACGACTTTACGGCTTTGTGACACTGGCCGAGGAGCCCGTTTCTGGGCTTCCATCTGTGAGTGTCACCTATAGAATAAGGACCGTGACACCTGCTCCGTAGAGATGACCACACGTGGAGCAGCGCCCTGCGTCTGCAGCGGGAACGTGTCAACACAAGTACCCTCGGCCCGGGGATGCCTGACACCACGGGGCCCGGAGCCAACCCCTGCGTGTGCTCTGTGCCTCCTATATGTACACACACGCGTGATGGAGCTTAGTTTATAAATGAGGCACAGTAAGAGATCAACCACAAAAGTAATAATAGAATAGAGATTTATTTTATTATTAAACGACAGGTATGTGAAGGTGCTTCCTCTCAAGATGTCTTACCATTCTGCGCTCCCCCTTCTTCCTCGTGCGACCATGTGAGGTGATAGAGCGCCCACGGGACGAGGGGGGTGAGCGAGCGATGTAGGCAGGTGACGCAGCCTTAGGCCCTGTGACCTGCTGACCCCACGTCAGTAGTAGGGTCATCTGCTTCCAGGCTGCAGGTGACCAGAGCCGCGGGACGGGGACCAGGGCTGAGCCCCTCGCCGCAGCCGGCCCGCCCCCCCGCAGCGTCCCATCACCTGGCACACGGCGTGACTGCCTGCCTGCCTTCCAGCTCCCTCCTCCCGCCCCCTTATTAATTGATCAGCCTCCCGAGGAAGTGATTAGAGAATGTGATGAAGCGCAGGAGTGCGGTTCCTATTTATAGATCATTAATTCGTTGGCCTTTGGGAAAATCACTAACGCTGTCTGCCAAACCATTTGTCTTTTTTCAATCGGAAGCGAGGCCTGCGTTCCCAGTGTGGTCTGTGGGACGTGCGGCGGTGTGTGTGCGCCCCGACACCGCGCGAGGGAATCGTGGGGTCCGCCGTAACCCCAGGGTGGGCGCCCGGCTTTCGTCGCTCAGTGATTTTAGTGCCGTTCAGACGCTCGCTCTATTTTGATTATTAATCATTTCTCTCCACTATCAAAAGGAGCTTGGGTCTATTTCCCACGCACGCCAGCAGAGCATATAGTGAAAAAGGGCAATAAGGGCCCCAAGAGAAGAGGAGCGGCAACGGCCCGCCAAGGACGGGTGATGGGGGATCACACTCCCGGGCGTTACCTTGAGCGCCACGCTTCCTAGCGGCTCGGGGGAGCTGGGGTAGGGACCGTCCCTGGGTTTTGTGTCTTTTGTGGTCAGATTGGCTTTTCACGGCAGCCAACGTTTTCCTGATGCAAATTCTAACCGATGGAAATAAGGGTAGCGGCAGGCTTCCTGAAGGCTCGGGTCATCCCCTGCCATCGCTTGGGTCCCCGTGAGCACAGAGCATCCCAGTAAGGAGGAGCCGGGGGGATCTGGGAGGGCACTGCGCCAGCTCCGTCAGGTGCACTTTGCCTGCCCCCATGCCCGGGGCGCGGAGCCCCCCCAGGTGGGAAGATGGAGTAGACGCCCAGCCTGTGTGTTGAGCCCATGGATGGTTCCAGCCCTGGACGCCCCGGAGCCCACTTAGGCTTGCTCCCACCCCGCGTGGGCGAGGCCCTTCCGTGATCGGCCGACAGGGAGGGAATGTGGGTGCCCTCCCTGAGCTCCTAGAATGGAAATCCGCAGGCATCATAGTACTGCACGGACGCTGATCCCGTTCAGTCCCATTCACTTCAGCCCATTTCTGGGTCTTTCAATTTCCAAGTGAGGAGAGGCCGGCGGGGGAGGGCCAGGGGAGGGAGGCGCGGGACACGGGGCTTGGGGCTTCTCCTCGGCTAAGGGGGGAAGGCACGGCCGCCTTCCTCGGGGACGGAGCACGGCGCTCCACGCAGACCCGGGAAGGGCCGCCACCAGCTCAGAGGGAGAAACCAGCCCGTGGAATGTGCTTTCTGGATTCATAGCGAGAGGCTGCCCTTCTGTGCGACGATCCCGTTCTGTTATATATTATTGTGGAGTTTCCAATTACGCTGTAGTTCAAAAAATATTTTTCCTGAGGGTTAATGTTTACATTTACAAATGTGTACAGCTTAACTAACAGTTTAAATGGAAATTTTAATGTATTCTATGAATTGTTGGCTCATTTGCATATTTTATCAATTCACCATCATTCTGGGTTGTAGACAGTGCAGTAATTAGAAACAGAATTAAAAAGGACTGTGCATTAAAAAAAATTTCATTTCGGAACACGAAATGCTCGCTGTTGGCTGCTCCGTCCGCAGCGTGTGGTGTCGCGTGTGGAGCCCGGAGCATGCGGCCAGGTGGGGGGCCCTCGGGTTAGTGGACGGGAAGGAGAAGACGGGGGGGGGGGGCGTGAGGCCCCTGTGGCTGTGGTCGCCCTGCGTATCGCTGGGTGTCCTTGGTCATCTTGCTGGTCCCCCCCGTCTGCCCAGCGTCTTGACCCTGCTGGACAAGCCAAGGAGTGTGTAGGGTGGACGCTTTCCTGGAAACAGGAAGAGCCGGCACTTGAGTGCGTCACTCTGGCTGCCAGTTCCGTTCACAAACCTGTGTTGAGGACCTGTCTGTTGGGTGCAGGCGGTCGTTGAGGTGGGTGTGCACCCCTCTGGGCTGCACAGAGGGGCCAAAGCTCACCGCAGCTCTGTGCTCCTGCCTGCTCTGGGTCGTTACTGCCCGCCTCGTGCACAAGACTGGCTGGTGCACGAGGTGTGCATGCACGCCCAGGTCTCTTCCACGAGCGGTGTGCTGGCCATGCTGCCCGACAGACTCTGCTGACTGCACACGGAGCCAGCTCACTCGGACCACAGCCCTCCGCAGCAGTCATCTCAGGATGTCCCTTTTGGTCTCCTTTAGCTTCTCGGCTGTAGGTTTTCTTTTCAGGCAGGCCTCACTTCCGGGACTTGTGAACCGCAGCTGCCCTGACAAGCTGCTCCAGAAACGGCTGCATCTCCAGAGCCTAGTGTTGTGCCTGGTACCCACCAGGTGCTCGATGTATCAGCCAGGAGGGCCCGGATTGTGCCGCATAACAAACACCCCCCCCCAGCCGACCGTCAGAGGTGTGTCTGTGGCTCATGCATACATCCCTTTGCAGTGGGCAGCGTCTCTGGAACCTCCCCTGCCGTGAAGCCAGGGGAAGGGAAATGGTGAACTGTGGACGGCTTCTGAGAGGCATCTGTCTAGAAGCAGCACAGCTACCTCTGCTCATATTTCACTGGCGAACGTTAGTCGGTGGCCACGTCGAACCTCAGAGAGGAAGGAGACACAGTCCTACGTCCCCAGAGGGGACGGAACTGGATGTGTCGGTGAGAAGCACAGATTTCTAACACACCTGAGACGTGCATCAAGTTGGACAGAGATGTGACACTGACGTTCACTGAATCATGCTGGGGCTTGACCTGTTCCTACTTCACGGGATGGCACTGCCATCGAATTAGGTGACGTTCTCTTGATGTGAAAGCCCCTAAAGACCCGGAGGCCTTAAACGGACGTGAAGATGGTCTAGTGACATGCCCTGCGTCTCCAGGACTCGTGTTGGGGCTGCCGATGCCTGGACGGGCTCTGGCCGCTTTCCTCCTGTTCCTGCAAGAAAGTGGCCCGAGATCTTGCAGCAAAGATGGTCTTGTTCATCAGCCTCCTGCCGAGCAGCCAAGCAGAGGTGATGCCACCAGTCACCCCAGGCCTGGGGGTCTCCCAGTCCAGCCGCCCCCCGTGAGGACTCGAGAAGTTCATGTAAAGAGCTCTGGATGGTGCCCGGAACACAGTGCATAGACTGTCGACGTCCACAGTGCCTGTGACTGTTGTTACTGCTACAGTCGGATGCCGTCAGGAGGCCCTTCTGGGCTGCTGGGGAGACGGGCCCAGGTACCGGTTCTCCAGGCATGGTGCTGGGCTAGGGTTCCAGCGGCCGACACGGCTCCTGACTCGTCTCAGCCACGTTTGAGCTTTGACCTTCCATGTTTTCCAACCACCACACCCTTGAGTTGAGAAGAAAAGAGGAGGCCCAGTGGAGCAGGAGGGAGCAAAGTGGTGGAAGAGGCTTGGCGGGCAGGACAGGATGCCCGGGGGCGGGGGCCGAGGTAGAGAGAGGAGCCGAGGGAGGGAGGCCCAGGGGCTCAGGTCAGAAGAGCCAGGACAGAGGACAAGAGGAGAAAGACACAACGGAAGGGAGGTGTTGGGTGCAGAGTGAGTCTGAGCGGACGCCCCCCGTGATGGGGCCGGGCAACCCCGGGGCTTCCAGGGCTGCTGCTGTCCAGCAGTCTGGTGACTGGCCGGTCCTCCGGGCTCTGATCTCCCTGAGAGCAGGCAGGTGGCTCTGGGAGAGGACTCATGTCATTTTATAAAGGAAATTCCAGCTTCCAGAGCGTCAGGGAAGGGCGTCGTGGGAGGGGCTGGGGGGCCGTCACAGCCGCTGTGACCATTAGTGCTCAGTGACACCCAGGAGGGGTCGGGCTCGGGCTTAGCGTCTTTTCTGCTTTATTACCAGAGTTTGGGATCATCGTTGTCGTCATCGTCATCACGCAGGTGGAAGTGACAGCTGTTCTTGCACCAGTGCTTGTTCTCTGTCCTTGGGCATCTGATCCACAGCAGTGACACAAGGTAGGGGGCGTCCCCGGGGGGAGAGTGAGGCTCGGGCAGGTGGCACCGTTGCCCCAGCTCAGAGCATGCTGTCTCGCCTCAAGGCCCGGGCCAGGGCCTCCAAGCCTCCGGGTGCACCTTAGCAGCTCAGGATTATCCATCCCCACTTTTGCACAGAAGGCAGCGGGGCTCTGAGCCGCCGAGGTTGACAGGGCACCTTCGGCTGTGTGGACTCAGGTCGCCTGAGCCTAGGGCCCTGTCCTCCCAGCATGTGTGGGCCCCAGGGGGTACACCCCAGACTCCCTGGCTCCCCACTTTATAAGGCTGGGGCAGCCGGGCGTGGAGAAGGCCTCAAGGGGTCGCTTTTGGGGTCTGCGAGGAAGGGGGAGGATGATGCACCGCCTCCCACCCATGCGGTGCATAGGGCTCAGCTTTGGGGAGCAGGACCCCGGGGGGTGCAGGCAGCGTGTCCGCTGGCGCGCACGGGCACCGCCCACCTCCTGGGGTTGGGGCCGAAGTCACAAGCACCTGCCTGCGCCCACCCTGGAAGGGGGGCTGGTCCTTCCTCTCTCAGGGCCAGTCGCCGGCTTCTCCAAAGCTGCCCAGCCACTCGGCCAACACGGGCAGGTCCGCGGGGCCCCAGACGTGGCAGGTCCACTGCGACCAGATCTCACTGCGTGGCTGCACCTCCAGGGGAGACGGGGAAACAGAGATATTTAAACATTTCTTAACAATGATAGCATTTTAATTTTCTCCTCCCTTCCTCCCTCCCCAGCCCATCTCTCTCTCTCTCTCTCTCTCTCTCTCAAGCTATGTCAGAGAAAGGCTGATGGAAAACAGTCAAGACAAATAACTTAAAATCTTCAAATGAGATCAGACGCTTTGTGGTTTTGACTTATCTGTGTTGTCCTTCCATTCACACAGATAATCAAAAGTTGGTTTTATCTTCCTGACTCTTTATTGATCCGTCCACCCGTATGCTTATCTGTGTGTGTTCTTCAGTGTGGGAAGGGGTCAGAGTCCGTGGAACTGAGCTGGAAGCTTCCAGCCACGAGACATATCTTACCGGTTCTGCTATAATATCCTTTACGGCACCTCTGGTGCCACCAGGGATGCTGGTCTCAGATCTCCTCAGGGATCCAAGTTCAAGCCACAGCCGTCCTAGGTGGTGATTCTCTGTGCCCGGGGAAGACCGCGCAGGAGGGCTCTGGGGGCTGAGCCCGCAGAGGGGCAGGCGGGAGGGCGGAGGAGGCCGCGTGGCCGCGCTCTGTCCTGGCTCCTGATAGCGGGAGCCCGGCACCTTCCACACCACGTGGTGACAGTCTCTGCATTTGCCACATCGTCGAGTGGGGTCCACTTGCCGGTTCCACCTGGCTGTGGTGGCCAAGGAAGACAGGACGCAGGGGTGGCGCGCCTATGCAGAGCCCTGGGATCTTGCTGTGTTTAAATGTTTATCCCAAAAAGAAACAAGTATCTGCAATTTCACTCTCTGTGGCCAAAGCTACTGGTTTCTATTCTAGATGGTTTCCTCGCTGAAGCACAGTTCCCGTGGGCCCTGGAGGTTTGGGCTCTGGCGCTGGGGTGCACGGAGCCTGAGGGCCTTTCTAACTGGGCCGGGGGCCAGGGGGGCAGGGGGCCTGGGAGGGCTTGTGCATGTGAAAGCTGCCTCCTGTTCCTGGCACCATCGGTGGGCGGGCTTGGGTGGGCACCGGGGTGTCTGGGGGATGTCCTGGACCTCATGGCAAAGGAGGAAGGTTCACCTTGACTCTGCTCCTATGCAGGGTAGGCCGTAGAGGGTTCCGGGCCAGGCTTATTCTTTGCTCTTGGCCACCAGGCTAGGGTGGCTAAGAGCCTGCATGAATTTTAGGGGTATAGAAACAGTCTATAGAGGGGATGATAGAGTAATAATGTCATTCTAACTGAATGTGTCCCCCCCAAATTCATGTGTTAGACCCCAGGCCCTGAGGGGATGGTGTTAGGAGGTGGGCTTTTGAGAGGCGAGCAGGTCGTGGGCAGGGGGGCCCTCGTGTAGGAGACATGTCCTTGTGAAAAGCGGCTGGAGAGCGAGCCACCCCCTTTCTGGCCACGTGAGGGGGGACATGAGAAGCCAGCAGTCTGTGACCTGACCACGCTGCCTTGACCTTCCACCTTCCACCTCCACTGCTGTGAGCGCCCCTGTGGGTGCTCTGTCCTGGCATTCCAGACAAACGAAGATCCTCACCTTGAGTCTTCTCTCTGTCTCTCTCTGAATCTCTCTCTACATTTAAAAAACATCTCTGCTCTCTCTTTACTGTGGAAGTTGCCCATCATCCCTAGTGTCATAAACCGCTGTGCGTTTCTGGGGCTGCTGCTCCCCAGCCTTGCACAGTTGGGAAAACTGTTGAGACTACTTTTCTTTAGAGCTTGCTTCTGTCTTGCTGATGAAGTTTCCTAGATCTCTAACCAGATGGAGGTAGAGCTGTATGGATGTGCTTATGCTGTGTCTTCATCAGCAAAGGGGCCAAGTGCCTCCTTTTGGTTTTTGATATTTGGAAAGAAGAAAGGTCCACTGGCAGATGGGAGGGCCGCCCATTCTCCAAGTGTCCTGGCTGGAGACCCCGTGGTGTGAGCGCCACTCAAGTCCCTGGGAGGTCTGAGGGAACATTAGGACCTACTCTGGCATCCAAGTTCCATGGCCGTAAAGAACAATGCTCTCAGCCAGGCAAGGGCAGAAACTTGGAATTGCCTTCTCCTTAACTCCATTAACCGTAATTGTAATCAAGGATGCACTGCTGGCTGAGTTTCAGATCTAATTTTCTAATATTATAGTCCAAGAGGATCGCAGATGTCCTGAGGATATCACGTAGTTTCTGTGAACCTCTGACAATGACCCATTTCATGAACTGTCACATGGGGAAGACCTGGTCGTGACACTGCAGGATAAACCTGGCAAATGACTCATGTTTTCATGAACTACCTGGAACCAGCAGTTGACTGACTCTTGCATCCGAGCTACTGCAATGATTCCTTCAGTCTTTTTAAAAGAGGAAATGTACTAAGGCACACCCACCCCACCCTACTGTGCCATGGGTACTGTGCTGAACACTAGCTAAGTAATGTAATGTCGCCTCTAATGGGTTCACATTCCAGAGGTGAAGGGACTGCTCACTGTTGAAAAGGTTTTGTTTCAGGATAGTACTTGTCTGATTACGTGTAGCAGTGTTCTGTGCAAACGGTGTGTGCATGTAAAAATTAGATGAGTTGATAGGCAGATGATAGATTTGGGGAAAATATGGATGGATGGATGGATAGATAGATGAGTGGAAAGAGAGATAATGGATAGGAGATAGATGATGGATGGACAGATGGATGGATGGATGGATGGATGGATGGATGGATGGATGGATGGAAGGTAGATGTGTGGGTGGATAGAAGAATGGAAAGAGAGATAATAGATAGGAGATAGATGATGGATGGATGGAAAACAGTGTCTGCACTCTTAAGTACACCTTGATGCCTTGCTGGCAGTCAGCGTAGACCACAAGTGCCTTATTCATGTGGCCAAAGTCTCGGCTGTAATTCATTAAGTGACTTGCTGTACCTGTGTTACCTTGGTACCAGGTACCTTTGGCTCTGCCTCAGAACTGATTGCGAGGTATCCATTTTATTTAAACTAGCAAATGAGAAATGTGTAAATCTTCTCCAGTCTGCTTATTATTTTAATACTTTAAGAGCCACCTTGCCTGCGAAAATGACCCAGACACTTAAAGATACAGGAGTGGTTGTGTGATAGCGGAAGAATAGCAGAGATTAGAAAGAAATATAAAGTATGAGGCCTGAGAGTCTATAGTCAGAAAAAGCTTCTTGGAAAATTATCTGATATAAATTGTATATATTCAGTCTCCATTAAAAAAAAATTTCCAAAAAAAAAAACCCCAGAAATGTTTGTTAATTCAGAGGTAACCAATGTCATGCCTTTATTTTACTGAGTTTTCTCGTAGAATGAACTTATAGGTATTTCTTGCTTTAATCCTTTGAGCTTCCATGAATGTTTTTTTAAGTTAAATCAGTCAATCTATGTTTTTGAGTCTAACCAAAGAAATCAAATGTACCGCAATTCAGAGACGAAAATGCTTTTTCCCCAAATAAAACTAATGCGATGTAGCAGGTACTCCCTAGCAAAAATATCACTCTTACTTAGTCACAACAAATAGATTTCTACTGGAGCCACTGTGAGCTGCACAAGATATGAAAGCTCTTTATATAAGTACATCATGGCCAATAAGCAGCCTAATATATCTTAGGACCACTGGAAAGAAACAAAGAGGAAAAAAAGAAAGAAGTTACAAAACGTTATGGAAGGGTTTGTGCATTTCTTTTCCTCTGCCTTCAGTCTAGCCCACGTTCTTGATCTAAAAGAAATACCACCTCTCAAGTTTCCATGTTGTCAAAGTACTTAAAACTCCAGTGCTGGGAACCTGAGATGGCACCCAGGGTGTGGAGCAAATGTTTCCACCAAGCCCTGGGAAATGGGCTGGTGCGTAGATCCCTGCAGGACGTTCGGACGGTCCCTGGACCTTGTCAGCGATGCAACAGGAAGGGGCAGTTTGTCTCTTCTGGGTAAACCAAATGGCAACCAGAGGACTATAGGGTGTGAGCCAAGTGCTGGAAATGAGACGTGATTCCTCCCCTCTGCTCCCCTTCATACACATTTCTCGGGTCAGCTGCGTGGCAGACACAGTCCTCCGTGGTGAGGGCGGGAAAGAGTCAGAGGCATCAGATAGACAAGTGCAAGGACTCAGATTAGGTGTCCTCTGTGGTTGCAGCTTGTTAGGGTCTATTCGTGGTTAGAAACTGGATTGACAGACATGGAAATCACGGTCTTTCTGCTGATTTATGAGCCAAAGAGCAGAGGGGATGGCTCTTCTAAGCGTCCACCCAGCTCTCCTGAGGTAGCTTTGCAGACGTTTTCTAGGCGTGATCATGGGGGTCCTGGTCCTGGGGAGACCTGGGGTTCCAGGCACAGGGGCCTTGGTGGTTTCAGTCCCAGCAACAAGCAGTGCACCTGCTCCTGGAGGGACAAGGCAGGAACAGTTCTGCACCCGCTGACCACCTAATGACCATCGAACGGCCACTCATGGGGACATCAGACGTCACCCTCTGACTCCACTTTCCATCATAAAAAGCAAGGAACACTTTTTATATTTGCTTTTGTGTTTAATGATTTGTAAAATCAACAGCTACACAATTACCACTCTCCAGGCTTGCCATCCCTGCCTTCTGTGTCCCATACCTGCCTTCCTGGACCGAGTTGTTTCTCCGCGGGCACATTGTTCCTAAAATCAGATTCAGAGCAGACCTGGGAAGCACCAGCAGGCATTTCTGGCAATGTTGGCAATGCTTTCCTTGCGTGGCTCTCAAGAGCTCATCTTGGACTTGCTCATCTAGGGGCTCATTTAATTCTGACGACAGCCCCATGGGGAGATCTGCAGCAGATTTTCCTCTTCCCTTTTGTAGATGAGCCAACTGAGGCTCTGAAAAAAATTAAGTGGCACGGCTGGTCAGTGGCAGAGGCAGGACCAGAACCCAGGCCTTGAGTCTCAGGTCAGAGCGGCTCTGGTGGAGGAGCTGGGCCTGATGGGGCCTGGGGTTAGGTGCTGTGGGGGCTGGAATTGCACCAGGTTCATCACTTCAGACTGGCCACCTGTCCGGGTTAGGTCTGCACACAGCTGCGTCTGTGGTCAGGTCGGTATCAGAGGCAGGGCCCGATAAGGGTCAGTGTTTGACAAGTGCCAGGTCCCTGCCTCTCCCTCAAATTCTTAATTCTGATAACCCACATTCCCAAGAGTTGGGTGAGTGAGGCATATCTACCGTTGAATCCACTTTGGAATCCACTTTGGAATCCCCCCAGCCAATTAGGTACTCATGGCGATAGCAATTTTTGGAGAGAAGATGATGGTTTTGACTTTATTCTGGAACTTGCCCAAAGTCTGGAAGAACTCAGAGACGTTCAGGACAAGGGCAGGTTTGCTGGGGCCACACACGCCTATGGTCATACCCCATATCGTCCGTGTTTGGGACAGTAACCCGCGTGGTGCTCCTCACATAGCCCGCGGACTTCCAGCCTGTCGTGTCCAGGTGACCACACACCAGTGAATCTACGTCCCTAGACTTCTTGTAGGTGGCCCACCTGAGAGGTCCCTGTGCTCTTCCCTGGGTGCCTCAGTCCTGGCCAGCGTCACATGTGTCACAAATTCCACCACAGGTCCTTGGACGGTGGGTGGGTAAGGAGCTGGGAAAGAGGGACAATGCAAGAAAAATGTATATGGCGAACCCAAACAAGTCATATTCAGTTATTTTAATGAGCCCCATGCAGGATTAGCGACCCTACAAATCTGTGTGCAGATGCATTACAAGGAAACAGCAGAAGGCCAAAGACAGGAGTCAGTTTTAGGAGAGAGAAAGGGAGGTCGCTGTTATAAGAACAACAGCCAGAAGGACAGCAAGGATCAACAGGAGCTACAGGAGCTACAAGGCTAAATGCTAGGGAAAATAATAACCAGTTTAGGAATTTATGCAGGGTGAACTTGTTATTTGAGAATGGCACAAAAAATAAGACATTTTAGTCTGCCTCTTGGAAAATATAGAATGTACCTAAAACGTTAAACAAGA
Source organism: Canis lupus familiaris (assembly GCF_011100685.1). Taxonomy (NCBI): domain Eukaryota; kingdom Metazoa; phylum Chordata; class Mammalia; order Carnivora; family Canidae; genus Canis; species Canis lupus. The sequence goes on from NC_049238.1 coordinate 2,386,113, forward strand.
ACAGACAACTTATATGTACTTTTAACATTAAAACTATCGTAAATATCAGTAGTTTAAACACCAAATCTGGGGATGCCTGGGTGGCTCAGCAGTTTAGCGTCTGCCTTCGGCTCAGGGTGTGACCCCGGGGTCCTAGGGTCAACTCTCACGTCGGGCTCCCTACAGGGAGCCTGCTTCTCCCGCTGCCTGTGTCTCTGCCTCTCTCTTTCTGTGTCTCTCATGAATAAATAAATTAAAATAAACAAAAGAAAAACATTAAACATGAAGACTTTTGTATGGAGATTCCAGGAAACATTTCGGGGATACGTGTCCCAATTATGAGAGAGCAGAGTCGGGAGAGATGGGAGATGATTCATTTATGCGTTTGATATGATCTTGATATCAGAATCGGGGAACGGTAAAGAGTCACATGCTAATCTCTCTATGAACACGCACTGAAAGATGTCAATATTGGCGGACCAGTTCCAGAGTGCGTATCCACGTACCTCCTGACAAAGTGGGATTATCATAGGAATACAAAGACGTTTGTCATTAGGAAAAAATATATACAGCTCAGCTCTTTTCAGTGATGACATGGGAAGAAAACATATGGCTTCGGTAGACACACGGGAAGGGCTGGGGTGGCCTCATCCTGGTGGGAAGGCTCAGCGTTGGAAAGGTCGGCATTTAGCTCCAAGGGAAAGCAACTCCATTAGATGTAACCCAAGGGTGGGTTTTTTTTTTTACTTGTTTTTTTTTTTTTTTCTTTCTTTTTTGAATGTGACAGGCTCAGGGACGCAAAGGCCAAGAGCGTCGTTCTGGTCACGGCTGTGGGACAAGCCACCCCGAAGCTCGGCAGCTCTGAACCTTCATTCGAACCTTCATTCATCCGAGGGCAGATCCTCTGGGCTTTCCTCGGTGTCAGCTCCTGGGCCTGGAGGCTGCCTGCCTGCGGGGATCGTCCAACTGAGCTGGATTCTTTCGTTTTTGTTTTTGTGGACGAATGCACACATTTCATGAAATAATAGTGTGCTCACTGGGCAACACGACTAACAGTCCTCATCCTATCTCTGATAGGCGAACATCGCGGCACATGAGGTGCAGCACAGTGTAGTGAGTCGAGCTGGGTTCCTGGGCCTGATTTGGGGCGGGGACCCAGTGGCACTTTGTCACACATACGTAACCAGTGGTCGGTCTGTCCCTCTCCCTCTGCAGGCCCAGCTCTGCACACAGCAGACACACAGCCACAGCGCGATGCTCAACGCCTCAGAGCCTGCTCCCGGGCGTCCTGCTCTGCGCCCTGGTCTGTGGTTTCCGCTGCGTCCACCTGCACGATGGCTGGCATCTCCGAGGGCCGTGCCTCTGCCCCCGCGTGGGCCGTGGCGCTTGTTCTTAATGGTCGTAAGCGTCTACCTGGTACGAGCCTCTGCTTTTCCACACCCTATGACCGGCCATCCAAGTTCTCCAGAAACACTGCTGGGGGTTGGACGGAGACTGCTTGGAAGAGAGAGTAATGATGGAGAACCTACGACCTTGCACTCTCAGCTTCTCTCCAGGAGCATGGATATTTCCCTCCACTTATTAGGTGTTTCTTTATGCTAGACTCTATCATTTTAAATAACATATCATCCCTGATAGACACAAAAATACCAGACACACACACACACACACACACACACAGATGACCAATGTCTTTCAACGGCGCTTAATATTGTCCCCAAAGATCTGCTACATCTTTGGTTAGAATTTTTTCTGTGTGTCTTTGTTATTGTTCTTGCTACGGAGAATCGTGGGCTTATTTTTCTAACATTTTTGGCCGGTTACAGAAATGTCACTGACTTGTGTGTATTGATTTTGTGTCCAGCGACCTTGCTAACTCTTCCTATTAATTCAATAATTTAACTGTTGATTCTTTTGGACTTGCTATGTGCAATCTTCTTTCTTTTATATCTTTTCAATTTTTCCCTTTCTTCCTCCCCCCCCTTACAGTTCAATATTGAATTGAAGTGGTGACAAAGGGTACTCTGCTCTTATTCTTGCTCTTAAAGGGGATGCTTTAAATATTTCACTGTTGATTTATCTTTGCAGCAAATTTTTTTATTATTCCTAGTTTGTTAAGGGTTTTTATCTTGAATGTATTGAATTTTGTGGAATTATTTCATTGCATCTATTGGGACAATCATGTGGGTTTTGTCGTTTAGCCTGTTATGAATCTATTAATGTCATTAATTGCTTTAATAGATTTCTAAGTGATAGAGAAATGTTGTGTTCCTGGCATAAGCCTGTCTTGGCCATAGTTGATTTTTATTTTCCTTTATTTCTTATTTCTTTATTTCTTTTTATTGTCTTCTTGTACCAGCTAGAGCTTCCAGCATGATGTGGTAAGAAGGGCCCCCTTGCCTTGTTCCTGAACTTAGGGGGAAATTATCCAGGTTTTCACCATTAAGCATGACAGTAACTATATTTTTTTGTAGATGTTTTAACAAGTTAAGAAAATTCTTCTGTGTGTTTGATGAGAAGTTCTACCATGAATGGATATGGGATTTTCATCAGATGCTTTTTCTATGCTAATTGATAAACGTTCATGTGCTTTCTCTGTGTCAGCCTGTCAATGTGGTACAGAGCAGAGGTTTAGTTTCAAATGTTGATCTGGGCTTACACACCTGCAGCGAGTCCACTTGATCTTGCTGTTATAATTCTTTCCTATATTTTGTTGTACATGACTTGCTGGTAGTTTATTGAGAATTTCTGCATCTTCCTTCATAAGAGATCCTGGTCTCTAGTTTCCCCCTTTTATTTTTATATAAAAATATTTTTATTTATTTCCCCCTTTTATTAAGTAATAATAATAAATATTATTATTTATTAATAATAAATAATTTATTTATTATTTCCCCCCTGTTTTTATTAGGTTTTCATACTTGGGTAATGCTCATCTCATAGAATGAGTTATGAAGTATTCTCTTTGCTTCTGTTTTCTGGTAGATACTGGGGAGAATTGGTATCATTTCTTCCTTAATAGTTTGGTAGGATTCACCAGTGAATTTATTTAGTAGGTAATCAACCTACCCAGATGATCTGCTTCACCTCTGTGGGTTTGGCAGTTTTTAATCTGTCAATTAATTGGTCTATTTCATCTAGGTTATCAAATTGGCAGGCCTAGAGTTGCTCCTAGTATTTATTATTCTTTTAAATATCTGTGGACTCAGTGCTGGTGACCCTTCTTTCAATTTCAGGGTTGGTAATATGTGTCTTCTCTCATTTTTTTCTTGATTAGTTTGGCTAGAGCTTTATCAATTTGGGGGGATTTATCAGTTTTATTGATCTTTTTAAAGATGTAGCGTGTGGTTTCATCAACTATTTTTCCTGTTCTGTGTTTCATTTTATGATTTTCTTGTCTGCTTACTTTCAGGTTAAACTGTTTTCCTTTCTCTTGTCTCCTGAAGTAGAAACTTAGGTGATTGATTTTTGAGCTTTCTTCTTTCGAAACACATAACAGTTAATGCTATAAATTTTCCTCTTAGCTCTGCTTCTGCTGAGAATTTTGATAATTTATAGACTCATTTTCATTCACTTGAAAGTATTTTACAATTTCTCTTGAGACTTCTTTTTCGAATTATGTGCTATTTGGAAGTGTGTAGTTTTTCAAATATGGGAGGATTTTCCAACTATCCCTTGGTTATAATTTCTAATTTAATTCCGTTGTGATCCAAGGACATGCCTTGTGTGATTTCTATTCTTTTAATTTTGTTGATGTGTATTTTGTGGCTCATGTAGTCTCTCTTGGTGGATGTTCCAGACTGTGCTGGAGAAGAATGTGTATCCTACTGCTCTGGATAGAACACTCTCTACACGTCAGTTAAATCAAGTCAATCGATGGTGCTGTTCTGGGCAACTTTATCTTCATTGATTTCTCCCTGCCGGTGTATTACTCACTGAAAGAAGGGTGGAGAAGCCTTTAACCAGAAGTGTGGATTTGTCCAGTTTCCTTATTCTCTCAGTTTTCACCTTGTGTATTTTGATGTTCTCTTGTTTGGTGCTTACTTCTTGCCATTGTTATGTCTTATTGGAGAACTGTTCCATTCATCATGTCACCATGCCACTCTTTTTCCCATAGATCTTCCTTCTTCTGAAGTCTGACTTTTATAAAAATAGTATACTTTCTTAATATTTCCTTTGATTGGCCTGGTATGTATTTCTCCATTCTTTTACCTTTAACCTACTGACTTTATTTATTTATTTATTTTTGACCCTTTATATTTAAAGTGAATTTCTTGTAAGTATGGTTTAGTCTAGTTTTTTAAATCCGCCATGAAGAACTGGGTACTTCTAAATAGAACTGATATATTTACAATATTAATATTTAAAGTGATTATTGATATAGTTGGATTAATGTTTACCACAATTGTCCGTTTCTAATCTTTGCATTTATTATTTTTCTTTTTCCACCTTCTCTGATATTAATTGAGCAATTTATATTGTTCCATCTTATCTCTTCTCTTAGCCTATTGATTATGCTTAAAAATTTTTAATGGTTGCCCTAGAGTTTCCAGTGTACATTCTTGACCAATCTGCATCCACTGTCAAATAACACTATGCCACTTGCGTGCAGTGTAGTTTCCTCTTCATGGAATATTCCAGATGCCCTCCCATCCTTTGTGGCATTGCTATCATTCCTTTCACCTGTCTGCATTCTACAGTCACCCAAGGTATTTTTACTACTTTAAACAAAAAGTCATCTTTTAGATCAATCAATGGTAAGAAAAACAAAATATCTTACCCTCACTTATTTCTTTTCGGATATTCCTCTTTCTTCATGTAGACCCCAAATCTCTTAGCTGAATCATTTCCTGTGCCTCTAAAGAAACTTCTTTTAACATTTCTTTCAAGGAACATCGGTTAGCTATGAATTTCCTCAGTTTTTGTTTGTCAGAAAATGTCTTTATTTCTTCTTCACCTTGAAGAATAATGTAACTAAATATGGAATTCTTGATTAGTGGTTTCTTCTTTCAGAACCTTAAATATTTTATTTCACTTTCTTCTTTTCTTGCTTGCATGGTTTCTAGCAAGAAATACCCTATAATTCTTAACCTTATTCCTTTATAGATAAGATTTTATTTTATTTTTGTTTTACTTCTGGCATCTCTCATGATTTCCTTTTTGTCTTTTGTGTTCTACATTTTGAATATTATATCTCTATTTTTTGGGTAGTTTTTTTGCTTGGACTTCTTGGATCCTTGGTTTCATGTCTTTTATTAGTTTTGGATAGTTCTCAGCCCATATTAAATATTTCTGTTCCTCTCTTACCTCTCCTGATATTCCAGTTATTTGTAAGCTACACCTTTTGAAATTCTATGTTCTTGAATGTTCTATTTTTAAAATTTTTATTTTTTTCTGCATTTCAGATCATGAGTTTATTCACTTATCTTTATGCTTGCTCATTCTGTCTTTGGTAATCTCTAGTTTACTAATGAGCCTATCACTGGCATTCTTTAGTTTTTGTTACAGTGTTTTTTTATATCTAGCAATGAATTTTTAGTTCTTTCTAGAATTATCATCTCTCTCGTTACATTACCCACCTGTTCTTGCATTATATCTACTTTTTCCTTTATTACACTTAATATATTAATCTTAGTCATTTTAAATTCTCTATGTAATTACATCTACAATGGTGCCTTATTTGAATCTTATTCTGATACTTGCTTTTTTCTTTAAATTGTTATTTCTTTCCTTTGGGAACAACTTACTGTTTTTTTGTTTTGTTTTGTTGTTGGTAGTGGTGGTCAAAAGCCAGAGATGTGTCAGGTAATAGGAACCAAAGTAAATAGTCCTTTAGTGTGAGGATTTATGTTCATCTGACTAGGAGCCCCCAACCCCCTCCACCAGTGCTACAGAGGATCTTTCTCAGACCTTGACCCTGAACTTGGTGGAGTTCACTGAGTTAAAACCCATGAGAGTGTGGGGTTCCCTCTAAGACTGTGGCCCCAGCTACTTCATAATCCACACCTAGCTCATCATCAGATTTACTTGCTTGACCTTACATCTTCCTGCCAATTTTTGGCTCTAGTAGCTTTTGCTTCTGCTAACCAGATCTTGGCTCTGACCCCCCTGAGTCATCAGTTTCCAGATTTCATGGTAGCAGGTTTCTCTTCAACCCCAGCTGTCCAGTGGGTCCAGGAAAAGTTACTGATGCTTAATTGTTTAGCTTTTTCTTATTGTAAAGGTAAGAGTGACAATTTCTAAGCTTTTCACACTTTGGATCTGAAACCATAAGACTCCCAGCTTGCTTCTGATTAGTGTTACCATGTTTTATATTTTTCCATCCTTTTATTATATTGAATGTTTATTTGTATAGCGAGTTTCTTGTAGGCAGTATATTGTTGAGTTTTGCTTTTTTATTCAATCTTACAATTGACATCATTTAACTAGGGAGTTTAGATCATCCATATTCAATGTGATTATTGTTGACAGTTTGCTTTAACTGTATCATCTTGCTACCTGTTTTTCTATTTATGCCATTATTACCCTTTTTCCCTTTAACTGTCTTCTTTTGGGCAATTGAACATTTTTTTCTTATTCAATTGTTTTTTTCTGTTGGTTGATTAGCTAGAATTCTGTATTTTTACTTTAGGGGTTGCTTTAGGATTTCCCTTTAACTTCTCTCAGTGATGCAATTGATGTGAGGATATTGTATTAAGAGTATGCTTGAGTATTTTGTGCTTGATAAAATAAGCAGAAAATAATAATTCCATAGAGCATTATGGCTTGTCTGTGTGCACAAGAACATTCTGAGGAGAGGGACACCTGGGTGGCTCAGTGGTTGAACGTCTGCCTTTGGCTCAGGGTGTGATCACAGGGTCCCAGGGTCTCACATTGGGCTCCCCATGAGGAGCCCTTTTCTCCCTCTGCCTTTGTCTCTGCCTCTCTCTTTGTGTCTCTCATAAATAAATAAATAAAATCTGAAAAAAGAGAACATTTTGAGGAGAAATAGATTATCAATTATAATGTATTTTGAGGCTAGGAAGATCTGATTTCTCTGGCAGCTCTATGATATTTCTTAAAATATTTGTGCTACATAATACTATGGGAAAGGGAAGATACTGTACAATATATTTAGTAGGTAGAGAGTTAATAGAATTTAAATCAAAGTGCCTTTGACTTAACTTTTAAATATAAGGTTAAACAAAGTTAATTAAAATTTCTTTGTTGTGGGACTTCAATGACCAAGATTGTTTTCCATGAGCTAGGGTCTTGTGGGCAGTTTCCCATATGAACATGGGACTGTTTTTATTAGGTTTTCTCTCAGGATGGGTCCCACAGAAAACCTTGGAGATGCTGTGATAAATATAAATGTTCTCTGAAAGTTCTATTCAAGAGGTGCAGTTGATGAAATGACAGGAGACAGGTGGAAATAGAAGTCTCCACAAAGAGCTGCTCTTACTATAAAACCAGTGTGGCAGTGACTTCCTGTCGCAGAGGTGTTTTTGAAGCTACAGTAGTAGAGGTGAAGTAGCTAACAGTCACTCATTATCGATGGTTATGACGTGTCACTTCTAACCTAGTTGAGTAACACCCCAAATGTGAGTATGCTTTTCTTCACTGGTTGCTGAGGAAGTTCAGAACTGCCTCAGATTAATGATTATGAAGCATCCTGAACACACACCTTGCTACGTCAACCTTTCCCCGAGTCTAACGATGGTAAGTCTATGTGCAGTTAGCAATGATTCTTTGTCAAATAAAAGAGTGAGTCATTTTGTATTTCTTAAGCTGTTTCAAACAACTTTTATGGAACAAAGTAGAAATTTAAACAAACCAACCAAACAAATAAAAAACTAAGAGACATCCATACATAGTCTTACCTATTCAAATCATCGTAATGTTCTTATGTTTCTTTTCCATCCAAATTTGTGGCCTTGAGCACTGTCTTATGCTTGGGCCGCCATAACAAACACCACTGACTGGAAGGCTTAAATGACAAAAATTTATTTCTCGCAGTTCTGGAGGCCAGAGTCCAAGATCAGGGTGCTGGCGGTCTCGTGTCTGGTGTGGTCTCTCTTCCTGGATGCAGATGGCTGTATTCTTGTCCTTGCATTGTGGAGAGAGAACTCTTGTGTCTCTCCCCCTGTTGAAAGGGCACCGATCCCATCATGCGGGCTCCACCCTCATGACCCAATCACCCCCATGGTTGCATCTCTTCACATCACATCATCAAAATCCAGCATATGGATTTTGAAAGGACACAAACGTTCAGTCTGTAGCAGGTACAGATTGCTTCCTCGCACTGTCTTCAAACCCCACTTCTGTCTCTCTCTGTGACTTTACCTCGACTCTATGACTTTACGTCTCTCTCTATGACTCTGCTTTCTACTGTCACCAGCATGGCTTCCCTGATGCCAGCATTGAAGCTAGGTGATCATACGAGCAGAGGGGATGAGTTGGTTCTCAGAATCTTGTTTACATTATTGCCAGGGGCTGTTCTTCTCCATGGGGAAGACATGATCGCAGAAAGCAGCACTGACCACAGTTGTCCCTCCTTTTACATCCCAGTGTGTGACAGCCTCTGCCAAACCAGCCTGGCGTTGGTGCTCCAGCCCCTTCCCAGCAGCCTCTGTTACAGGAGTGAAGCCTCACATCCCCTGAGAACATGGCCCAGCCTCATCTCTCTCCAGCTTCCTGCTCCCATGCTGTGCTTGTGGGTCCCTTTGCCTCAGGAGTGGTTTTTGTCCGGAAAAGTACAGGCAATTGCCTTGGGTCTTGATTTCTCTACCTCTGAGTAACATCTTGCACATAAACTTATGCCTACTTGTGGCCCTAGAGGACAAGACCAACCTTATTCCAAGCGTTCTCTTCCCATTCGGCTTCAGAGAAGAGCAAAATCCTGTGGGTTTTGCTGGTTCAGGAATGTGGACAGCACCCACCCAGCTTGCTCTAAATAAAGGCAGTCTCCTAAGTAAAGATAGGAGGGAAGAACAGTGCACATACTCATACACTGGAGTCTTAGTCCAGGCCTACTCGAACAGGAAAATATTTCTTAGTTTAAATACAACTTTGTCTTATTTGCAAGTGGAAGTCTGTGAACATATGAATAGTCCTCATGATGACAAATGGTGTGGTGCAAGCATATTTGTGAATGCAAACAAGTGACAGCAAATAATGAACGCAAACAAATAATTAACACTCACCGGGGTAAGACAACAGACTCTAATAATTTTCCTAATTGGTTTTCCTCCCTGTGGCCAGGCAGTTGTGTAAACCTTTTGTTTACAAATGCACATCTGTACACAAGCACGTAGAGAGCTACCCCAGTTATTTTGCATTGCTTAGGAGTGTGGTGTTCCAAATAAGTGGATAATTAGAACCTACTGTATTTGGTACTATCCTCTTAACCTACCTTCTTCCAACCTTCCTGTGGTGGTTTGTTTTCCTCCAGAGTTCTTTCCCAGGAGCCTCTCTTCCTTTCAACTTCTCTGGGAACCACATAAGCAGGTTGATGAGAATTCTACATGAAGCATCAGTGAAAAGGCCTGAGTAGTGGCTGCTGGATCAGCTTCCAGGAGTGAGTCTTCCACACTAATTTGGGGTGCTCGTATATGTCCCATAGTGTTTTTCCACATACTTCCATCTAATGTTCACTTTTATCGCTGCCTTAGGATGTATGGAAAGTGATTATTATTTTAAACTGAAAGGTACAAAGTTAATGACAACAGGAATGACTGAAGTCATCGAGACACTGTTTGAAACTATCAGAAGCATTTTCTTAAAACTATGTGGCAATTTTACTCCATTTCCTCACGTATACTACCTAAGGATTTAAGCGTTTTGGTAAGCTGCAAATAGTTTCATTGAATGATGACTGCTATAAACCCATCAGCAAGTATGCGTTACAAAAAGTGCTCATTATTGTTAGTTATTGGCAAAACTGACGTTTTGGTTGAGATTGCAGAACCAGAAGCCAACCCAGCAGTATTTAACATTGTATGTTAATGAGGAGGTAGGTGTCATGCAAATTGGTACAGATTATTATGGAACGTAGGAGAAAAGGGAAAGTGGTTTTAATGAGAAAAAATGAAGTGGTGTCTGAAAGAAAAATACCTTACAAAAAGCTGGACTTTTACTAGTAATATTCTCAATAGTCACATAGGAAAGCCCCTTTATCAAGTAGTTTACTGATTTAAAAAAAAAAAGGAGGTGTGACTCTAAAGCAACAAAACGAATTGCTTTGAAACAATCATAGCAAACCTCCCTGCTTTCTTCCTGGCCTGGCTTCTTTGCTTGTGGCTTCTCTGGCTGGGCTTTCCTTGTGTTGCTGGGAGCTCCCCGTCCTACAAACCTTGCTTGGCTCTTCGCTGCCCTTCGGGCTGTTTTCTCCTGATGCCTTTGCACTTATAATTCCATCCACTCGATTGCTACACACACATCCCTGCTCCTGCAGGGATGACCTCTGCCTTCTCCAGCTTCCCTAAAATCTGCCTGAGTCCAACCACCTCTACCTCTGCTTGCTCCCTTCCTGCACCCAACCTCCCAACCTTACCACTGTTCTCCATCCTCCTCTTGCTACTTCTGGACACACTATATGCTTCTGTTGTAGCCTTCTAATCCACAAGGGCATGTGTTCTCAATGTCTGCCTCCCGAGTCAGGTCTCTCTGAAGGCACAGGCTTGATACTTCCATTTCCATATTTCCAAGGGGTAGTGCCAAGTCATACCAAATGCTCCAAAAGGTAGTTGAATGGATGAATGAGATCAAGTAATTCTTCCATTGGTTGCAACCAGAGAGGGCCGAACCCATCCTTATCCTCATCAGCATCCTTGTCCGTCAGGACTTAAACTAGAATCCAGGTATCCCCCGGTGAGCATCAGGCAAAATAAAAACATTTACAGAGCAATGGCAGGCTGAAGACCCACCTCATGGCCTCGGTTCCACCCTGACTGCCAAATGCTCATGTTCTTTATAGACTTCCCAGGCCTGCCACTGTTTGGAGGAGCCATACCAGGGAAGGTGTCTTGGGGCCCTTCCTTTGAAATATCCCTGAGTCCATTTATGAATCTGTCTCTGTCTTTGTCTTACACACACACACATGCACACCCAGCCTCAGTACTTTTTATTAATCTCAGTTTATTCTGATCTGGCACTGTAATTATTTAGTAGATGTGATTCTGACTTACTTTTTAAAAAAAAGACTTTATTTTTTAAAGAAAAGTTTTAGGTCCACAGCAAAATTGAGAGGAAGGTACAGGGATTTCTCATTTACCTCCTGCCTCTGCGCACACCCAGTCTCCCCCGACGGTGGACATATTCCACCAGAATGGGACATTTGTTATGAGTGCTCCACCTACACTGACACATTATTATACCCAAAGTCCAAAGCTCATATGAGGGTTCACTCTTGGTGCTGTCCATTCCATGAGTTTGGACAAATGGATAATGATGTGGATCCACCATTATAATGATGGTCATACAGAATGTTTTCTTGACTTATGCTTACTCTTCTCAAAACTTACCCTAAAGTAAGAGTCTTTCTAATACTGAAAGAATATATGGAGAACTTTCTTTATGCCAAACACAGCTCTGTTTTATGATATTAACACAATTCTCAGCACAGCCTTGTAAGGCAGGTGCTATGTTATCCGATCTTACATACAGGGAAACTAAGGCCAGGTAGGGTTTAATAATCGGTCCAAGGTCACCATTGGAACCAGGCCACTGACTCCAAAGTTGTGACTCTTGAGGGATGCCTTTGACAGCCTTAAGGCTGTTTGAGATGGCATCCCCATGGCTGCTTGGAGCTTTGGTGGCATCTCCCAGTGACCATATGGCTGACGAAGGCTTCAGAGCCTCCTTCCCCGACCCTAGGGCCGCTCCAGCGCAGGGTAGGGCATTACCCTTCTGGGCTTCAGGAAGATGTTTTGTTTTATTTTAGATCTTCTTAATTACATTTCAGAACTGATTTATTCCCCTCTATTTCTCCATTTTCATGGACTTTTGCCCCCTGAGGAATGGCCCACCTGGGTATCTAATCTGTTTCCATTGCTTTACTAGTCATTTTATGCCCATACGATCTCCAATGGGAGCAGGGAGGACTTTCCTCTTAGGAAGAGATTCCTGGGGCTTACACATGCTTCTGTGAGCTAGCCTTCCCATTCTGCACATGTCATTAATGATGGGAAAATGAGGTTCTCCGGAGACATTTCCCTCTCAATATTTCAAGTGCGTCTTATTTGTCTGCTCTTTTTCAGATTTGAAATTTGTTCTTTTGGTTGATATAAGGGATGTAAACTTTTACATATGTATTTTTATTGGTGGTACCAAAGGATGTTGAGTGCAGGGGCAAGTGGCAGCAGACGATGGGCTCTGGTGTCCCGAGTGTGTGCATCTGCGTGTGTACTGAGGTCGTCACGACGCTGTCATCCTGGCACATTCCTACAGAAACACACAATCTCTTCCTGCTTTTCCCTGATACTTGCTTTTGTTCAATGAAATTCTGGAGAATTTGTAAGCAGTCTCTGATTCAGATTTGTGATACTTGAAGTCTGTTGCTTTACTGTTAAGGCAGTTTTCTGGTGAACTGGGAAATGGATCTTATATTCAGAAGGTGGGTGAAAGCCCTGCAGAGAGAAAGTGGGTCCTCAGTCAGGCTCCACTGGTCTTTCTTATTCTCTGGCAGAAATAATTCAGCCCTCTGGGCTTTGGTCACCAGAAGTTCACATTCTAATTCCCTGGTTTCCTGTGATTTCAGATAAGTCATCATATCTCAAAAGGGGGCTGCACTTGCCCTACATGAAAGGTAAATAGAAGTGCCAGCAAGGGGTCAGCAGTTTAGGTCTTGGAAACATCAGCTGTGCTCAATCAGAAAGGGGTGTAGGTGGCTGAGGGTCAGAACCAGGGGGCTTCGAATATACTCTAATGGTAATTTAGAAAGATATACATTTATACGTGTTTAGGTTTAAATTTAAAATTTTTCATCATAATTTTAAGCCTTTAGAAGGAATTAATTTCCAAGTTCTAGGAATATTAACATTTAAAAAATAAATGTTATATGACTTTTTTCCAAGGGAATCTAAATGCCATTGAGATTTGATACCATCGGCTGATTTAAAAACACATGAACAATCTCTTCTTTAATTAGAAATATTACATATTGCTTCCTCCTCAAACTCATATTTCCATTCTATTTTCCTCATAAAGTTACATTTAATATAGTATTTTAAAGCACAAAGTTCTTTTATTGATCACACTGGCTTATTTGCAACAAAAAATATATATAGACTGATTAAAAATTTCCTTTGACTCTAAGTCTGAAAGTACTTTTTTTCTAAATTCAATAGTTATTGGCACAAAATTAATCAAGACAGTGTAAAGATAGTAATTTTATTCATTATTAAATATATGAAGTAAAGTGTTGGAAATGCCTCTATTTTTTTTTTAAAGATTTTATTTATTCATGAGAGACACACAGAGAGAGGCAGAGACACAGGCAGAGGGAGCAGCAGGCTCCCTGTGGGGAGCCCGATGTGGGACTCGATCCCGGGACCCCGGGGTCACGACCTGAGCCAGAGGCAGACGCTTAACCCCTGAGCCCCCCAGGCATCCTGGAAATGCCTCTGTTGATTGATGGGTGTGTCTGTTCTGTTTACTTTTCCCTCTTCGGCTTGTGGATTCATATATGATATTACTTATTGCTAGAATGAGGTAAGATTTGGCATCAGTTTTGCTCATTTTTATTATTATATATGTAGATAGTGACACATGCAGTCCATAGAAATAAATTGATGACAACAGTTTTTCCTAGTGACGCTATTCACTTTTCTGAAGTCTTTCTTACCAGAAGCCAAAAAATCATATGACTGATATATGAGCCCAGACTTATTATGATGATCTATCAGGTAACATCTCAATCAGATCCTATTAATTTTGTTGAAAGCAAAGGCATCCTGCCCGAGGATTCTTTGCCTGGTGATTAGAACCACTCACTCTCGGTCCCCACGCGGATGCTGAGGTTTGCCCCTTAGCCTGACCCTTGGAAGCTTTTCCATCCTGGTGGCAGGGAGGCGTGCTTTCCTTCCGGGAGCAGGAGAAGAATATCGTTGAAGAACTGATGGAAACCGAGCATCGCGGCTTGATTTCAAGTGGCTCCACGTGGGGAAACACTACACTTAGAAGCTGTGGGTGTGAGGGCGGGTTCCCTTAAATGCGTCCGCTGTGCACTCCCTGTAGGGGAGCCTGTGGGTCATTTGGTTGTATATTTGAACAGTTCAGAGCGTTTGAAAAAACAGCCATGCCTGGGTCCTACCAGTAAGAATGCTGATTCCATCCCGTGGTGTGCTGTCAGGACATATTTTAAGACATGGTCTCCAGGGACGCCCAGGGGCTCAGCGGTTGAGCGTCTGTCCTGGGCTCAGGGTGTGACCCCAGGGTCCTGGGATCGAGTCCCGCGTCGGGCTCCCTGCATGGAGCCTGCTTTTCCCTCTGACTGTGTCTCTGCCTCTCTCTCTGGGTCTCTCATGAATAAATCGATGCAATCTTAAAAAAAAAAAAAAAGAAGTCTTCTCCAGTTGATTTTAAAATGTGCCCAGGGCTGGAAATTCCCACTTAGATTCTAAGCTCTGTTAGGTTGGGAACCAGGATCCATCACTCAGTGGAGCAGCTTTGCTGGCTTTCCTGGCCTCTGGTGAATAAGTAACGGGGAGCAAAACAACAAGGACCAGAAGGCAGCAGGTGCCGGGGAGTCACATCTCAAGCCCAGGCGGTTCCCTCTGAAGGGGCGGGGGGCAGGAGACGTGGGCAGGAGGGAAGCTGGCGCTCTGGACACGGTGGGATGGGGCGCGGCCCTCCCTGCCCTCGGCTCTTGCCCGGGGAACCTCAGGGAGCCGGACAAGGGGGGAAACCGCCTGCCGGCAGCAGTGGTTTTCAGAAAACTGCTGGAAGGGACCCACATTTTCACCTGCCAGTCACAGGAAGGGACTTCACTCTGCGATCTGGGAAGCGCTGTTCCTGACGATGTCAGCTCAGCGGTGGACTTCCCCAGATTTCAATATCCTGTGTCACTGACCCACGGGACGCCTTCCACTGGCCAAGGGAGCATCTGCCGTCCACTCGGCCTGCCGCCCACTGGCTGGCCTTCATCCGCTCCTAGTCATCAGCAAAGAGATTGCTTTTCCTGGGGTGCCCTTCTCCCGTCTGCAGGGGAGCCCGGGGAGGTGGGTGGCCCTGAGCCAGGGAGGCTGCTGCTTCCTGCTGCAAACGCAGCCATTCAAGCGCATTCCCAGCTGCCTCACGCCCCTCCTGTGTCACTTGGCCTCTCTGCATGAATCAGCTCATAAAGCTGCATCGTGTGCCTGCTATTCATTTAGGTCTCTCCAACTAAAGTGTGAGCTTCGCAGGCGCCAGGACTTTATTCCTGCTGTATCCGAACACCTAGAAGCGAGTCAGGTGTACTGTCGGTGCTTGGACCCCCGAAGAGGAGGTAGGGCAAGAGACGAAGGGAAAGGACTCTTCTCTTGGGGTATGGTAAGGAGAGGGCTGCATGGCTCTGGGCTCTGGGGTGCCCAGTGACAGTCGCTGGGGTGCCAGCTGTCCTGCCCCAGGTGGCTCTATGTGCACTTTTCTGCTCAGAACCAGCAGAACTGCTTCCAGAAAAACTTTCAAGAACCCTCTTTGTTTCCATCCAGGGCTCTTTGCCCCTGCCGGGCCCTCCCTGGACCTTTCCCAGGGTGGGAATGACTTCCCAAAGTGAGGATGTCCCTATTTGTTGGCACTTCTGTTGCTCGGGCCCCCACTGCCTCCTCTCACCCACCTCCTCCGGCCCAGTTGACACGAGCGGCACAGCCGGCCTACGTGTTCGGGGGAATCAGCCACACAACCTACTGGAGTCACGTCGGTAACGTTTTATTGTGCAGCCGAGATTCTTTATGTTTGTCGCCATCCTATTTTTAAAACTCACTATGAAATCTGGCTCCAGAAAAACAACTTACTCCGATGTAATAACCAAAAGAGAAAGGCCAGGTTGCGAACGTCAGCGGACAAGTGGTCTGATGTTAGGTGTTTGGCGGCGAAAGCACCTCCACCGTTTTGCTCTTTTACAGTTGCCAATTTGCACGTGCAAATAATTATTCCTACGGTTGATTATGCTGGCACACATCTGGAACCCATAAAATAAAGGGCAAGAGATTACCGGTCCTTGCAAGCGGCTTGATTCAATTTCCATTTTGTGCCCACAAATGGCTCTGCCTGCAGAGCGTGTATTTGTTCATGCGAGGAGGCTGCCCTTTCAGGTCATAGAAAATGAGTGAATATCCAGCACCCCAAGGTAAGAACCGCCAAGGCGTGTTGGGAGCTTTGGGGAGGTCACGTCAGAGAGCACACACTAGCCACGCGCTTAGCTCGTGATGCAGCACAGTGCTTTTTTCTTTTTTCTTTTTTTTTTCCAGGGGAAACTTCTGGTTTTGGACTTTCCCCGAGCTTCTCAGGTGCTGGTCTCAGGACTTACAGTTTCTTTTCCTTGTATTTTGATCGTTTGCTTTTGCTCATATTTTATATCTTTTCAATGCACTCCGAGGAACGTGGGGCCACAGCTCTCCCGTGGTCATGTTCACGAGACATCGCATCGCATCGCATCTCCTTCAGGGATACGCAGTCTCCCCAGGGACTCTACCCTGATTATTAAAGAGAATATTATTCTGAAGAATATTTTCTTCTAATGAGTCAGGTATATAACTCACAGGATCATGAGTACCAGTTACTAGTCACCATTCCATCTTACTGTAACAGTCCCCTGGGTCAGTAATGGTTACTAGTTACTCTCACTCATCACTAACAGCTTCTTTCAGGCTCAGTGTGTGCCTGTGGGATATTCTCACAGGAGCGGTGAGGTCCACCACGGGTGCAGAGCATCCGCCTCTCTGTGAGATGCTCACTCATTCCAAAAGCAAATGAGATGTGCCAACTGACACATCTTGTAAGGATGTCCTCATTACTTTGAAAACTAGTGGAGTATTTTCACACCCAGTGCCCAGAACCTGGTGATGAGTAATGACCGTATTTCATGCTGGACCCCCAGCGTCAGCTTCTCCTTTCTGTATGGCAACTTCAGTGAGAGGTCACGCACAAGGCTCATGGTTCGTCCATGAAGGCGTGGAAGTCAGTGTCTTCAGGATAGAACGCGATTAACTTTTAGAAATGATGATAAAACACATAAACGAACTTTGCCATTGTGACTACTTGAAAGTAGCATTAATTGCATCCAAGGTGTTGTGAAACCATCACCGGTATCTATTTCCAGAACTTTTTCATTACCCCAAACAAAAACTCCACCCCCAGGTTCCTCAAAGAGTTAAAAATAGAGCTGCCGTATGACCCAACAATTGCACTGCTGGGGATTTACCCCAAAGATACAGATGCAGTAAAACGCCGGGACACCTGCACCCCGATGTTTACAGCAGCAATGTCCACAATAGCCACACTGTGGGAGGAGCCTCGGTGTCCATCGAAAGATGATGGATAAGGAAGCTGTGGTCTATGTATACACTGGAATATTCCTCAGCCATCAGAAAGGATGGATCCCCACCATTTGCTTTGACATGGATGGAACTGGAGGGTATTATGCTGAGTGAGATAAGTCAATCGGAGAAGGACAAACATTATATGGTCTCATTCATTTGGGGAATATAAATAATAGTGAAAGGAAATAAAGGGGAAAGGAGAGAAAATGAGTGAAAATATCAGTGAGGGAGACAGAACATGAGAGACTCCTAACTCTGGGAAATGAACAAGGGGTGGTAGAAGGGGAGGTGGGGGGGTTGGGGTGATTGGGTGACGGGCACTGAGGGGGGCACTTGACGGGATGAGCACTGGGTGTTATGCTATATGTTGGCAAATTGAACTAAAAAAAAAGACTCCACCCCCATAAAACCATGACCCCCCTGTTTCACCTTCTCCCTGAGCTCCTGGGAACCTTTAGCTTGCTTCCTGTCTCTGTGGGTTTGTTCATTCTGGATATTTCCCATATTGTGCAATCGTACGTGTGTCCTTCTGCGTCTGGCGTACTTGGCTCAGCGTAACGTTTGCAAGGTCATCCATGGTGCAGCTGGTGTCAGAGCTTCGCGCCACACTCGGTTGTATGAATCGCACAGATTTTGTTACCCGCGCATCTGCTGATGGACTCTTGGGTTGATCAGTTGCCCGTTGCTTCCGGCAGTTGTGCAGAAGGCAGCACGGCGTTGAGTGTGTGTGCATGAGTGTCCGAGTCGGCCTTACTGACAAGGCCAGCGTGATGCAAGCTGCCCAACCTCCGGAGAGCCGCGCATTGTTGCTTTCTGCCCCCGCTCTTGGCTGAGGGCTCCCTCATGTCTCCTGGGACCCCAGCATCTGTGGCGAGCCCCACCGATGAGAGCAGTCCTGGCCTCCCCCCTCAAATGCGCTCCTGGCCTCAGAGTCTTGTCACTGTACAGAAGGGATGCCAAAATGCCGTGTTCTCTCTGAAAATTTCTTCAAAGAAAATTATTTCTGCCCTTCAATGCCTGATATTCCCATAAATTCCAACTTCATAAAGTTTCGGTTTCCAAATTTCCTGGTTAGCTCCTCCTCCTCAATCACATACCAGCAGTTTTTAGGGACACATAAAAGGGTTGCAGCATGTATATTGCAAACTTCACTAAGCCAGAGATTTCCAAACCAGCTCGCTAATTGAACAGCTCGTAAAATAGGTAATTGTTAGTGGGGAGGCGAAGGGAAATAGGCAGACGAAGAGGATTTTTCGGGTACTGAAACTGTTTTGTGTTTCGCTGTGACGGCAGATTCATGTCATTATAAATTTGATCAAACTCCTAGAATGGACACAGCCAGGGCGAACCCTCATCTCAACTTCGTGCAGGTGGGCAGCCCGGGGGGCTCAGCAGTTTAGTGCCACCTTCGGTCCAGGGCCTGATCCTGGAGACCCGGGATCGAGTCCCACGTCGGGCTCCCTGCATGGAGCCTGCTTCTCCCTCTGCCTGTGTCTCTGCCTCTCTCTCATGAATAAATAAAATCTTAAAAAAAAAAAAACTTTGTGCGGTAATGATGTGATAATGCAGATTCATCAGTTATAACAAATGTATTATTCTGGCGTTGGGGGGTGTCATTAATGGGGGAGGCTGTGCACACGTGTGGTTAAGCGTTTTATATGAAATCTGCTCAATTTTTCTGTGAACCTAAAACCTAAAACCTAAAAAAATAAAATTTATTGAAAAAGAATTTAAGGATCTACATGGCACAGAAAACTAACCTACACAGCTGTCCGGAAATTACGATGGGGGTGGGGTAGCACCTGGGAATCTGTGTATATGTTATATGTAGCTTTAGTATTATGACTTCATTATATATTGATTATTTGATGGCATATGCATATATGGTCATACATATATATGGTTGAACACGTATATATTTGTATATATGCAGTCTCTCGTGTCGGAGACCCAGACAGCCGTGGTGTGGCATTCAGTCCAAGCCCGAAAGGATGAGAAGCAGGGCAGCCAGCGGTGCAAAATCCAATGTCCCAGCTGAAGCAGGCAGGAAAACTACTCCCTTCTTCTGCATCTCGTTCTGCCCAGGCCCTCAGCAGCTGCACTGGGGAGGGCCCTCCTTTGAGCCCACAGATTTAAACCCTAATCTCATCCAGAAACACCCCCATGGACACGTCCAGAAATAATGTTTGATCTGGGCCCCCGCGGCCAATCGGTTTGGCCCCTAAACTTACCGTCACACTGGCCGGGCTTCAGGTGACCAGAATAATGACCAGCGGGTCTGTCCTGCGAGGTTTATTTCATTCCTGGGGTTAATTATCGTGACCCCCATGTGGACTGCGCCCCCCAGCTCCGAGGACACCCGCACATCTCACTTGAGGTTCCAGTGAAGAATTAAGTGGAGTCTCATGGTAACTGGAGGAGGAGCCGAGACCGCCTCCAATTTCTCCACGAGGAGAAAATAAATAAACTAAATAAACTAAAATAAAATAAACTAAAAGACGAGAACGTTAGTGACTTGCAGCATCCCCGACCGCGCGAAACGGGGGCTCGCTCCTTAGACTCTGATCTTCCCACCAGCCCTGCCGCCTTTCCTTCCAGCGCGTTTATGAAGTGGAAAGTCATTGCGACCGAATCCATGGCCACAGGTGTTTCATGTGTGTTTTTCTCCTGGTGGTTTACCTGGGTCCCTCCCCGCGGCCGTTCTCGCTCCTGTGCCGGTCTGGCCGTGGGGGGGGAGCAGCGGGGTGGGCAGCGGGGTGTCGGGTCCCCCCGGCCGGGGACGGGCTCCCGCCGCGGTGGTCTGTGATGAATGGCTTTTACTGTGAAAGCAGTCTTTATAAACCAAGCTCCTTTACCATCACGAGAACTGAAAGCAGACCCTTCTGTGCAGGTGACGGACAGGGGCAAAGTGGTGGCCCGCTCAGCAGTGGGCATGTCCTTCCGTGGCCTCGGCGTCCCCTCCGCTGGGAGCCACACAATCGCCACCAGGTTTCTCTTGAGAGGAGCCGTGAGCCCTGGTGCCTGCACAGCCCTGGGGGCCCCGATCCGCCACCGTCCTGCCCGGGTGCTCCCTCCCTCGACCCCGGGAGGATGACTCCCAGTCCGTGGCACGGCGCTTGTGTTCGTCGCTTGCTTCTTGGTGTCGCTTGTCACGGGGTGAGCACCTGCTGGTGGCTTTTTGTGGGTGGTGCTTGCATCCCAGGCGTCCGGGGAGGCCTGTCGCAGACACCCGGTCGCAGACACCCCGCCGTTGTTTCAGTAACGAGTGAGCTGCGAGGAAGGTCCTGCACTCTCCCCAGCCACCAGCTGGAGGCACACCGCCCGCACCCAAGCTCTGAAGCCCTGTGTGGCTCCCGCCTGGGGACAGGAAAGAGCAGACACGCTCCGGGGAGGGCAGGGGTGTCATCTGGCCTCCGGGGACAGCTCTCTGTCCAGGGTTAGGAGAGGGGAGAGTGGGTGGGGACGTGGGGGGACAGGCGCCAGCAGTCCTGGGTGGGTGGGGGGGGAAGAGGATGAAGAGGAGGGGCAGGGCGCCCTGAGGTGGCTGGAGCACCCCAAGGTGGCTGGAGCACAGCACCCCAAAGTGGTTGGGGTCCCCCGAGGTGGCTGGGGTGCCCCGAGGTGGCTGGAGTCTCCTGAGGGGGTTGGAGCATCCCAAGGTGGCTAGAGCAACCTGAAGTGGCTGGAGCACCCTGAGGGTGTTGGAACACCTTGAGGTAGCTGGAGCACCCTGAAGTGGTTGGGGTCCCCCAAGGTGGCTGGGATACCCCTAGGTGGGCTGGAGCACCTCGAAGTGGGCTGCAGCACCCAAGGTGGCTGGAGTCTCCCAAGGGGTTTGGAGCAACCCGAGGTGGCTGGAGTCTCCCGAGGGGGTTGGAGCACCCTGAGGTGGGCTGGAGCACCCCAAGGTGCTGGGCTGGGCGCCCAGAGGGCATGAGCAGGGGGTGGGATGCACCCCTGTGGAGCCCAGGCGGGAGGGTGGGTCCCCACGGATGTCCCGGCGGGTGAGGGGACGGGCCACAGCATTGGAGACAGCGCGAGGGGGAGCCCGTGAGACTGACGAATCCCAGGAGCTGCCGAGGGGACACTTACTTTTCATGACATGAAGAGTCAGTGACAACTGTTTGCTCCCGGGGAAGCTGGTTCTGTCGTTCTCTCAGGATCCTTGCGCGATGCCCATGTGTCTCCGTGTCGTGAAGCAGCTAGGGCCCCCGGGAGCACACAGCGGTGCCTGCAGGGTGTCGGGGCGTCCTGGGTCTGCGGACACTGTCCGGGCGCAGTCGGCGTGCGCGGCAGCCCCGCGTGGGGACGATCGCCTGTAGCCAGGCCTGTGGGATGGGGGTGCGAGGGGGCGGCCCACCCTTCTCTCCTCCAAGCCCAGGGATGGGCGAGCCCCAGGACAAGCTGCTCCGTCCTCGGTGTCCCTGCTGGCTGCCGTCGGTGGCTCCTGGGGGGGAGGGGACGGGGGGGGCAGACCTCCTCCATGCCTGGGCGCCGCTGCAGGAGGGGCTTCCACGCACCCCTGGGCGGCCTCACGCAGCCCTGCTCGTAACCACTGTAGCAGCTGTGAGCAGGGGTGTCAGAGCGGCCGGGAGGAGCTCTGGCCAGCCTCTCCCCTGCCCGGGCCGCCTCCCTCCACCCCGCTGCCTCACCCCCACCCAGGCTTCCTCTCCCCCACCCAGGCCGCCCTTCCCCCACCCAGGCCGCCTCTCCCCCACCCAGGCTGCCTCTCCCCTGCTCCCCCAGGCTGCCTCTCCCCAACCCCCAGCCTCCTCTCCTGCCTCCCACTGGTCCCCACGTGGGAGTCACATCCTCATTTCTCATCGGGTTGGTCTGGTCTTTTCCCTCCACACCCCGGGGGTTCTGGAAGCATCGCTTCACTTGCACTCGCGGAAGGAGGGCAGGGGTCGTTGCCTCCCGCTGAGGTGGAGCTGCTGAGCACCTGCTGCGCTGACCGCACCCAGCAGCCTGGGGGGCCCGGGGAGCTGGCCGGGAGGGCCCCTTCCTCGCAGTGAAACTCGGAGCCACTGGGGGCTCCACCCTGGCTGGGCGTGGAGCTGGGGGCTGGCCTGGGGGCCTGGGGGCCTGGGGCTCGGAGCCTGAGGTGGAGGCCAAGCCCACCCACCCCAGGGGCTGGACCCTCCCTTCTCCCAAAAACCTGCCTCCAGGGCCTCCTCCCAGTGCCTGCTGCCCCTCCGGGGAGGGGGGGCCGGTGTCGCTAGGCCCTGTCCTGCTCACTCTCCCACTCCCGCCACTGTCCCTGCTCTGCTCTCGGGCTTGGCATCGGGTCACCCACACGTCAGGGTCTCAGCTCCCCATGCTTTGGTCGCGCTGCGGGGCTCATTCGGCAGTGTCCTCGGGGGGAGGGTACCCCCGAGCCTGCAGCCCCCGCGGTCGAGGGCCGGGTCTGCACCTTCGCCAGCGTCCACCCGGCCGGCCCTACCCTGGGCCTTTGCAGTGCGTGCACGAGGCTTCCTGGGACCATCGCTGAGCGACAGGTGCACAGGGCTCATACCTGGGGCTACAGAGCCCCTGGCCAGAGCCCCCTTCCATCCTGGGGCGCTGGGATGTGAAAGGTGGGACCACGAGGAGCAGGGGCCTCACTGCCTGCAGGACGGGAGGTGTCGCGGGCCAGCGGCTGCACCCCGGTGGGCTGGCCAGGGGCAGGTTAGGGACGGGAGCCTGCCTACCTTTCTGCAAGATGGCAGGTGTGAACTGCTTGCAGATGTTGTCAGGATTTGCTGTGCGTTCAATAAACACTATTAGGTGACATTTCCTTCCCTTCTCGGCATCCTCAACCGTGTGCATGGAGAAAAAATGGGGCAGGGTTGTCGTCTGAGGCTCGAGGTAAGCTTGCACGTAGAAGCCTGGAACGGAGAGCGTGTACAGGGGGAGTCGGGAGGTGCCCCGGTGGCGGGGGCCAGGCTCGCAGAGCACCGGGGATGTCTTGTCCTCCTCACGAAGTGCTTCCTGCGTGTTGTGGGGCCACCTGCCCATGCTGGGGCCACGCAGGCGGGTGTCGCTGGGTCACCTTCCATGGGGTGCGCCTCCCGCCAGGGCTGAGTGCCGGGATGCTTTAGACAGATGGGAGCAGAGGACGTCCAAGCCCTTCCTGCATTTGAGATGCTAATTCCATTTGCCAATTTAGTTTTTAGTCAAAATCCATTTTTCACTCTAATTTTTATTTTATGCCTGTTGTCATAAATGGAGGGGGAAAGAAGACGGCCTTGTCAGGATGATTGAATCTTCCATGAAATGAAAGCCATTTCCTGAGACAGTATCCACCCCGGGAACAAAGAGGAGGGCAGAAGTCGTTAGCCGCCAGCCTTGGAAATGCGGTCAGGCCCGCCGTCAGACCTGTGGCAAAGGGGACACTTTCAACGGTCTGCGTGTTTTCTTATTTTTAAAAATTGCATGGCTGATTTAAGGCCAATGACCATTTTTTGCGAACTTAGGATAGCCAGGTGAATTTCTGTTACAATACGATGTTGAGAAACAGGGAATCCCCTTTTCAAAGAACTAGTTCTCAATAGGAACGGTTTTGAAAGTGATGAAAATAATTATTAACGTACGCATTACTTTTAGATCTGCCTTTTCTGCTTTTAAACCTTGAAAATATGATGTTCCCTGAGTAGTTACATGATCAGGTCAAATGTTTAAGTCTTTGGTTGCTTACTATTGAGTATCTGGGCCTGCAGTATTCACCTGGATACTTAAAAGGAATAATTTAGTCGTGGGATGTGTATATCAGCTTTTTTTTTTTTTAAGATTTTTAAATTTATTTATTTATTCATGAGAGTCAGAGAGAGAGAGAGAGAGAGAGAGAGAGAGAGAGAGGCAGAGACACAGGCAGAGGGAGAAGCAGGCTCCATGCAGGGAGCCTGAGGTGGGACTCGATCCCGGGACTCAGGATCACACCCTGGACCGAAGGCGGCACTGAGCCACCCGGGCTGCCCTGTATATCAGCTTTTAACTACTACGGAGCACGTTGAATTTTCTTCTGATGAGTGTCAACTGACAAAAATAACCATTTTTACATTTTATAATTTTGGAAGCTGCCAGGTGATCATTAAATTCTCTTCTGGTAGCGTGAAGCCACTGGACACGATGCCCATGGGTTGTGTGCAAATGGCTTCCTAATGTAGGTTTCTCCGGGATATAAGGCGAACACCCAGGCATTTTCGGGTAGATACCCCCTCGAACTGTTAGGCTCATTCACTCCCAGCCTGATGATGCCGAGGACTATGGGTTTGGGATCAGCGGAGTGGCAGCTGGGGATTTAGGAGGGGGTGCTCGGCAAGGGCAGGGTCGTCTCGTAAGGTAGCACGCTAGACTCGGAGTGTCCTCTGCTCATACGTAGGGAGGGTTCTTGAGGAGGAATTTGGGGCGGTAGGAAGCTCTACCTCTGCCACCTTCTCTCTTTTTCCCAAAACGAACAAGAGAACAGAGGAAAGCTGGGCTGCCCGTCCTGCCCTTTGTTTTGAGGATCATTAAATGTGCCGGGTGCTATTTTCAGTTGAGCAGCGGAGACCCTAGTGCAGGGGTCCCCACCAGCTCATCCCTTGGGAAGCCCTTAAGACATGCACATTCCTGGCCCTTAGCTCCAGGAATTCTGATTGGACCGGAGCCTGGAAATCTGATTTTTAAGACGCTTCCTAGAGCATCCTAATGACTGGCCAGGTCTGGGAACCACTTATTTAAATGGAGGAACACACTCTACTGATCATTCTTCAGTTCTGTGGTTTTTTAGCACACCCAGGGTTGGAATAGCCCTGGCTGCTCGAGTGCCCCAGGACGTCACTGGGGCATGTAGGGGCTGCTGGTCACGGCACGGAGCCCCCACAGCCAATGAGCACTACTGGGAGACATCCATTTGCCAAGGCCCTTTGCTCTGTGAGTAGTGGCCCGGGACACTCAGGACTGGCTTACTACACGGTGGAGCCCACCCTGGCCCTACCAGACTCGCTGCCCTCTTGGTCTCAGAGGACCACTCACTTCTCCGTTACCGTCCGCCACGGAAACCAGATGCCACTCGTGCCTCTTACCAGGAGCTTCACTCCACCCAGTGTCCTAATCCCCTCCATATTACATCCCAGGCAAATGTTTGCATTCCTGCTTGTGGCCTCTTTACTCAGTCCGTTGGAACTGTTCATCTGAATCATATACGTTTAGGCTAGAACAACGCTCGAGCCTTCTGGCACTCAATTCCTTTATTTTATAGGGAAACTCAATGCAGAGAGAGGAAATAATTCAACCGAGGAGACCTGTCAGTTGGAGCAAAGCCTAGGACCAGAACCAGCCCACCGCTCTTGCTGCCTGGCTGCAGACTTGAGTAATAAGAAGGCATTTGTCGATTTAATATGGTCATCAGTGAAAAGCGGCTTCTTTCCTCCGTCCCTGTAGAAGTCTGGAAGCTGAACTGATCAACACTCTCGGGGCCTCAGACAAGCATTCTCTATTCTGAAAGCAGATATTATGCTCTCTGATGTCTCTTCCTGCAACATTTTCGCGACCTGAAATGTTTTTGGCAGGGCACTTTTACCTCATTTGCTGTTTTTCTGGGCTGCTGCATCTTTTCAGAAGAAATGCTTGGAAGCAGACAAGCTGGCTGCTGGCTGGTGGGTGGAGCAGGGGTGGGCAGCCCAGAGCTGTGGCCGTCCTGCCCTGCACTCGAATGCTTCCATGCTGCTGAGGGGAGTCCGTGTGCTTCCGGGCCTTGGGATCACCACCAGCTGGTCTCGAATAAGGGAATGAAAACCACATCTCCCGATCCTGTGCTAAAGGATCAGGAGTCTTGCAGGTGCAGAGAAAGGGGTGAGGCACTCCCGTCTCCCCGATGGTCTCAGGATGTTGCCTCTTTCATGAGGCAATGAGCGTTCCGTGAGTGTAGGTGACATGCACTGATCAAGGCACCTGCTTTGGGATCAGTCAGCCGGAGCGCTGGATCTCAGGGGTCAGCACCTTGTGGGTATTTCACTTAATTTGTAACCTAATAGCTGATTCCATCCCTGTTAAATAGTGTTATTTAAAGAGTTGAATGTGATAATGTATGTAAGTCACCCAGTTCGGTGCCTGACACACCACAGGAACCCAGCAAATCATAGTTATTAGTGTTCCAAGAGCCACTGACCAAGGGGACACCCCTAGCAAGTGACAACAATTTGATTTCAAATAAGAAGAGCTAATAACTTTTATGAAGCATTTAGACCATATCAGGCACCAGGGTAGTTATTGTATCATCTATAAAGGTTTTACTTAATCTCTAAGCCTCTTATGAAGGAGGCCCTACCATCATCTCCATTTTGAGGATGACACTGAGGCCTCGGAAAGGTGATCAGCTTGCCTGAGGTCGCCTTAGAGCTGCGACTCCATGCCCCGCCTCCAGAGCCTGACACGCGCCCTCCGCCTGGTGATCGATCGGCGTCCTGGTGCGCACTACAAGGTGAGATCGTTCCTCACTGTTTGACACATGGTGTCCGTAAGTCATCCTTTCCTCTGGGTGTCCTACTGCATGAGGTTGACCTAGTGAACACACCCTTGGGGTAGGGAATGTCGCTGTCACGTAAGACACATGTAGAGAGAGTGCGGCGCGAAGGTGCACGTAGGAGGGTGACGGTGAGCACGCTGGTGAGACACTTCATCACAAAATCAACGTGAGGTCCTCCTAGCTGCTGCTCCCAGCCCTTGCTTCCCAGGGACTGGCCAGAGGGCTTCCTGGCGTGCGAGAGTTTGAGAGTTCACTCTGATTGAACTGCGCTTGTGACGATTTTCACGCGTGGGGCCTGCTCCTGCCGTCTGAGACGACACAGGGAACAAGGAACCCTTCTTTTTCTGACAGGTTGTGGTTAATGATGGGTTTTCCTGCGTCTTCTTCTCCTTTTGGCAGAATGGTTGTGGTTTGCTTAACTATTCCTCGAGGGGCCCCCTGGTTTCCCCAGGCTTGTCACTACCCCGTTCCGCGTGACACTGTGGACATAATCAAAATCCCCAGTCTTCCTTCGTCCAGTCCTGTATCAGCTTTTCCTAGGTTATGTGGTGGTGGCATGCAACACAAATTCTCATTTGTGGAGCTGAAAACAATCACCAATATTTTCTTCTAGTATTTTAAGCTTCTTTCCATGTATATAGTTCATTCAGCCATTGAGAGTTCATTTCATTGTATAATGTGTTCCCATTTAATTTTATTATTATTATTATTATTATTATTTTAACCTGCAGGTAACAACTCTGCTAACACTTTCCCATGGCTTGTCGTACCTCCTCTATTGTTTTCCAAGAAACTACGAGTGAGTTTTTTTATACCTCTTCTATACTGTGTTCTGTCTATTTCAACGCCAAAATCAGAGTTAGCAGGTATTACTTTGTCATAATTCTTAATATCTGGAGGGAAAGCCCTCTTGTCCTCGTATTCCGTGTTGAGAATTTCTGGAGCTTTTCTTGAACTTTTGACATTTGATCCCACTTTTAGAATCCATTTGTCAAGGTCCCCCCAAAATACTGCTAGAACAGCCTTTATAATTTCATTTTTAAGAAATCTTATATATCCTTACTTCTTTTTCTCCTTTTTCTTTTTTTTTTTTTTTCCCAAGTCTGCTTTGCTGTGTTTCTGGTCTGGGGCATCTTCTCAGAGGATGTGAAATTTTAGTTTCTACTCTACTTTCTCCATCTCAGTCTGTACTTCCTGCCACCTCCCCTTGGAAGTTATGTGGTGCCTTCTTGCCAGAGCCTAGACCGAAGCTCTACTTGCACCGCTGGCCCAGATTCCATTCAAAGCGTTCAGCGAATGAATGAATAAATGAATGAGTGACTTGGCTCAAGACCTAACGGCTCAGCTGTATTTTCCTTTCACATCTCAAGTACGAATTGTCGTATAAATTACAGTCACAGGAAGTCTTTGTAGCCTTTGCACCTTTTTGTTTCAAGAGTGGAGCAGCCCCCTCCAGGAGCCCAAACATCCCTGTCGGAGCTGGTTCTTTCCATCATGTTGGATGGTGTTGGTTCTTACCTGGTAGGAGCCTGTGTGTCTGGACTGGAGCAGACCCGTGGCTTTCACCCTCTTTTTTTGCCCTGTGTTTTCTTCTCTCCTTTTAAAACCACAGGCATATTTCTCTTGTGTTGAGTATGGATAAGTCTTTACAATTAATTTTTTTTCATTGCCTAGAGAAGAGTCATTTTAAAGATTGAACTTGGCGTCATCTTGAAAACAAGTACAACTTGATTTTTTTTTATTGTTTTAAGAGTATGTGGACGCTTGCTGGATTTACAGTTGAGAGCAATCCCTAGACCTTTCGCAAATTAAACGCCGTCCACACCAAATATCTTCTAATCCCACAAATTGCCCAGTTATTTAAAAATGAAATGTCCTTGTCCCAGTTGAATATTGTGTTTGGAAATCCAGTGATTTTTCAGCAGACCCTCCAGGTTCCGAGAGCTGTAGACACTCTCTGTCTTCACAGGATTTGCTCACAACTTTGACAAGGACAGGGCTGAGGTCGGGTCCACTGGAGACTGCTCGACATTGGTTGGCACCTGGACACTCTCTGCTTGTGCTTTTTCATCCAACAGCAAGTTCATTTAACTGCAGAAATTTGCTCAACGAGTGTGAGTTTTGGAGGCAGACAACATATTTGCTATAAGAAGGGTTAGAAACTTGATTGTGCCACTTACTAGGTATTTGACCTTAAAAAATTTGCATAATTTTCCTCAGCGTCAGATTTTCT
Organism: Canis lupus familiaris; assembly: GCF_011100685.1. Lineage (NCBI taxonomy): Eukaryota > Metazoa > Chordata > Mammalia > Carnivora > Canidae > Canis > Canis lupus. The sequence goes on from NC_049238.1 coordinate 2,415,310, forward strand.
CATCTACCTAATGAAATGTATTAAGCAGCGGCACGTGAAGTCTGAATGAGGTAATAGGTAAGCGCCTGGTGCACGGTGGGCGATGAACAAACCTCTCTTCTTACCTTCCCCTAACCAACCCCTGTACCTCACCTTATTTCTTCATTGTGCTCTGGGCCAACTTGTCCGAAATCCAGGTTTCTACATGCATGGCGTGACCTGGTGTGCTGGCTTCTTATTTCCAGGGCTGGGTCGGGTCCTGCCTCCGTCTTCAGTACCCCCAAAGGAGGCAGGGTTAGCAAAGGAGCAGAGAGTTGATGCAGGGAATGCTGCTCTGCGACACGGCCGGATCTCAGCAGGGTGGTGGGCAGTGGTCTGGAAGAGAAGCTGGTGTCCGGGATGGAAGGGCCTCCGAGGCCACGAGGGACCAGCAGACAGTGTGGGAGAGGCAGTGCCGAAGCCTGATTACATTGGTGCCAGTGCGGGGTCTGATGAGTGGCACAGTGCCCCCCTCTAGGCTAAAGCACCTGAGCGCTGAATTAAGCCAGGGTCAGCAGGGAGGGAGAGGAGGGTTGAGAAGTGGCCGAGGGCATGCTTCCCTGGGTTACAATCCCCAGGACATGGTGACCAAGTGAACACCTGAGGTTGAGGCTGAGCAGCAGAGAGGAGCTGGGTGGGAACTGGAAGCTTCTCTCTTGGGAAACATGGTGTTGGATCAGACTCTAGCTCTCCAGTGTGACCACTAGGCCAGCAGCAACCCAGACACCTGCTAGGAACGCAAATTCTCTGGTTCCCTCCAGGACTCCCTAACCAGCCCCTCTGGGGGTGGGACTCAGCATCTGTCCTGACCAGCCCTCGGGGGAGTTCTGGTGGAGGCTAGTCTGAGAACCACCAAGGCAGGTCATGTGGGTGGAAGAGGAGCTTGGGGCAAACACATAACATATTTGATTTGTTATACTTTGGGGTTTGAGATAGCTGTGGAGCATGCCTGACATGTGGTATTGCAAGACCGTGATTAAAGGAATTATTTATTATTCCTAAACCTGTGATTAAAAGAAATATTTATTATTTCTAAAACAATTTTTGGGTATAAATCTGCTAGACCCTAGTGTTTATATTTTTGGGATTGGTTCATGTTGCTGGGATTTCTAATAATTTTATTTTCTCAGCTCAAGGAGTGCAGGGCAATCAGTTAAATAAACAGTTGTGATACATTGCAAAGTTTTTTACTTTGCAGTGGAGTTATAAAAGATATGAAAAAAATAATGCTTTTATTTCCTAAGCATAATTAGAGGGTTTGATTCAAATAATATTTGAATTTCCATCCTGGGGCAAAAAAAAAAAAAAAAACCCACGTAGAATTGAACTTTAAAATCTACCTCTTGAGCAAACAGAGGCTATTCCTTCCTGACATTTCAGAAGGATATTTACACCGTGATGCCATTACACATTATAATTACATAATTGCACATTCTAATTATATGATCACACATGTTATGCTAATTATATAATTAGACTTAATGATAGCAATTGTGCAAGCACATAGTATCAGAATCAAAATGAATGAATTGAAAAACTAGAAAATACATGAGAATTTGTAAGATCGCCTTCAAAAATCGTAAAGTAGCTCGTGGCCATCTCAGAGGACTTAACGGGTCTGAACAGAAACTACCTCCTTTGTTCATGGGTTATGTCAACCTCTAAAGTTTTGCTGAAATCTGATAAAAGTTAATGTAAGTTGCAAAATCTAGAAGGAGAACGAAACAGGAAGAGAAGCAGTTGAAAGAGTGAATAGGATTTTAAACAGAGCAGAAGCCATCAGCTTCTACCCTTACTCACATTTCCCTTCTGCTCTGACAGCCGTCAAGATTTTAATCATATCTGAATTCCTGGGCTTTTGTCACATAACTGCCAACTTTCAGATTTGGTGAATGGGACATTCACAGTAATTACCGTTCTCTTGAACTTCCTCAGGATCGCAAATCTTTAGATAGTATCTCAAAACCTTGGAATGTTTATTTTCAATAGTTTCAACTGATCTTGATCCTGGGAAAATAAGAGTTTGCTAATAGTTATTCCTTTAATGTGGTGATTTGATCATTTTTGCTTATTTTTGAAGCCAAGGGTCTTAACTGAGAAAAAAAAAAAAAAAGCCACATGCACTTTCTCCCCCTTCCTGCTGGGGCTGCGAGTCCTCTGTTAGCAAGTGACTTGTGAAGGATGAAGGAGGGCACATTTACCTTTAGGGCTTTTTCCAGCAGCTGGCTGCATAGCACAGAGATGGAAACGTCATTTAAAAAAAAAATGTAATTTTAATTGCATGTTCTCCTGAAGATTCACCAAAATGGCTGGTTTAATTTCCCAAGGGAACCTATTTCTGCCCTTCATAGAATCTGGAGACTGTCTTCGGGCTGACAGAGAGCGTGGATTTATGTTCTTTCCTTGGGGTGTGCGGCAGGCACCGTGCGCGAGCAGTGGCTGCCTGGAAAATGAACAGACCCAGCCCTTCCTGTGCTTTATCGTCTCCTCATTAGGTTCCCCGGAACATCTCGCACCTTCTGTCTCAACCCCTTATTTGTTCTACGTAGATGACACATTCCTGCAGCTTGCGGGCTGGAAATGGGACCAGCGTCCTCCCTGCAGGTGCATCATCCCGCGGCTGCGGCCCTTGGCTTTCGGGCTCGTGGTGGAGGGTCTGCAAGCCCTTGACCGCCGCGGCTTCCAGGGGTGCAGGAGCCCCACACCGAGCCTCGTTTCCTTGGGCGCCACGCAGATGGAGCAGAAGTGCTCGCCCTCAAGCATCCCGTCCCCAAGCGAGTGCGTCACGGGGTCACATGCTGGCTTGTGACAAATGCATACTTACTGCAAACAGAACATCGCACAGCGTTTCATCCCCTGCCCCCCAAATGTGGACAGCGCTGCTTCTGTGCTTTTGGTAATTCTGTGTCTCGGTCTACGCTTCCGGATAATTTTGATTATCAAGATGTACCAATCCCAGGACTGTCACATGCCTCCGGGGGTTCCTGGTCTCAGAGATGTAATGCGTACATGAAGTCGTGTTCATGGTCTTCCCGTAATTCAGAGTGATGAAACCCACCTTGTAAAAAATGAGGGATAGGATGTTGTGAGATGTCACGGAACTAGAAGGCCCCTTTAGAATATTTGGAGTTTTTGCCACCTGCAAATTAGAAAGCTGTTGAGGGATAGAAGCCCAGGAGGATGTAGGGAGTGTAGAGGCTCCGCTCGTCCCGAGGGGCTGGATCCTGGACCCCACCGAGTGGCCATCCGACTCCCACAGCTCAGGGGAGGGAGAGCCAGAGCCCACCTCTTCCGAGTTCTAATTGTGTGCTGTGCTCACGACCCCCCAATTGCTTTCTCAAGCCATGTTCATTCATTCATTCATTCATTCATTCATTCATGTACAAAGGGTTAATACTTATCACCACGCTGAGCTGCGGGGAAGGACAAAGATGAGTAAAGCACACTCAGGGACCCTCTGATTGATCAGGACCGTGCAGCCTCTGCTTGACCTCCACAAATTAAGGCAAAGTCAGAGGAGCGCGAAGACAAGGTTAGAAAAACGGGATAGGCTGGGAGGAGACAGAGGGTTACTAACAGCATGTGAGTTTAAGCATCACGGGGGTAGGATCTCAGGGCCCATCGCAGGGACGTTACAGGAAGTGCGAGCAGAGTCCCGGCAGTGGAACGTGAATAGCGTGTCCTGAAACCAGTAGGGACTCCATCTGACACCAAGCTCGGGGGGTCACCATGGGTGAGTTTCGCCAAATTATGTAAATCTTGCTTTTGGGCTGGTGGGTTTTAATTTAGTCTGGGGGTGAAGGAGCCATTGAAGATGTTTGAGCAGGGACAAAAAATCCCGGAGGAAGGATTTAGAGAGACCCTGAAATCTGGAGAATGGGTTTGAATGGAAGGAAGATCAGGAAGTGAGTTCTCATCGCACCTGGTATGTTCTATTTCTTTCCCAAAGTTGTTGATCCTGCCCATGGCTGATGGATTCCTTTTCTCAAAGGCCACTTCTCCTTTCCTCCCTCCCTCCCCCATAACTTCTCTCCCCTCCTCTGCCATCCTCTCCCTCCCTGTCCCCTCTCTTATCTGCTATTCAGCAGCCATCCATGGAATCTGTGCCCAACTACGTGCCAGGCAGCAACAGGTACAGATGGAGGGACAGGGGAAGGCCCAGCCATTGGCCTGGAGGAGAGCACAGTCTCGAGGGAGGGCATGATATAACATGAGACATACGTGAGAGTGAGTGCTGAGTGGGGTGTAGGAGGCCCCCCAAATCCTGATCCTCCTGAAAAGGGGTGCAGAAGGCTCCTTGAAAGTCCTGACCGTCCTTCCGAGCCTTGCCAAATGAGTGGCAGCTAGCTAGATGGGCAGGTGTGAGGGAAGGACACCGCAGGGTGACTGGTGCATGGGGCTGATGAGGGCGCCTGCCCCTCTCCCCTATCCGTTCACGGCCTGAACGTGCCTCCTTCCACAGCCCGGGTCCATACAACTATGCACACCATGGCCTCAATCCCTGCAAGACTTTGCTCAAATGGCATCTTTCCAGGAAGGCCCATCTTGACCACCTTTTTCAAAGTCGCGTCTTCCCCCACACAGACAGCCCTATTCTGATCTATCCTGTAACATTCCACCTTCGAATATCTTATAAAAGTCAACTTTATCTTAAAATTGGCCTGTCTTCCACCCACCTCCTTCCTCTCCGCTGCCGTCTCCCTCCCCTTCAGCAAAGCCCAAGCCCCATGAGCGGGGGGTGGGGTGGGGGGGTGGGGGGGGTTCTCGATTGTTCACTGTTGCATCCCGGGCGCCTAGAAGGTCTGACGCAGGGCTGTGGCTGGATAAATATTTGATGAATGAACGACTGGGCCTCGAGCACTTCCTTGCTGCTAATACACCTGTTCTGTTGGCTTATCCTGTCACCTACTTCAGGGGTCTACCCCACATCCACTCACTCTCCCTCCTGCCCAAGGCTGCTGACTCCACTCCATCAGTTAGTGCCCCTCTCCTGCATCCCCGGCTTCTCACTTCCCGTCGGGGCCTCCCTCCACTCGCCAGCATGCCTCTGTCCGTGCGTGAAACGGACGGATCCTCCCCCGACATCACATCCTCTTTGCCTGCGTCAGGTTCCTCCCCAGCCCTCAGGCCAACCACGCTTCTCGGGAGGGGATCTTCCTCATGGCCTCTGCAGCTATGCACGTTGTCGAAGGTCGGCCACGGCCTCCCCCTTGCCCTGACCTCTGCTGGGAATCTGTTGTGGGTTGACCTGTGTCCCCAAAGGAGATCCATTGAGGTCTCATCCCACAGGCCCCATGGACATGACCTTATTTGGAAGCAGGGTCTTTACAGAGGTGACCAAGTCCAGGTGAGGTCACTGGACTAGGGTGGGCACTACTCTGATGACCGGTGGCCTTTTAAGAAGAGGGACATTTGGATGCAGACACGCAGAGGGATGGCCCTGGGGTGATAGATGCAGACCTGGAGCCGTGTGTCGCAGACCAAGGACGGCCAGACCTGCTGCCTCCACCAGAAGCTGGAGAAGGAGGGACAGGTTTGGCCTGTGTCAGAGGGAGCGTGGCCCTGTCGGCCCCTGGATTTCAGGCCTGCAGCCTCCAGGGCTGAGAGAGCAAAGCTCTGTTGTTAGGGCCGCCCCGTCTGTGCTCCTCTGTTGGGAGGCCTCGGCGGGCGGGCTGTGAGTTTACTGGGCATCTCTGGACCCTGTGACAGAAGCGACCCCTCGTCCTTCTGCTCTGGACTTTCTGCCCAATTCCTCTTGGGGTCCTTCCGGCCTCCCGCGGCCGGGTGAAATGCTGGTTTCCCTGTGACTCGGAGGGAAATTGGGGTGATCCACCATCAACAGCAAGTCTGCATTTCTATTTTCTGAGAGGTTTCTCGGAGGCCAGACTGCCGTGGCTGCAGGAGGTGGGACAACGAAGACACATCACCCGCTAACCAGGGCACGCGCTGTTACGGGAAGACCAGAGGGAAGGGCCTCGGGAAGACAGTGGGGACACAGCGGCGACCCCGGTGACTCACAGGGTGTGAGGGGGCGGGCTGCTTGTGGGAGTCCCCCTCTCCCTGATGGGGCGTGGGATTCCTCGCCCTCCCAGGGGCTCTGGGCCCCGTTACAAATGTAGAGGCTGCACTGCCCTCTCCCTCTGACCTCAACTCCGTGGCTGTGGCTCCTCAAACCCTTCTCCTGACCCATAGCCGAGGCCTTGTTCAAGGCAGAGTAAGAAACAAAAGTGAACCAGACACCAGGGGAGCTTTGAGGCAACACAGGACCCTCTCCTGTGTCTACATTTGGGTCTCGACCAAAGAACACAGACTCAGTTTCCTCATCAATGAAAGGAGAGTGCCAGCCGGTCTCCACCAGACTGGCTCTGTGGCTCCGCGTGACCTCCTCACAGCTTGGGGCATGGGGTCCCAGACATGTGCTTGTGGGGTGGCAGCCTGTGATCTGAAGAGCTTTCCGGAAGCAGGAAAGAGCAGTCCCAGCCACCAAGCTTGGAGCACACATGTGTGATTCGGGTTTTGAGGAGGCGCTATGGGGTGCTTCCTTGTCTGTTGTGCACACGTCACCCGGGTCTTGTTGAAATGCAGATTCTGCTTCCTTGGGTCTGGGGCAGGGCCCAGATCAGGCTTTTTTTTTTTTTTTTAAGATTTTATTTATTTACTCATGAGAGACACAGAGAGAGAGGCAGAGACACAGGCAGAGGGAGAAAGAAGCAGGCTCCATGCAGGGAGCCCGACATGGGACTTGATCCCGGGACCCCAGGATCATGCCCTGGGCTGAAGGCAGGTGCTCAACCATTGAGCCACCCGGGCATCTCCCCCCAATCGGGTATTTCTATGGGCTGCTGCTGATGCCACTGTCCATGGTCCACACTCGGAGCAGTGAGGCTGTGGACACAGAACGATGACGTCCTTACTGGCGGAGCTGATGGAGGAAGGCGAGGGGTACTTCAGGTGCACGAGTGCCAAGCTCGCAGACACATCTCTGATGGCAAAGCTAAAACTAAAACGACCTGTTTTGTGCTCAGCATCTCCCCACGTGGAGGGAGCCCTGACTCCTCTGTGCTCCGTGGCTTCATCCCTGGTGGTTCCTTGGCCGCTTGTACACAGTTTGCCAGGGCCGCTCCCCCCACCCCCCTGCTGAGGCTCTCAACACGGTCCTCAGATTGCTCCACAGCCTGAGAGCGGGTGAGGACACAGCAAAGCACCTGAGTTATACATAAAAACTACTCTTGTTTTCCAAGTTCCATCCATTTTTCTCCTTAGGCCAGCTGGCCTTGAGCATTCGTATTGACTCCTCTTGTATTCCAAGACCTGAGTCTCTGGTAGCAGCCGGTCCTGTGAGCAGCTTGCAAGGCAGTGACCCAGTCTCTGTGACTTCTGGCAGCTGCAAGGAGAGTTCATCATCTCATTTTGTAAGTGGCTTGGGAAAAAAATCTCCATCTTGAATTTGATACCTTGGACTTTTTGGTGAGGGTGCTCGGCAGGTCCGGAATTCCAGAAAGGGCTGTTTTGGGTGATCGCTTATGATACCAGGTTTCTCTGGTAGCAGGCTTTGTGGAGCATGCTGGCTTTGGAATTCACGCCAAGGTGAGTCTGAGAGGTAACACAGGTGATGTCCGTGCACGGCCTTTGCACCTGGCCAAGCCCCTTGCTGAGTGTGAGCACTCCTGTGACCACTCGGCAGGCGAGCAGTGAACTGGAAAGTGCAACTGCCTACCGGGGATTGCCCAGTGTCTGCCTATCATCTGTCTCTCTCTCTCTCTCTCTCTCATCTATCTCTACCTATCACCTATTTTTCTATCATCTATCATCATCTATCTACCTCCCTGTTTATCTATCTATCTATCTATCTATCTATCTATCTATCTATCATCTATCTATCTATCTATCTTCTATCTGTCCATCTATCTTCTAGCTACCTCCCTGTTTATCTATCATCTATCTACCTGTCTGTCTACCTATCTATCTACCTGTCTATCTGTCATCTATCTATCATCTATGTACATGGAAGTACGGTTGACCAGAACATGTATCTATCAGTTTCAGATGTATGATGTAAAGATTTGATATTTGTACACACTGTGAAGGGCTCACCCTAGTACGTCGGGTTAACAGCCATCTCCATACAAAGTTAGAGAATCTTTACCTGTGATGAGAATTAAAATTGCTCCTAAAATAAGATCATTTGTTGTTATAATGGAAGGGAGTCTATATCTAGTATGAGGATCCTCAGGAGGTTCTCTGTAACAAAATATCACCTGGCAGGGGCAGTTCAAATCTTCATCCCTGCATTCTCTCATTCTTCAGTTTGGCTTATGATCTGCAACATACAATATTTTTTTGTTCAATGGATCCACATTATCTTACTTGTCTATATGTTACATGTGTGCATATATATGTACTGATATGCATGTGCAATATGTGCCGTGATAGGTACTTTCTTTGCATGACATTATAAAATTTTGGGCCTGTAGTATGACTCACTGTGAGATTTGGTTGGTAAGCTATAGTACACAGGAGCGCCTGGGTGGCTCAGTCTGTTGAGCGTCCGACTCTTGGTTTCAGCTCAGGTCATGATCTCGGGGTCGTGAGATGGAGCCCAGAGTCGGGCTCCAAACTCAGCAGGGAGTCAGCTCGGGATTCTCTCCTGGCTCTCTCTCTCTTTCTAAAATAAATAAAATATTTTTCCCCCAAAAGATACACTGCACAAAGTGAATTTTGAACATTAGGTATATACAGATGTAGAAATTCTGCATGAGAGAAAGCCAGGCATGGGGTGTAACTGTCCCGTCACCTGGAACCTCGGAGCGTCGTGAGCCGCTGTGCCCCAAGCTTGTCTCTTGGGGTCTTCCTCGTTTCTCTGTTGGAAAGATATTAAGCGGATTTTATGGAGGAGTGGGGGACTCTGGGGAGGGTGAGTGGAGGAAGGCATGCTGGAGTCAAATAAGTCTTATGGGTTCCTTTCCCCCAATCCCTTGGGGGCCCTGGTTGTTAGTTCATCGCTGAGGCCAGGATTGGCATGTGTGGACGGTCAGGTGGCAGGTGGGACAGGCTCTGAGGCTGCGCTGTCTCTCTCACGGCTCCGTAGCTTTTCTGAAGTAGCAAGAAATCAGCCAGAGTCAACACATAAACGAGCATGGCTGTATTCCAGTACAATTTTATTTATAAAACGGGCAATGGGCTGGATGTAGCCCGTGGCCATAAATTGCAAACCCGTGGTTTAGACTACATAACGGCATTATGAAGCTTTTTAGAACCTCCCTGTGCACACATAGGGATGGTTGACTACTTAAGGTCATGGGGTGAGCGCCTGAAGTTTTGCTAGAGGATCTCCAGATGCCCATCCAGAGGTCTTCGCCCTAAGGGCTGCTGGTTTACCTTAGCAGAAAGCCCCACTGGCTTGCCTGGGCCGGGAAGTCTGTCTGGCCCACACCCAGGCTGCAGTGCAGCGGGTGCCCTTCCCTGGGGCTTTTTCTCTGCCTCTCTTGCCTTCTGATCATGTCTTGGATTCTTCAGCCTCGCCAGAATAAAAAATTGGCTTGTATTACCAAAAGCTTCTTGGGCTCCACCCCAGAACTACTGCATCGAAGTGCAGGACAGTAGTGCTGAGGCATCTGGCGAGAGCTCTGCAGGTAGTTCCAGAGCATGGAGCTCAGGATCACAGCTCTCCGATGGGTGGCTATTTTTCAGAGTTTTGGATTTATGATTCAGAGGGGTTGGCACCTGACAGCAAAGACTTGTTCTAATATTTGAAAGACATTTAATAAATAAAGTCATTTATCTATGTTGGAGGACCTTACTAAAAAGCCAAGAGGGAAGCATTCACTGCAGGACACAGAAATCGCTTCTGTTGAGAAAGTCCAGTGCTTGCAAAATCGTATGAGTTATAAGAAAAAAGAGAGTAAGTCAGGGACTCACCACGAGATGTTTAGCTCCAGGGTCCAGCCAGCCGGAGCCGCCATCCCAAGGTCAAGGAAAATCACACAGAAACCATCGTTGATGAAATGAACTCTGACTTGAGCATCTAATAAACTGCACAAAACATGACTGCAAACTCTTCTGCCTGGAGTTGTGATATACCACTTCCTTCTGACCCAGAGTTTTGCCATCATAAGACGGCAGGAAAACTAATTTAAATAACGCTTCATGGATCCATGTATCTGATATGATGAAGTGTCCCTTCCTGTAGTCCCCGGTGCATTCAGACTGTGCTCACGAAATCCTTCCTGATGCCACCCTCTGTGTCCAGCCCTCCAGCCCCTCCCCGCCCCTCCCCTGATTTCCCTCTTTGGAGACACTACTGAGATATGTTCAAGTTTCATGAGCTGAGCTTTGTGTAAACAGCAGGTGTTCCTGGACCACTTTGTGCAGAGGTGTCCCCTCAGGAAGCCGTGGCCACCACGGCGCCTGCCACCCAAGAAATTAATGCTTCAGACCAAAGCGATGGGTCGGATATTGTTCAAACTCAGCACCCAGCCATCAGTGCTGCAGGGGAGATGCTCTCTGCCCCTTTCATCTTCTGAATGCTGTTTGTGTTCATCTTCTTGGCAGAAACTAAACTGCATCCGCATCTCAGCTGTTAGGAGTCTGGGGTATGTCATTTTAAACTGTCCAGCCCCTACGATCCAGGAGCACAGAGAACAGAATGGAGTGGAAGTAGAAGCCAGTGCCCACTGGCAGACTCCAACAAAGGCCATCTATCAACCTATCGATTATCTCTATCATCTACTTATTGATTAATATGTCATCTATTGATTTATCTATCATCTGTCTATCCATCTATTAATCTGTAATCTATCAATTTATCTATCCATATGTCATTGACCAATCACCTACCATCCAATTTGTGTATTGATCAATCTATCATCTACTAATTCATCTACTGATATATCATTTATCTATCATCTATCACTTTATCTATCATCGATCTATCAATCTACTGACCGATCATCTGTGAATTTATCTATTAATCTATCTATCCAATCTATCTATATCTGATTCTTCTACCTGGAGGTCATGCTGTAGATGGACACAGCAGTGATTCAGAAACAGAAGACCTGAGTTGGCACCTTATTAGTTGTACCCTAGAAAAAAATCACTTAACCTTTAGACACTGGACTTTTCCTCTATGTGTGAATATTATATTTTTTCCTGGAATTTTTTATGAGGATTAAATAACCTCAATTCAAAATGTGTGAAATGTTGACACTTCCTGAAATGTATTAGAGGCTTAAAAAAACAGCAGTACCATGAACGTATCATAGCACAATACATGCTCTATTACCCAGTTATGAACGAATGAGAGAGATCACTGGAATTACACACACCGTGGAAAAAATGATAAGAAATAGCCTCCTGCTTATCTCTTCCTTCTCATGAATGTCGGGGCAGCATTTCCTCATTGTTAATTACTCCCCATCACATCAGTTGACATTCTCTTGGAGTTGACATTCTCAAAGCAAGGGACGTTGTTTGCCTTTAACATTGTCATTCAGCAGATGGGGTTGTAAATTTTGAGGAATACCATAAAACTTTTAAGCAGATGTACATATTTATTTTTTTAAAAGCTCGGGTATATATAAGCATGTTATTACTCAGTGATTTCTATTGATTGAAAGAACGCTCTGTCCAAGGAAAGAGAAGAAGCGTAAGATGAGATTTCTGCTCATAAGATATGTCACTCCATTACCATGTGTTATTTGCGAAAAATAATTTTCTGTCATGTGGTTATATTTAAAAATTTTAAACTATGGGTGAAGTATTTGCCTTGGAGGCTCAGTGTAATTTAAACAATTATTTTAATTTCCTGTGCATTGGCCCAGAGAAGTGGGTGGTTATTCAGAGAGGATTTTAGATTGGAGAATTTTAACTTGGTTCTATCAAGTCTATCTGTAAAGACTTCATTCTGGGAAGCCACATCCTAAAGACTCCTGGAATTTCCCAAGGCAAATGGTCTTTAACAGGTGTCTCTGAATGTTGGAAGTGGTCATGAGGCTGCTGGTCAAGCAACTGGTCTTCCACTGCTGGTATTTGTCTCCTTTTCAGGAAGAGGCTTGACAACAGCCACGTCTGGTGCCACCAAGGCCTGCAGAATCCTTTATGTTGGGTACAGGGTGTGTGTTTTGGGATGGCAGCCACCATAATGTGTATAAAAATCTCAATTCAAGGAAGAGAGGCTGCTCAGACCCAACTCTACCAGCTGTTGACCTCTGTTATTTGTCAGGTTTTATAAAGGGCTGAATGCCCCTTTGGGCAGTCTCTTTGAGTTGGACAGGGAGTTGGTTCATGCTTGAGGGACTTTAATTCTCTGGTTTCCTGAAAGAGTGCAAACCACTCTCTTATTCTCATCTGTTCTCTCCTTTTTTTTTAATCTTTAAAAACTATATACCCAGGATACACCAACTAAGAGACGTATCATGTTGGAGTTACAGACCATCAGCTCATCAGCTGCAGTTGACTCACCTGAGGGCCAGACTTACCTTGTTCTCTGTCCTCCATCCCACTCCTTTCTCCTACTGGTCCCTGGGGCTGCCTCCTCGTTGTGTGCATGTCATCTTCTTGGTCTTTTTACTATATATATATATTTTTAGATATATATATGTTATGGGTTGAACTGACTTCCCCCAAATTCATATGTTGGAATCTCAATGCCCAGTATGTCAGAATGTGACTTCATTTGAAGGTAGAGTCTCCACAGGGTTAAGAAAATCAAAATGAGAGCATTAGGATAGGTCCTAATGCAATATGATTGCTGTCTTTGTAAATAGAACTTTGGAGACAGGCATGCATGGCGATAATGCCACGGGAAGGTGAAATAGCTGTCGAGCCCAGGGTAGAGGCTGGGACAGACTCTCCCTCACATCCCTCTGGAAGACCAACCCCAGTGACACCTTGGCCTTTGATGTCCAGCCTCCAGAAGCATGAAACAGTGAAGTTCTGTGGTCTAAGCCCCCCAGTGTATGACATGGTGGGAGGAAACTAATACAAGAGCAAATTCACCTTTCTTTAAAGAAGAGATACTAGTAGCGATGACCTCAAGTATCATCTCCACAACTATAGTAAGAAGTATGAACTATTGGGCTCCTTCTATTTATCAGGAACTTTACATATGGTATCTTCAATTCTAAGAGTACCTGGCAAGAAAAGTGTTCTGCTTGCAGGTTACCAGGCAGAGAAACTGAGGCTGAGGAAAGGTAAGTAATTTGTCTGAGAGCACGTAAGATGTACTGGTGAGCCAGGTGGCAGTCAACCCCTCAGACACGGGCTCCGGTCCTCAGATGTTCATCAGAACTTGTCCCTGATCCCACGGGAGTCCAAGAAAATAAAATCAGTTTTTTTGTTTGTTTTCATTAGTAAACACCTTTTAAGGATTTCAAGAAACTAAAATAGTAAAGAGAGGAGTCAAAGAGCTTTGAGATGCATTTACTGCAGAATGGCTTAAATGTAAGCCATGGGGTCCACTGCCTTCAGTAAAATTAATCCAACGAGTATTTTCTCTTCTGAAAATGCTGAGTTCGGTCTTCTCAGGATGTGCCACTAGGCTTCAGGGGTTCTCGGGACTTGGGTTCTGAGCGGGGACCGTGTGTGCGGGGATGGCCAGTCGTGCATGGCCCTTGCTGGGTGCCAGGCACCATCCTGAGCCTCTCCTGCGGCTGACACAGCTGAGGTCCTTGGGCCTCAGGGGGTCTCCAGCACCGTTCGGTGGTCAGGAGACCAGCGGCAGTGGTGGACGTGTGGTAACCGGCAGGGATGGGGTTTGGGCCCAGGCTGCACCGCCACCTCCTTGCGACTTCGTCTTGTCGCTGGCCTGAACCCCTGAATTCAGGACTGACCTCATGAAAGCAGGGAACTCCTCGAAGTTTCTGCCTAACTGGCAATCTTATCTTTTAGAAACTATACGAAATGTTTGTGGATGATGCCTACACGAAAGTGCCAGAAAGTGCCTCAGCTTCCTCATCACGTTAGAATCCCCTCTGGACAGTCATCCCATCCCTAATCAAAGGAGCCTACTGTCCTCTGTGCCAGAGTCAGGGCTTTGGAAATCTCTTCTGTGATCTCCTGGCCTGTGCCCCTAAAGGTGACAAGGTGACGGTGTGAGGCCAGCCCACACCCCGGGGCCGCCCCCCGGGCCTGGAGACCAGCTCGCAGCCTCCGCAGCCACGGCGCCAGCTGCTCCGGCCTTCACGTCGTGGGCAGATCCCACGGGCTCTGGCGGCCTCAGGACTCAGTCGGCAATGAGGAGATATTGCGGCCTGACCCACGGCGCCCACATCACAAGGAGCAGGTCCGGGTTCATGCGCTCCTGTGGTTTCCTCCCTGCAGCAACCTGTGGGCCATTTTAAAAACAAAAATGCTGGGCAAGGGGCCACCGTCAGGCTGAACTTCCTGCTCCGAGTCCCTCTTGCGGGGCTTGTCAGGCCACGGAGGCCGCGGGTCCCCAAGCTCCCTTGGCTGTGACTGCGCCAGGCCGCCTGGGCCGTTGACCAAGCTCTGGAGCTGCGGCCTGGGCCACCGGGAACAGCTTTGAGCCAGTGAGGCATTCACTTGGGGAAAAGAGGGTGATGCAGGGGCCCCCTTGGGCCCTCCTGAGGGGCGAGCCCTCCTTGGCGTTTTCAGTTTGAAAGATGTAAAAAAACCTCTCACAAACAGAAACAATTTTATAACCGTGTCATATGTACATACATAAATGTGGACCCTGAATTCATCTGAACTCACTGTGATATGTATTCTTGACAACATTTACCTGTATATTATAAAATACACATTAATATGTAAAAGTCTATGTTTCATCACCACCCGGAGTGTCTATTTCATCTGAAGATCTGTTTTTAGCTTTGATCTGCGCGGGCTGCTTATGTTTCCTGTTTTTTAAAAAATTTTCTATATATGGGATTTTTTTTTCCTGAATAACCCAATCAATATGAAATTAGAAAAGATTTAAATGTGTGCATTTGACCTATGTTTCATTCAGGAATCCAACACACAGGCCCACGAGAGATGCCTACTTTACTCTGCCCCTCTCCCCCCTGCCCCCGGCCCTCCACCCGATATCCCATCGATGCCATGAGTTGTACTGAAGTAAAGTACTTTCTCTTCCTAAAATTCTGTAGTTTTCCACGATCTGAAGCAAGTATTTTGTTTTAGCAGAAGCTCCTACTTGCCATGGGTCATAAGCCTGCCGGGAATCTAGTGTATTGTAGTTTTGTTTATTTGTTTTGGTTTTCGTTAAATGCTGCTGCGTAAAAAAATGTTTGACATCTGATTTGCACTATTTCAGCAGCTTTTAACCAGCCAGAAGAAAAATAACTCATGCATAAGCTTTCTAAGTCCAAAGAAAACGTGGAGAGCACCCGCTTTGGGCACTTGGATCGGGAAAGCAAAGCAAAAGCTATTTCGTCTGATATGTGTGTGGCGGGGTAGGGAGAGGGGATTAAGGGAATACTCCGATGGATTATAAAAAGCAAGGCATTAAGTATTGGAAAGGTCTAGCAATCGGTGTTTAAAAGTAAATGGTGGAGTCCTTTTGCACTAAGCCGGCCAGGGACCAGCCAGGGCTTGTGGGCGAGACCACCCAGGAGCAGCGGCAGGAGGGTGCGGGCTTTGCAGATGCCCCCCAGGGGCCCCGGTGCATGCCGTCTGCGCTGCGAGAGGCTGAGACCCAGGTCCCGAGGTCTGCTTTGTCTCCTCTGTGTGTCCCGGGCTCTCCCCTCTGACCACTCTCTGCCTGGATGTGAGAGCTTTGGGCTTCAGCCGACCCACTGTGATCATTCCGCCACGGCCGGGACCGTCACGATGACGGTGAGAAGGCCTGTGGAATAAAATGGGGGCCTTCCACTTGACTTTTCAAGAAGAGATGGCTGTACTAATTATTAGCCATGTTATTATTAATCCTATTAATATTTACTTAAGTTGTTTTATTGTAATTAATTATATTTATTATTTAATATAATATTGATAGCATGTTTTATATTAATGTTAGACAATGCATTGATATATATGATTAAATTTATATATTAACACATCGTGTGTTACATGTATTGATATTGTAGGTACTATTTTTTATATTGTAGATACTATTAATACATATTATACTACTTAATGTTATCTATGTTATGTATATCATATTAACACATATATTAGATTATAATTATTATCTAATTATTATTAATTGTTAACTATTATGATCATCAATCTTATTATTTATCATATTAATTGTAAGTATGCTCTATTTAAGAAACCCTGATAATAATCTACGAAAGAGATGAAGTTGTCTTGAGATGATTTTTTTAAAACTTGGCCTCCTTTGCGGCTCCCTCCATCTTCAGATCCTTGGCGCTTACAGATTGGCGGGAAGACAACACAAACGGCCACTCAGCTGACATACCGGCTCCCGCGCCAGTTACAGACCCGTTGCATAGGAAGATAAATCCTCTTTGGAATTAGAAAAAGATTATGTGAAAATGTCATTTTATTTAGTAAAACGATTTGCAGATATCACTTTTATCAACTGTTCATACTTTGTGCACCGGAGCAGGAGCCCTGAGAGCCCCAGCCCGGGCCCCAGGACTGCAGCACTCCTCCTGCAGCCCTGCTCACCTCCCAGGTCCAGTCCCTCTCCAATGGCCCTATGGATGGACTTGCATTATCTGCTATGGTGCTTTATGCAAACCTGGGAAATGCATGTACGTCATGTATCCCCACACTTGTGGTTGGATCACTGGTAAGGAATCCCAGGAAGAACAGATAAAAATGCCTCTCTGGCTTCACCTTGACAACTCTCTTAGATGCCTGTTATTATCCTTAAATGAAAGTTAGTTTTGATAAAAGAGTAATTCATATTTTTAAATTTTTGCATCAAATTTCTATAGATTCCTCACCACAAACATGAGGTCACAGCCCTAAGGATCCATATATACCCATGATCCTTCCTGGGACCTCCGTGTGCGCCATGGGCTTTGCCGGCATTAGGAACCTCTCAGGAAGCCTCTTCAACTCCATACGGAATCTCTGCTTCCCTAATATGGGATAATAAATATTACTCAAAATTTATTGGATGCGGTTCCAGGATTAAAAAAACTGGGTGGACCCAACATCTGGCAAATGAAATGAGTATTTAAGTGTTTGCAGCCTCTTCTTATAAAGTGGCAAAAGCGATGTTATAACTTGAATGTTCAAGAAGAGAAAATGGCCCTTGAACCACCTTGCTGACTTATAGACTCATCAGCTGGAGGCTTTGTGATTTTGTGGAATTACATTTTCCCTCCGAGGCATGAAATCGAAAGAGAAATTAGGTGTGAACTGGTGACCTCCGTTGGGTGCTTCCCGGGTCCCAGGCACCGTACTTGCCACCGCACACCATCAATGTCCCGCCGGCAGGCTCAGAAGGCACACGTGGTCCAAGTGATGGGGACCGAAGGCCCAGGAAGTGAGGCCTGGCCCTGGGCTGTGGCTCCCCTACCTGGTGGTGCTGATTCGTTCTTCAACTTATTCTCATTTTTAATGAAAACCATCATAATTCAATTTTATATTCCAGGCTTTCTGCCTAGAGTGGATGGAATCTAGGGGGACCATTTCCCTTCTCACAGAGCCATGTCTTCATGAATGAATTACGTACCCGGCACCCAGGGCCCCATTCCCGCTGTACAAAGAATGGTAATGATTGCTACCGGAGAAGAGACCAGATGAAACGAGGCGCTGATGTTAATTGAAAAAAAAAGAGGTGTCAGAATTTTTAAAGGAAAGTGTAGCAATTTAACTCCCCAAATGGTAAACAGTCTAACACCTCTGTGACAACTTGCACCCCCCGCCCCCACAAGATAAGTGAGAAGAGTACCGTAGGGTGGAAAGTAGGTTTCTATCTAAAGTCACTTGGTGAAAACTATGCGGCAGCTTGCCATAGAAAGTGTGTCCATCCACTAAGAAGTTAGTGATCCACTATATAAAAGATGTTCTAAAGTTTTATGTCATTTCACTAAATTATAATATTGCCCCTCAAATCCACGTACATAGATGATCGTCTTTAAACGTACAATCAACACCTCCCCTTACTTCTATTATCTGTATATACAGTATTCAATGATAGTTGGGCTTTGAATAAAGTAAACCGTTCCCATTGTAGAACATTTTGCAAAAATTCAAACTACTTAGAGAGTCGAGAAATATGAGCACATTAAATTGTTTGGGAAAATATCTTCCTACAATGGGCCTGTCTAGTGATGATAGAGATGCAGGACTTCACAGTAACCCAGCGAGGCTGGGGCCAGGTGGCAGAGGGTCGGGAGAGGCCTGCAGAGTCTGGATCTGGTGTGGTGGACAAGAGGGTCACTGCGGGTTTTTCAGCTGGGAGGCCCCATGACCAGGTTTATCGCATGAATTTGACGTTAGTGACCTGGGGAGTGTGTGGGAAGCGGGGTGGGATCGGGCAGGACCAGTCAGCAGGGGGTCCATGCGGGCAGTGATGCTGCGACCAGGCTCCTGGGCAGGAGAAAGGCCTCAGGTCCAGAGCGATGTCCTTGGCAGCGATAACGGAGCTGCTGGTCAGCGGGGTGGGGATTATGAGGAAGAGGTCCCGGGAGACGTCAGAGGCGTCGGACTCAGGCAGCCGGCGTGAGGCCCGGGAGGATCCGGGGCGGGTGCTCTACCTTCCTGCTGAGCTCCGTTTCCTTCTGCCCAAACCCGAGGTAATCTTGAGTAGAGAAGGGCAGGCCTGTTATCGCACTTTCAAATCACTTTTCCATAAGAATAAGAGGCAAACAAATCAATAACTCCTGAACAAGTTGGATATGCAAATATTTGAAAGGGTGGTTATTAAAACCCGTAATTCAGTCTCGGCGGTCTGTCATGGTCTTTATTAAAGAAGTTTCTCAATTCCTCAGCCCCTGTATATATAATGTGAGATAGAAGGTAATGATATTCATTGCAAGCTCTGGGAACATTCCCCTTCATTTGAAGGATATAAACAATGAATATTTATATTTTAAAGAAAAGGATGAGTTATGGTATATTACTTTTCAATAATTTTATATGAATTCAATAAACAGATTATGAATATCATAAATCTCAGTTTATTAAACTAATGATATCTGCTGGGTAAAGGGACAGGTTATTCAATCAAATAAGGAAAATACCAATGTCTGATGTATAACACCTTTTTCATTGATCATGGCTTTCCATTTGCATTGATATCTGTGGTCCTCCTGCGACCATCTCCCACCCGTGAAGCGCTGAGACCGAGGGAGAGAGCGTCACTAGCTCGTGCACAGGCACCTGCCAGCTCACAGGCAGAGACGTGGGGTTGCTGGGTCCTGTGGTATTTTTTATTTATTTATTTATTTATTTATTTATTTATTTATTTATTTTAATGATAAATTTTTTATTGGTGTTCAATTTGCCAACATACAGAATAACACCCAGTGCTCATCCTGTCAAGTGCCCCCCTCAGTGCCCATCACCCATTCACTCCTACCCTCCGCCCTCCTCCCCTTCCACCACCCCTAGTTCGTTTCCCAGAGGAAGTTTTAGGAGTCTTCATGTTCTGTCTCCCTTTCTGATATTTCCTACCCATTTCTTCTCCCTTCCCTTCTATTCCCTTTCACTATTATTTATATTCTCCAAATGAATGAGACCATATAATGTTTGTCCTTCTCCAATTGACTCATTTCACTCAGCATAATACCCCCCAGTTCCATCCACATTGAAGCAAATGGTGGGTATTTGTCATTTCTAATGGCTGAGGAATATTCCATTGTATACATAGACCACAGCTTCTCTATCCATCATCTTTCGATGGACACCGAGGCTCCTTCCACAGTTGGGCTATTGTGGACATTGCTGCTATAAACATCGGGGTGCAGGTGTCCTGGTGTTTCATTGCATCTGAATCTTTGGAGTAAATCCCCAACAGTGCAATTGCTTGGTCATAGGGCAGGTCTATTTTTAACTCTTTGAGGAACCTCCACACAGTTTTCCAGAGTGGCTGCACCAGTTCACATTCCCACCAACAGTGCAGGAGGGTTCCCCTTTCTCCACATCCTCTCCAACATTTGTGGTTTCCTGTCTTGTTAATTTTCCCCCATTTTCACTGGTGTGAGGTGGGATCTCATGGTGGTTTTGATTTGTATTTCCCTGATGGCAAGTGATGCAGAGCATTTTCTCATGTGCTTGTTGGCCATGTCTATGTCTTCCTCTGTGAGATTTCTCTTCATGTCTTTTGCCCATTTCATGATTGGATTGTTTGTTTCTTTGGTGTTGAGTTTAATAAGTTCTTTATAGATCTTGGAAACTAGCCCTTTATCTGATACGTCATTTGCAAATGTCTTCTCCCATTCTGTAGGTTGTTTTTAAGTTTTGTTGACTGTATCCTTTTTGCTGTGCAAAAGCTTCTTATCTTGATGAAGTCCCATAGTTCATTTTTGCTTTTGTTTCTTTTGCCTTCGTGGATGTATCTTGCAAGAAGTTACTGTGGCATGTTTTTGAGGAGCCTTCCCACTGTTTTCCATGGCACCTGTACCAGTTGACATGCAAGGGTTCTAATTTCTTCCCACCCAGGCTTGCTGTGTTTCGCTTTTTTTTTTTTTTTTAAGATTTTATTTATTTACTCATGAGAGACACACAGTGAGAAAGAGGCAGAGACACAGGCAGAGGGAGAAGCAGGCTCCATGCAGGGAGCCCGACGTGGGACTCGATTCTGGGGCTCCAGGATCCCACCCTGGGCTGAAGGCAGCACTAAACCGCTGAGCCACTCGGGCTGCTCTGTCTTTCGATTTTCGAGACTAGCCCTTCCACCAGGTGCCAGGTGGCCTCTCATTGTGGTTTTGATTTGCATTCCCCCGATGACGCCTGATGTTGAGCATCTTGTCACGTGCCTGTCGGCTGTCCGTAGAAAGTTGGGAGTTACAAAGCGTAAAATGGGCTATGAAGTGTTATGTCTGTTACCATCTTACTTCTGGAAGAATCTGTGTGTGTGAACATAAAAATCTGCACGAGAAGATGCATCCTGGGGGTGCCAACAGAGGTTGTGTCTGATATTGTACTTTTTAATTTTGTTTTTACTGGTCTCTGCTTTTTTCTACAACGAGAATGTATTGCTTTTATAATAAAAAAAGAGGCATAAAAGTATCCTGTTGTCCCGCCTTTAACTACTCTCCTCTGGGTCTAAGTCTCAGATACAGTAAGGTTGCTGTTGGCCCGCTGGTAATGTGGCAACCAGGGCTTATGTCCTACTTGCTGTGGTAGGCTCAGAGGTGCCTTAAAATGCTGTTTTCTTCACATTTCTTGATTCTGCAAAGAATTATAATCTGTAGCTTGTGGCCTGGAAACTGGGTGGCCTAACAATGTTGACACTGTGGTGATAACCCCCCCCGGGGGGGCGGGGTCAGAGCATGTACTCCATTGGCCAAATTCCTTTTTTTTTTTCTTTTAAATTCCTTTAAGAAAATGCTGCTTAGGTTGGCAGGCATATTTCCTCAGCAAGAAGAGAATACGAGATAAGAGAGCGCTCTGACGTGGCTGAGAATAACAACCCTTATAAATCTGATTTAACAGAATAGATTTTGAAAGCATTAAACGAAGAGTGTAATGAAGATCATATGAAGGAGTGCAGGACGCATTGGCTTTGCAGAACTCAGTAGAGCTCTGACTTGTGATCGAATGCCAGATTAGATGACTGGCACAAGTCAGATGCCAAGTTGTGTGTGGCGATCAGGAGTTGCAGGGAATGTGTGTAGGGCCCCACTGTCTCGTCCCCTTCCCACCGCATGTCCAGACTCTTCTGTCCCTCAGTTTCTCAACTCCTTAGTTGCAACCAACAGGTCTCCAGTGGACACCCCCAGAGGAATGAGCAGAATTCTTTATTTAGAAGATGAAATAGCTCTTAGCAGACTCATCTTTCAACTTCCTCTGTATCTGATTCCCCATCTCCTTATGTGGCTCCTCGGAGCACTCAGCGCAGCGGTCCTTGGCCGCTTCATGGGCCAGTTGTTGGTAGAAACCAAGCGGGGGCCACTGTAGGGACACGTTTCTTTCACTAACTCTAGTAAAAACACACAAATCTTGTACTCAGAAGACATGTTGTAGGACGCAGAAAATGCTGCTCTATATGCATTAGCCTTGGTCTGAAAATTCAAATTATTTTCTACTCCTTCGGTCCGTGATGAGGGACTATCGTCATAGTTGTATAGATAATAGGTATTTATGGAGTGCTTTATGGCTTGCAAAATACATTCAGTATATACTCCCTGATTGGATGCCGACAGCAAACCTTGTCTTATTACCTGCCAGCAAGTTTTCCCATGCACTAGTGGAGAAAATAGGACACAGACTCTTAGGGATGCTTTAAAAAGTTCATTTTCAGCTCTCCAACTCCTGCAAGGAATAACCCTAGTTCTCAAAAACAGCCGACTCTCCATTCACAGTCTGGGAAACCAGAGTAAGAAGGCCAACTATCTCAGGGTTTAGGCTTGAACTTAGCCTTCGAACTATGTGCTCTTGGCTATAGCAAGAACTATCCATGGGTCAGACTGAAGCCAAACAAGCAGGAATGTCTTAGCCTAGATGTGCAAACTGCATTTACCAATGGAATCAGAAGCATAGCTCTCAGCGGCAAATTTCTTCCTGATAACCACCCTTGTATTAATTTCTTTCGGTTTTTGGGAATTTGTATCACTCCTCCTGAATCTTTCCCAGTAACTGAGTTTATTTATTCCTTAGGTGGAGATGAGAAAAATCAGCCCAAGTGGCAATCACATTTGAGAACCTCTGGGGCTCGGGACCGACCCCCTGTAACCCCTTAGGAAAGAGGTGGAAGGTTAGACAGGCCCATTATATGTATGTCACTTCCTGGTGCTGAAAAATCGCATCAAGAGGCTGCACATAAATGCCCCACAGCCAGGGAGATAAGAGAGGCCCTTGGGGTGTTCTGCATATTAAACCCCTTGTCAACGACAGCCATTTATTGATGTGTGTGAAATGTTTTGGAGCTGGAAAGGGCTGTTACAGTAAGTGTCAAGTCTTATTATTATAAAATTCCATGAGGGCTTTGCCAGAACATGTGCCTGTGACATTCCATTTTTTTTCTGTGAATAATGTATTTTTAATAAAAAATTTTAATTCCCCTCGATAAGGATAATATTATTATTACTTAACAAAAACATTGGGGAACTGCTTCCTTTGAGCCAATTCTATCAGTTCAGGAACTTGAGAGATTTGTATCTTACACAGAGGGGTGCTCAGCTGCCCTTATATTCCTTTATTCATTGCATAAGGCGAACGTTTTGCGAGCTAAGGTGTAACTTGGACTTGGCCAGTATTTCACACAAAAACGCAATGATCCAATCAGTTCACACTCCAGATATAATTCAGTCTGAAAATTAAATATTCTTGTGTGGGTCACCTCTTTACTGACCAAACAAGGTATCTGCTATCATGCAATGCTTAGCATTTTGCATTTTGTTGTCTATGTTGATTAGGCCTAACATCAAAAGCTATCAGGATAAACACTGAGTTCATCATCTTGAGATAAGATGATGTGTCCATAAAAGCCCAGAATAGATCTGCTTTCTGAAGATTTTATAGATTGAAGGCAGATGGGTAGAGGAATGGGTCAGAGAGGTCTGCAGTTGTGTCCACTGACAAGGGACTTCTCACAGAGTTACAGAGTTTCGCCATTTTCTGGGACAGTCTGGCTCATTGGATCCTGAGTTGACCCTAGTGCATTTCTGAGGCCATGGCTGCATTACATGGATGGAGGAGCATGGAGGGAGTTGGCTGGCCACTTTGTTTCCCTATGTCACCTCTACAAAACAGGAGATAGGCTGGTGGGGACTTTTTCAAGAGTTCATTTTCAGGTTCATGTCTAGTTCCTGGATTCTCAAAACCGCCTGTTCTCACTGGTCATCAACCCACATCCCCACTGGCTTTCGAAAATGCCAAGTGGAGCCTACATCTACTCTAAATGCTTGATGATAAAAACACACTACTTGGGAAGTGATCAGGTGGGCAAAGTTACTGGATGCTTCTGTTATTTTCTACACTGCCCGGATGGACACACAATCTTGGGTCCATGGTCCCAGGCTTGACAAAGAGAAACTCCTTTTCATGAATTACAGAAATAATTTTATTTTATTCATTTTATTAATTTGTTTTCCATTCTAGTCCACAGAGGGCCTGAGGGTGCCTTAAAAATACATATGTAGTTGTGTTCTAACATAAGAACCGAAAGAGGAGGGATCCCTGGGTGGCGCAGCGGTTTGGCGCCTGCCTTTGGCCCAGGGTGCGATCCTGGAGACCCGGGATCGAATCCCACATCGGGCTCCCGGTGCTTGGAGCCTGCTTCTCCCTCTGCCTGTGTCTCTGCCTCTCTCTCTCTCTCCGTGTGACTATCATGAATAAATAAATTTAAAAAGAAAAAAATGTTTAAAAAAAAAAAAAAAAAAAAAAAAGAACCGAAAGAGGAAATGAGAACCAGAAAGCAGAGATGCACATAAGCCAACCATAAGGGCAGCATCCATGTGATGAGAGTTTCCCAAACCCAGGTTGTTAGTTATCGTTGTTTTTCAGTCGTTGTGTAGTCACAGAGGAGGAGAACCATCGTCACACATCAATGCCAGGTAGCGGTGTCAGATACAGTGCAGAGGGTCCTGACAAGCGTTCTGGATGGCCTGCTTCTTCTCTCTTCAGCTCCTATGGACTGGTTCTCTTTTCCTATCATCTTCTTGGTTTGGCTTTTAAGCAAGCCCGTCATCCAGCTGCATCCCCTTTCCAGTACAAGGGCATCCATTCTGGACCCATTCAACTCTAAATAAGGTCACTCCTTGCCTGGAATGTCCCTCTCCAGGCAATGTAGTTCACATCCCAGGACAGGAGCTGGGCTGAAGGGGGGACTCTTCAATTAACTCTCAGCGCTTTGACCTTTTTCACACACCCATCTTTCTAGGGCTTCGTCCTCAAGTGAAGACAGTGTACAGTAATGGTGAGTCTGTACCTAGCACATTCTGTTTACATCTGATCTCATCTAGGGTGGGCAAACAGTGGACTTGAAAATGTGTCATGGTGCCAACACAACAGAAGTTTATTTGTTGCTTATTAATGCTGCACGTAGTCATTTGGGAGCCCCAGGGGACAGATGGCCTGCCATTTTCAACATGGGGCTTCCCAGTTTGCTCTGGGGTCACCTTCCTTCCACCTTCCCTAGAGGGTGAACAAATATGGTGGAGGAGAGCATATGGGCTGTTCTTACAGGCCACATCCAGAAGAGATGGGAGCTCATCACTTCCACTTAAGTCCTGTGGCTCAGAGTGGGTGGTGTGGTTTACCTAGCAGGGAGAGAGATGGCCAGAAAGAGGAAGAGGGTATGGTCCTGGTGAATGCTGGAGGTCTCTACTACACCGCTTCCCAGGTTTGTGAGGAAGAGTAACTGAGTCAGTAGATGCGACCCTTCGAAGCTCTCTGGTAGAAGTATGCACTCTGTGAGTGTTAGCTCTTACTCTTATTATTAAAGCAATAAGCTCAGTCTTTAAAGAGAATTATAATTCTCTTTTGGCAGATGAAGACACAAGCCCTGAGAGATTGAAATTCTGATGTCAGGCAACTGGTAAAAGACGAATTTGGAATGGAAGCCATGATCTTTTTCATGAAATGTCACTATTTTGGAGTTGATATTTCAGAATGGCTTGCTGTGAAATCTACTCCTTTCAGGGCCTATATGACCATGAAGAGAAAAAAAAAATCAAATTGCTAACTGATGTGAAAAGTAGATTCCCTCGAAATATTTTTATTTACTTTCCAATAAAAAGGGGAAAATGTTCTCTTATGTGAAAACCTAAGGGTGTTTAGAAATCTATCTTTCAGAGTTTGAGATTGCTAGCTGTGTTTTAACATGCTCAGCACATCCCAGGGTCACTGAGCGAGTGCTCAGTGATCATTTGGTCTCCATTCTTGTCTCTTTGTAATGTGTGTTGTACTGACATCAAGCATATCAACAAAAATACATGGAACATTTTGCCCAAAGGCAGTGAACATTTCTCTGATCTTTAACATGCACCCCTTCTTTCCACACAGCGTAGGTCCGTTTGGGCTGTGCTCAGGCTATACCTGTGCGTGCCCTATGGCCATGCTCCTCAGGACCCTGCACAGTCTCTTCCGGCTGCCAGTGGGGATGCAGACAGTACACGAAGCATGGGATTGGCTTCCCCTCTGTCAGTCCCTCAGATAGACTCTTCAGTATATTCTGTTTTTTTCTAAGCCTTTTATAGGCACAACTGTCTTTTTTATTGCATTTTACATATGTATTATCATATCAAGTTCTTGGGGTGTATGCTTGTTGACAAGGAGATATGTGTTACTTGATTAAAGTTGACAACTGTGGGAAAGTGTGCTTTTCTTTGTCTTTTAGGCATGTCATGTTTAAATGCTCTCTGCTTTGTAGGACTGCTTGCTTCTTGTCAGGCAAACATAGTGATGGTGTTGATTTCGGAAGCACATCAGTGTTACCAGGGCTATTGTGGCCAAGGGAGGATCCTGGCTGTCCAAGTGAGCTGAGGGGAACTCACCCACCACCCATCTATGGGACACGAGGGCTCCCACCACTGGTCAGAAGCTCTGTTTAGAGTCTTCATTTGTAGTATTTCACACTGGAGCTTGAGGAGGAGCTTGGTGATCTAGATGTGACACCTCTGCCGAGATTGTTGGAGGTCATGGATAGACAGTATCCCTCGTATCACTCTGAGATCAGACACTGGGCTTGTTTAGGTAAATTATTTATATTGGGTGTGGTCATGAACACAGACCCTCCTAGTAAGCATTGTTTTATTTTGTAGAGTTGATTTTAAAGAAACATTACTAACTGTTGCTCAGGTGAGGTTTGGTTTCTGCCACTTTCAGATGAGGTCCCTGGGGGAGTGAGGAATCCCTGCAATCCATTTATTTTGTTAGACTGTCAAGAACACAGAGAATTGTTACAACAGGATGGCCAACCGTCTTCCACTGAGATGGGAATAAACAATAGCATGGTATTCATTGCTGAGGATTTCACCCTCCATGGGTGGCTCAACTGTATTATCTGACTGCACAAACCTTCCAAGATGGGAAGCCATGTCTTCATATCAATATACAAGGTCAAGAGAGGTCAAGTGAGGAGTGTGGTGCCCCTGGGCTGGCTTTCTCCAGAAAATCCATTAGAATCCTTCACATCCAGGATTCTAATCAGAACAAATGCGCGCAAATGTGCATGGTCCTAACAGTTATTAAAGCTCCAGGGTGTTGGACCAAAGGTGTACCCTGAAGAGCACTGGCAATAACTCAGGTATGTTTGAAAATGTTGTGAAAAAGAAGGACACCTTTCAATGGCCTTTCAATGCATTTTGTAGTCCCATGATGCATTATTTGAAGATATATTTATCAAGCATAGTTTATGTGATTCTCTTATTATGCCCACAAATATAATGTATATTCATAAGTAGCTAGTAAAATCAAAATCATAATCTGAACTACATAAATTTGATCAGAAAAGAATTGATTTTACTCTTAAAGATGCTTATGTGAAAAAAAAAAGAGGCAGTCATAAAAAAAAAAAAGAATTTCTACTGTAGGCCAGCTAACTAAGCTGCTTTGTGGAGAAATTATGCCCACTTTACAAATGAGGAAATTGAGGCTCGGTACAGTTTGGTGACTTGGCCATGATCACATAGTAAAAGGAGCTGGATCCAAACACGTGCATGTCTGAACCCCAAGTTAGTCCTCTGCACCCCCCCCATCCCTCTTCCTCCCAGACCCATGGTGATTCCCTGTTGCCTCTGCCCCACACTCTCAGCCAGCCCTCAGCTCTCTCAGGCTTGTTCTTTGGGGGTAAGACAGGGACTGATCCAGTGGACTGTTTCGTCAGTAATGTAACTACCTTTTGTAGCCAGAGGGCTGACAAAAGCCAGAGGGCTGACCAAAGCCAGAGATTGTGGTTGCTCAAAGCGGTAGATTTTTGGCCAGTGTATTTCATGAGAATTTTTCCCTTAGGGGTTGTACAATAGTAGGTATACCCTATAATCCATAATATTTATGTGGAAAGTTGTCTGATTTCAAGGTTTTTTTTTCAGCATAGTAACAATTAGTGTCTCCACTGTACTGATATCTAAATCTACCCGTGCATGTTGTATATGTGTCCATTTACCATCCATCTTTCTCACTGTCTCTTCCTCCTTTCTGTCTACCTCTCCACCTATGCGTCTGGCTGCCTGCCTCTCTAATCATCTCCTTGTCCATCATCATTATCTCTCCATCTATCTATCCTTCTGTGTGTCTATCATCTCTCTGATGGGGTTTATGCATCCAAAGGGCAGCACTGTCAAGAGAGAGAGGATAAACCTATCGTCACTACAACTGCCCCCTTTGGTTGGGCTGTTGCTTCCTAGCTTGTCACAAGCTCTGGCATCATAGATCTCAGTTTATCATTGATTGGACTATAAATGCTCAAGGACCAGAGCTTCACTCAACATTAAAATGCTTGGGTCCTGGGGCTCCTGGGTGGCTCAGCCAGTGAAGAATTTGCCTTCAGCTCAGATCAGGATCTCAGCGTCCTGGGACTGAGCCCCAGGTCCAGCTCTCTGCTCAGAGGGGAGTCTGCTCCTCCCCCTCTCTCTGCTCCATCCCCTCTGCATGTATACACACACTCTGTCTATCAAATAAATAAATAAAACAAATGCTTGAGTCCCTCCTCCACATGGACAACAGCTAAAGAAATGGAAAATGTATTTTAAGACAAGTTGTTGGGCTTTAAAATTGCTTTTTGAGGAGTTGCTGCAGTAACTCTAGTTCTCCGATGATTAGGAAAGAAGGGCCCAAATGGATCCCAATTCTAGCTGAACCCAACCTAATGCATTAGGGCCAGACTCTTCTTGTTGGTTTTCAAGGCCTCAAATTTTATGGTCACAAGCTTCTGGTCCAACTTGCAGCAATATTGTTCATTCAACAGATGCTTACAGCACCTCCACGATAGCCTTAGCAGGTGCTTATCCCTCCACCCAACAAGACAGCACAGGTGCTCAGAGCCTCGCCTCATTAACAAGACACGCACACACCTTGTATCCAATTTAAGCATGATCAGCGATGGTCAGAAGCCTACCCCCAGGCTCCTAGAGGCCCCTCTAGCCACAGGAGGAAACCCTAGTGGACAGTCATGGAGACAGGCAATTACTGCTCTGTGACAAGTGCCTCACCAGAGGGTGTGCACAGTTTCGAAAGATCATAGAAAATGGAGCTCCTGTCACTGGCTTGGGAAGTCAGGCCTCTCAAGGATGTTTGCTTTTCAGTTGGGTCCTCAAGGATGGAAAAGAGTGTGTGAGATGGTGGGACAGCAAGTTGCAGATTGAGGAAATAGGAGTCCAAGCTGAGTGAGGTCCAGCCATTCCTGAGGCTGAGGTGTGGGTCTGAGCGGGGTCAGGTATGGGGTGCGAGACCAAGAGGCCCAGCGTCTCTTCCAGGAGGAAGGAGTTTTCTGTGTGTGATGGGGAACCTAGAAGTGTGAAGAAGCAACATGATTAAATGTATTTTAAAAGACATGTTGGTTTGAGGATGAATTAAGAAACAAAACTTTTTAGGCAGTTAAAATGGGGAGAAAAGAGGTGAGATAATGAGGTGCCAATAAACACCGAATGGGGGCGACCAGGGGACACTCCTGAAGGTCAGTGACCAGGACTGTTGATGCTCAGGCTTGTAAGGTGGCCCAGGAGTGGTGGTGGGATTCCTTGCTGGGTGACAGTGGGTGCGATGGTGCTTAAGGGATGCAGAAGAGGCGGTTTGGGAGTACATGCTGAGTTTGAGGTACCGGCAGGTCATTCCCATAATGACGCCCTTAGCAGTTGGGTGTACATGGTGGGATCCAGGGAGAGGGTCAACTGCCAGGCTGAGAGACTGTGAATTGTCCAAGTAAGAAGAGAGTCTATGAGAACATAAGCCCGTTTTTCCAGACACGTCTACATGAATGCTGCGGCTGCCCCACTCTGCCCCCTGCTCACACCCCTGCTCCCCACGGCCTCTTGCCTCACCTCATCTTTCTCTGGCTGGCCCGCCCCGCCTTGCCTTGCCAGAGATGCGTGAGCCTCTGCCCCCCCTGCCCCAGGTATATGAGGACTAGACTAGTCTCCACTCCCCAGGACACCCTCCCAGACTCCAGCCCGCCTGAGGGCTCCCCAATCTTACCAATCGATAATGCTGGTCCCTTCATTCTCTCTTGAAAGCCTAGTGATTTAG
Source organism: Canis lupus familiaris (assembly GCF_011100685.1). Classification (NCBI taxonomy): domain Eukaryota; kingdom Metazoa; phylum Chordata; class Mammalia; order Carnivora; family Canidae; genus Canis; species Canis lupus. The sequence continues at coordinate 2,445,562 of NC_049238.1, forward strand.
AATCAAACCTCAGAGTCAAAGCCTGGGTTTCTTTTCTTTTGTTCTCACCTGCATTAGGATTTATTACCTGGATGACTATGGGCTGCTTACATAGCCTCTTCCACCTGTGCTTTGCTCATTGGAAAGTGGGAATAGTGGTACTTCCTTAGGATTGCCAGGGGGACCGAGGGATGCAGTGGTCAAATGCTTTGCACAAAGCCATGTCTATGGTAAGCCCTCAATTAATATCAGCTATTATTTTTATTTCCCTCAATACTTAGGTATTTGTATTCTTTAGGGTTAAAAAGAACATAGTCCAGATAATAACTGAAAGTTTCATGGTGACTTTCATGTTGTTATGTTTTCTTTGTAAAGAGAAGTATTTCCTGAGTTCTTTCTGTGTGCTCCGGTCTTCACTGGGGATCTGAGGATATGTCGTCACATTGAGTGTTTTCCCTACAAGTTTACTGTCTTCAGGGATTTAGGGTATGCAGACCTAAAACAGAAACAGTGTAACAACCAACAAGGAAAATACCTTTACCGGCTATGGGAACGTGGCTTGTCCTCATGACTGTGTCTGAATTATTTATTTTCCCGGGGGAGGAAAGGGTGATGCTAGTGCAGTGTGTACCGTGTGGTTGATTATAATGGGCACAGCACAGTCTCAGCTATGGTGATCTGTCCACCTCCCCACCCCCCACCCCCACCTTACTTCTAGCTTTAGGAGAGTGGCCAGGTGCATCAGGAACTCTATGGACCTTAATGATTTCACTTAGATGGTTCCGGTGACTAGAATTCTTTGCATTCTTCAATCACTTCAAGTCACCTTGCAGATAAATAAGGCTTCTTGTTGCTTTAGAACTGCTCTGAGAGACGCATGTGGTTTCTTGCTCTGGGTTCAGCGCCCACCAAGTGAGGCCAGGCACCCAGAGATGGTCAACGACAGCAGGCGATGGGGTCCGGGGGGCCCGGGTGCCTGAAATCCACGCGGAGTAGCTGCTGCTGTGGTCATGGGTTATTAAAACTGTAATAGCAGCCAGCAGAGTACATTTTATTTAGAGGAGGCTGCACTTTTATCCAGCGACATTAATGCAATTATGCCTTTACAAAAGAGCTGTTCACTTATGAGATGTAGCAGCCCATGTTGCAAAGAAGGGGACTTATTCTGACACTCAAGCATGGTGTTATCTTGAACTGAATAAAAAAAGAAAAAAATCAATGCAATTTGTGCTTAGGCTAGCTGATCTCTCCCGTTGTCATGGCTACACCTTAAGGTATCGATTTATCCCGAGAGATCCTCGGCTCTGAAGGGGCCTGGCAAAGGTGGGAGTATTTTGTTCAGCAGAAAATAAACAGTCCCCAGGACACGGCCGGCTCTAAGAACAGAGTAAATTCTATGACCACACGGTCCTCTGCCCAATGCTACTGTACCCCTCCTGAGGGGTCCAGGGAGACTTGGAGCATGTATGGGACCATCTTCAGGCCCAGAGGAGCCTGCGACAGGCTTGGTCATGTGGCCGCAAGATGAGGTGAAAGGCTTGGGGAACACTCTAGAAAAGAATCAGAGACAAATACATAAATGGGATCCTGTTCACTGTGAGTCAGGAAGAAAACGGGCAAGCGTCTCATCTTACCTCAATGGGTGAAGCCATCAGCTCAAAAGATTAGCTGACAAAAGGGAAAGGTTCTTAGAGTTTTTAAAAATATGTATAGACCAAGCGAGAACTGTGGGGATCTGTGAGTTCTGGTTTATTTTTAACGCATGTGTCCTCAAAAGTGATGCTTCTTGAAGAAACGGCTTTCAGCCGGCAGTGCTGGTCCAGTTGCCTAGATTTTATGACGCCACTGACATTGCTTGTTTCTAATCTGTTACTAGCTGGGTTAAGATGCGGGTGCAGACAGGAGACACACGGGAAAATGAGTAGGACCTCAGGGGAAACCGATTCTGACCCATATGAACTGGAACGATGGGGAAGCTCATGAAGCCAGCAGAAAACCTGTTTCCAACCTTGGCTCTGCAGCAAGGGCCTGACATGCCATCAAATCCGCACCTTCTAGAGCATTCTGTGCCTTTGAGAACGCAGCTTCTGCTCTGTGGTGTGAATAATACCACCGATATTTTAATTTTTCATTAATTTAATTAATTTTTAAAAAAGATTTTAATTATTTATTCATGAGAGACACACAGAGAGAGAGACAGAGACACAGGCAAAGGGAGAAGCAGGCTCCATGCAGGGAGCCCGATGTGGGACTCGATCCCAGGACCTGGGGATCACGACCTGAGCCACAGGCAGATGCTCAACCGTTGAGCCGCCCAGGTGTCCCACCACCGATATTTTTAAAAGAAGAAAATGATGGGTTAGTATCCTTGTAGGAAGAGACGGAACAGACAGATTTCTCTACGCCATGCAAGGAGATGGTGAGAGAGTGGCCATCTGTACTCCAGGACGAGAGTTTTCACCAAGAACCGAATCAGTCAGCACTTTGATCTTGGGCCTCCAGCCAGCCTCCAGAACCCTGAGAAATAAGTAGCTGAAAATCCAGCCCTCCTCGTAGGTGCTTGGAAACCAAAGTCCCCAAGAGTGACCGTTCTTCTGTGACGGAGCCTGTTCACTGGCCTCCAGTGGGCTAACTTGGCTATTAAATTCTGAGTCTGTATTATTTCACAATGATTGCAAAAAAACCTTGCAGATATAGGGAATTGCCCCAAACATTAATCGTGCAGCAAATACTATTTCATATCAACCAAGTAGATACACAAGTAGTGACTAGAAGGTCACATTTGTATTTCTGTGGTCCTGGAGAACAGGGCAGAGTCATAAATCTAGACAAATTGTCCCGTGGTTGAGTAATCTGTGTGCACTGAGAAATATCGGGAATTGGGATTCCACCAGTCACAGAGATCCATAGAGGAGGGCATTACTGGCATCACTTAGGCCATGGATTCCACAAGAGAAAATGTAATGCTTAGTTCAAGGTCCCTTTTAGAGAAATCTAAGTGGAGTCTAGAATATTAAATGTGGCTCTTATGACCAAAGAATTGCTAGTCGATGGGCAAAATACAGCCACTCTTTGTTTTTACTCATGAATATAAATAAAAATCACTCTTGAAACCAGGTGGCTCACACGGTCTGGCTCCTAAAAGCAGACTGTTGTCTCCAGAGGCTCCAACAGTCTACGTTCTGGGAGTAAATATTTTATATTTGGTTTCAGTTAAAAAAGAAAATACTGCCTCGACAGACACGAGTAGCTTCTTTAAAATTCAGATAACAGGCAAACAAAAAATAAGAAGCCCAGATCGGAAGGCCTGCCGTGTCCTGTGCACGGCACGAGCGGGGTGGTCACCACTTCTGGGCCTCGACAGCTACGGGACGCTGAGCAGAGATGCTGCACATGAGCTGGGAAGACCCTAGGAGGAGAGTCTCCGTATCAGTGAGAAGTCTACACTCCATCTTCGTTACCCAAACAGAGTCCATTTGACGTCGTTGTGCTTTCTCTTCTCTGTGCATTTTATTGTTTCCGCGTCTCTAGATTCCTGCAGGGAAATTATGCTGCTTCTTGTCCCAGCGAAGCACAGGCAGGCGGTTCAGCCTCTCTCAGGCAGGCTATCGTCATCATTCTTACCTTATAACAGTTTTCCAAGATTTTTCCCGTTCACTATCTGACTTTCACTATTTCAAGAGAGGGGAGAATGAGTGGAATTTCCAACATCTTAGTGACCAAGCAGCTGGAGCTCAGAAAGTCCGCATGGACTCTACCCACGTTAATTTGGGTTAGAACAGGGTCGACTGAGAACCAGAACTGAGTCCTGCTTCGAACAGCAGCTGATAAGGATGGAGATCTCCCTTTTTGGCCAAATTCCTATTAGGTCAGTGGATCCTTCCCTGCTTTTTTTTTTTTTTTTTTTTTAATTTAAAATCTATTTTATTATAGAGATCAGTTTCTAACGAATGGAAATGTATCATCTGTTCCTTAACTGTGTAAATAATATTAAATTCCTATGGAACTGGAATCTGCAGGCACAGGTATTCTTTAATCAATACCGTATATCTAAATAGGAAGATGGAGCTTTTGACCTTAATACCAGTATCTATATAAAGTGGTATAGATGAACAATCACTTTTAAATAATTATCTCCTTGTGAAAATTCATTCGCTACCCCCTATTCGCAGAGGACTGGTTTGGGTCAGTCTATTGTACTCCGATCACAAACACCTGTCAGCACCGCATCGCGGTACAAGAACACGAGCACCACAACCTTCCCTGGTTGTGGGCTGCGCTTGAGGAGAGGGGTCTACTGGCCTGGCTGAGAAGTGTGAGATTTGGGGTTGGATACGTCAGGTGGAAATTGGAGCCCTATGTGATTCCTTTTTTTGGGGGGAATGTCCTAATTTCTCTGAGCTTCGTTTCATAATCTGCAAGACGTGAATTCTTACTTGCATGTTTATAGTGAGGATCATAAATGAAGGAAGTCCTGCAAAATACTCTTATGGGACATAATAAAGGTCAGCAAATACTCAAATGTACCTTTGGGCCTCAACCTGGGGCCCGAGGCTTCCTGAGTGTTACTTGGCCCGTACACAGGACAGGCAATAGGTAGAGAGCCCAGTCCACGGGATGAGTTCCACAAGCGCAGAGAAAATAATTAACATGTTTTTATTTACCTCAAGTAGGAATCTCTGGTGTGATTCCTTGTGGCTAACTTTTCATCACTCTATTCTCAATGTTGCCCTAATTAAACCTGTCTCCAGAACTTTGGTACTTCTCAATGAAATCAGAATGAACGAATAAAAATGCAGATCCTAATTAGTACTTCCTGCAAATTAAAGAGATTACTCTTCCCCTTGCTGAAAGAATGGTTGCTGGGAAGAAATAAGACTCTTTGAAATATAATTTTTCTTTTTGGAGAGTAGTGATAATTCTTGGCAAGCGCTCTGCTGCAAATGACAGACGCGTCCACAGGCGAACATGTTCTGGAACAGTCGGCGTGATCGAGGGACCCCTCAGAGGAGTAGCTATAGTTACTGAAAGGGGAAAAAAAATTCTTGCAATAAACATTTTTTATAGGAAGTTATGCATGGCTGCATTTGTTAAATTGTTTTAAATAACTCCGGCACCTCATAAAAATAGGATTTGAAAGAATGCTGAAGTTTCATTTCAGGAGATGGTAACATCTGCATTTGTTGAATGATTTATATCTGTGACATTAACTGAGCATTATCGAGAAAACACTGTTTGACCTCAGGCAAGCTGGCGTGAGATGTGGGCTTGTTCCAGGTTGAAATTTCCCTCTTAAATTTTTCATGAACCTCTCCCGGCAGGGTCACTGTGGGGTTCTGAAAGATACTCGGCCGGAGCAGTGCTCCAGCTCAGCCCTCAGAAAAGCATTTATGTTAGCAGCACCCCCTTCCCTACACTTCCACACCACAGCATAATACAGAACGGGTTTGGGTCCATCGATTGTAAAATTGTCATTTTTCACCAAAGCGACATTATATGGAGCACTTAATTATTCATCACTAATGCTGTCGTGGTGTGATATAGGCCTTGCTAATTTTGAAAGCGCTGGGCCCAGCTTTTCTTCCTTGAAGGCTAACGGCCGAGCTCCTGGCTTCATTAGATTTCCTACCCGGCACACCTCACGTGTCATTGTGTGTCCTCCTAACCCCCCCACCTCAACTCCTTCGGCAAGTAAAATCCACACTGGGCAGGATGGGTTCTCGTGATGCTCCTGTCCGTGAGGACGAGAATCCATCCCAACGGCCATGGGATGGAGGACAGAATTTGGGATGGAATGGTTTTGGGAAATACAAGCAAACTGCATGATTTTGCAAGGGATGCATTCTTAAAAGTGACATGCTCCTTGATTTTAAATAAAGGATATACTTGTGTACACATCTGTGCACTGACTTGGAAGTACGGCGGTGGCCTGGGCCTGCGTGAGGCACAGCGGGGTTTGCCTGCCTGTGTTGGGTCACAATATTCAAGGTGTCAACACCGTCATCCTGAGTATTTTCAGTCCAGGATTCCCATCGCAGAACACCTGTGCTGGGCAGGTTTCTAGGTGGGGGAATGGATCCTCGCTGGCAGCTGGGCTTAGCGTCCGGTGTCACCTTCTGAACCTGACCCGTAACTTTAATTCTACTCATGGAGATTAGTCTTTTTCTTTTTTTAAATTTTATTTATTTTATTTATGAGAGACAGAAAGAGAGAGGCAGAGACACAGGCAGAGGGAGAAGCAGGCTCCCTGCGGGGAGCCCGATGCAGGACTCGATCCCAGGACCCTGGGGTCGCGCCCTGAGCCAAAGGCAGACGCTCATCCACTGAGCCACCCAGGTGCCTCGCCACCCCCTTTTTAAAGATTTTTATGGAGAAAAGTCTTATTCAGCTGTCTTCTGGGCAGCAGTGGAAGTGCGCAGACTGGAAGCACCACCGCCCCCCACATTGAACAGGGGTCTGTAGCGTGGCTTTCCTACCCCAGCGAAGGCCATTCTCTGATGCGGGTGGAGAACCGCTGGGGGAAGCATGTGGATCAATGAAGAGAGGAGTCGATGCCCATCATTTACTTGAGCTTTGTAATCCAGGGAGGTGGCTGTCTCCTTCGGGTGACTCCTGTCCTGGCTGGCCCAGCTGCCCAGGCTTGCCTCTCTACTGGGCCCAAACACACCCCTGTCAGCTTCCAGATCTTCCCACAAGGGTCCCCACTGTCCTCACACCCGTGTCGGCAAAGCTTATTATGGGGGTAGAAAGGATCCATAAGGATTTTGGGAAATTTCCGTGACTCCTCCAAATTATCAGAAAACAAAACAGAAAAGCCCATATAAGGGAAAAAAATACATGTTTGGGTTCACTTTAAAGGAATATTTTCCCAATTTCTCTTTAACTTGGGTTATTTTCTTTTTTTTCTTTTTTTTTAATTCTTAAAAATTATTTATTTATTTATTTATTTACTTATTTATTTACTTATTTATTTATTTATTTATATTTTTTGGTTGTTTTCTTTTAAGCCGTGCATCACAGTTGTTTGCATGGGTCTAGTCGGATTATTATCAAGTCCTCCTTCTCTGAATTCTTACTGGTTTTGGATCACACGCTCTGCTCTGTGTAATGGGTTGAATTGTGTTGCCCCCAAATTCATACATAGAAGTTATAACCTCTGAACGTCAGTATGTGACTGTATTTGAAAGTAATGTGTTTAAAGAGGTGATTCAGGTAAGATGAGGTCATTAGCACGTCCTAATCCTATATGACTGGTGTCCTCTGAGGAGAGGCACTGAGGACACATGCACAGCGGGAGGACCTGGTGAGGACACGGGGGAGAAGACGGCCGTCTACACGCGGAGGAGGGAGGCCTCAGGAGACACTGGCCCTGCGGACACCTCGGTCTGGACACCCAGCCTCCAGAATGAGAGAAATACCCGCTGTTCAAGTGTCCATTTGTGGTGTTTGTTACGGTCGCCACACTTCATTACATAACATCTTCTATTCATTCCCTTTCATAGAGAGTGAACTGAAGAGTGATGAGTTTTGACAAATACATACACATATACATTCACGTAATCAGATAAATTATAGAATATTCTCATCACCTCAGGAAGTTCCCCCAGGCCCCTTCCAATCTGTTACCATCCCCTCAGCCAACTGTGTGATCACAGAGCAGCCTTGTTGGTCCTGAACTTCGTCTCACAGAGAAGTATAAAGATCAACAAGGATGCGGATTCTTCTGTTTTCCCCTTCAGTTCACGCACGTCCGCTTCAGGGATTTTGAGGCTCTGTTATCACAGACACTCACCTTTGGGAACATTTGTCTCCTTCGAGAGTTCACCTTTTATTCATTGTGAATTTTTTTTCCTTACCTCTGTCTCTGCACTGACGTCTCCTCTGACTGATGGTGGTGCAGCTCCGGGAGCTTTCTCTGCGCACAATTTGCATTTTCCCCTCCTTTCACTTTCAACTGGTCTGCTCCTTTACATTTATTTATTTTTTTTTGAGTTAAAATCAAATTTATTATCCTTTATAAATTTCTTTTTTAAATAATAAATTTATTTTTTATTGGTGTTCAATTTGCCAACATACAGAATAACACCCAGTGCTCATCCCGTCAAGTGCCCACCTCAGTGCCCGTCACCCAGTCACCCCCACCCCTCGCCCTACTCCCCTTCCACGACCCCTAGTTCATTTCCCAGAGCCCCTAGAGCTGCCTTATTGTTGGTTCTTGCTTTTTGATTGTCTGAAAATTGATGACTTTTCACTGGAATGAGTGGATTTATCTTTTAGCTAATTATTGATAGTTTGTTGTAAGTTTACTATTTTGCTATTTGTTATATATTTTTCCTACCCTTTTTGTGTGTGTATGTGTTTCATTTTGCTTCCCTATTTCTTTTGTCTCCCGTTTCTTGGGTAGTATATTTATTTTTAGTATTCCATAAATCAGCTACTGCTTTTAGACTATAATTCCTTGTGTCATATTTTTTGTGTTGTTCTAAGAAATTTAATACTTTTTTTTAAAAAAAGATTTTACTTATTTATTTAGAGTAAGCAGGGGGAGGGGCAGAGGGAGAAGGAGAGAGAGAATCTCAAGCAGACTGTACTGAGCACCTGAAGGCCAACATGGGGCTCGATTCCACAACCCTGAGATCATGACCTGAGTCGAAATCAAGAGTCAGATGCTTAACTGACTGAGCCATCCAGGTGTCCCAATATTTATCTTTAAGTTTTTATGTCTACTTAGCATTTACATTATACTACAAAGTGGGAGAACTGACACTATCCCAACTTCAAGACTTATGACAAAGTTAAAATCCTCAGGACACACGGTGTTGCTGAGAGAGTAGACAAATAGATCAGAGGAACCATGTACAGAGCCCAGAAACACACCCACTTACTTAAGGCAAAGTAATCTCTGATTACTGACGAAGGAGCAAAAATAGTGTTTTCAAGAAACTGATCTCTGACAAATGAGCAAAAATAGTGTTTTCAAGAAACTGTTGGAACAACTGGATGTCCACATGCAGAAAAATGTATTTAAACACAGACCTTTCATCCCTCATGAACACTAACTCAAAATAGAGCACAGACCCAAGTGTAAATGCAACACTATAAAACTCTGAGAAGAGGACATACAGAAATCCTAGAAGATTTCAGGTGTGACGACAACTTTTCAGGTGTAACACCAAAGGCACATCCAAATAACTGATAGGTGGTTCTTCATTAAAATCAAAATATTCTGCTCTGCAAAAGCAATGTCAAGTGAGTAAGCAGACAAGCCACAGACTGGGAGGAAATATTAGCAAAAGACAATTCTGAGAAAGGACTCTTCTCTAACATACACAAAGAACACCTAACACTTAATAATGAGAAAACAAAACACCTTTAAAAAGACCTTGCCAGACCCCTTCCCAAAGAAGATAGACAGACGGCATGTGAGCACATGAAAAGATGCTCCACATCAAAGGTCATTGAGGAAATACGAATTAAAGCAATAATGATGCATCACTACGTATCTATCAGAATGGCCAAAATCCAAAACACTGATGACACCAGCTGCTGACGAGGATGTGGGCAAGGGGAATTCTCATCCACCGCTGGTGGGGATGCAACACTGGGTGGCCCCTTGGGAAGACAGACGACCTCTTATCCTATGTCCCAGCAATCATGCTCCTTGATGTTTACCAAAAGGATCTCAAAACTTACATCAGTACAACAACCTGCATGAGGATGTGTATAGCAGCTTTTTTCATCATTGCCAAAACTCAGAAGCAACCATGAAGTCCTTTGGTAGATGATGGATAAATAGACTGGTCCATCCAGACAAGGAGATATTATATAGGGCTAAAAAGGAATGAGCTACAAGCCATGCAAAGATGCAGAAGAGCCTTGAATGCACATTGCTCAGGGAAAGAAGCCAATCTGAAAAGGTTACAAAATGTGATTCCAACTCTATGACGTTCGGAAAAAACGAGACTGTGGAGTCTACAAAAATGTCAGCAGTTGCCAGGGTTTAGGGGGTAATAGGGTGGGAGGAATGGGTGGAACACAGATTTTTGAAGCAGTGGAAGTGTTGTATGTGATGTTGTCATGGTGGACACAGGTCATTGTACATGTGCCCAAATGCCCAGAATGGGTAATGCTGGAAATGACCGCTATTGTGAGCTGCGGAGTTCGGGTGATTATGATGTGTCAGGCTAGGTTCACGATGTAACAAATGTCCCACTTTGGTGGGGGGGTTCCTGTGGGGGGAGGCTTGGACATGTGGGGGCAGAGGGTATATGGGAACTCTCTGCACCTTCCTCTCAGTTTTGCTGTGATCCTACAACTGTCCTTAAAATTACAGCATCTTTATTTTATTTTTTTAAAGAGATTTTATTTATTTATGAGAGACAAAGAGAGGAGCAGAGACACAGGCAGAGGGAGAAGCAGGCTCCCTGTGGGGAGCCTGTTATGGGACTCGATCCTGGGACTCCAGGATCATGCCCTGAGTCAAAGCCAGATGCTCAACTGCTGAGCCACTCAGGCGGCCCCAAAATTACAGCATCTTTAAAAAGTAAAAGTGTGTAGTCTTCTATGATGTCTACAACCATAGGAAATGAGGCACACTCCCTTCCTGTACACACTTTTTCTACCCCTGCCTTTGATATTGTCTTCATGTAGTTTGCACCGGATCCCAACTTTTCTCCACCTCCCCCACCTCAGTGGTGTGTGTGTGTGTGTGTGTGTACTATGCAGACAACATAGCGTTCCCTGCTCCCAGCCCCTATCCTGCAGAGAAGAGCTCTCACATTTATCACATTCGCACTGTGGACCAGGCACTTAGTACTGCCAGATGTGACCCATGTAATCTTCACAATAACCTTATAAAGCGGGTGCATGAGTGATTTGGGACTCAGAAAACCTCAGTTCCTACCCCAGGGTACAGAGCAGGAGGCTGGTAGAGTGTGAATTAGAACCCAGTTCTGCATCACGCCGGAATGCACACTCTTTCCAGTGCCCAAAGCTCTGCTCCCTGGGGAGGCAGGACTGGCGTGGAGAAAATGGAATAACTCTCAGCTGTTCCTGACGTTATCTGACCAAATCAACCCGATTTAAAATCTGTCCTCGATTTCTGCTTTTGGTGGTAAATTGGATATCAAATGTATGCATTATTGAATTTCATGTTCCAAATGTTTAATTCTCCAAGTGTCACATAATTAGCCATTTGTAACATAAATTGTTTTCATTAGTGCTCTAGATGGGTGAGCGGCATCCGTAGGTAATAAATACAAATCCTGGCGCGGCAGGAAAAGTCGGTGGGAATGCAGGTGACCGCAGTCCCTGAGCTGAGGGTCAGGTCCTTAGCGGAGCTTGTCACGGGCTCCCAGGAGAGCACCTGCAGGCCGTGTCTGTGTGTGTGTGTGTGCAGGGGCAGAGTCTGTCCTTCCCCTGGTGGGCCAGGGTCGGGGGCTCTCTGGTGGTGGAGAGGAGCGTACCTCCTACCACAACATGACCATCGCTTCTACGGCCAGCGAGTCTCCTGATGCTCACGGTACTGCTGGGAGCCCCTTCAGAAACTGAGGTACTTTGTACGCATTCTCTCATTTTCAAGTAATCTTTAAGATCCAGCCACGAAGTGGAGTCCTCGAGTTTCCTGGTAAGGTGAGACACACAGGCAGTAAGTAGCAGAGCCTAGATTCAAGCCCAGGTGGATGCGAGGCCAACGCCGGGTCGCAGCGCAGGATGACAGCTCGATCATCAGGGTGAGCGGCTCACCTGTTGCGGACGTTTTGTCCTGAACGACTCTGCCCTGAGGTTCGGAAGGCGATTCCTGTAACTGAATAGCCCCGAAGGTGACACTTCGGGGAGCCCTGTGATGACTTCTGTCACTCCTTGCCATGATCTAACACTGAACGTGTGGGAGGTGTTTGTAAACACGTCCACTGTATCAGGATAGGTGCTGCCCAAACTACACCGGGTGTGCAGGGCTGTCCCGGGAACGCTGGGGGCAGAGCACCTTCCAGGTCAGGCCTCTGCAGCTACATCTGTTTGTCACCCCTGCTTCATAGGGGGACACCCTGGGTTCAGAGCAGCACAGCCAACCTCCCCCCTTGGCCCCCCGCGGTCAAGCCTCCAGCAGCAGGAATGAAATGCAAGTCCTGGCCGTGTGCCCAGACTTCCCGGCCAGGCCTCTCTGTCTGCCCCTCCTCGTCCTGCTGCGCTCTCTGGGGAAAGTCAGGATTGGTACCAACAGGTCTGACTGTACCCGTTGTCCCTGTTTACAAGCCACAGAGAAAGCTGTGGGCACCTGGCTCCTCTGTCATCCCATGACCCAGGACTTCCGGGACCCAGGAGCAGGGCCGTCTTGTGACCTGTGTGGTCCTCATTTAGGGCAGGCACACACAGCATTGCTTGGTCTAATGCCCTCAGGTTGCCATCTGGAGCTTCTTAACCATGTCTGGCCAGGGGCCCGCATTGTCATTTTGCACCAGGAACCAGGTAGCCGGTTCTTTGCAGACCCTCAGCCCTGAAACACATCTTCCCCGCAACTTCCCATATCTCTCCCATAGGCCCTCTGGAGCTCATAACCACCGGCAAAGTCTCTCACAGCTTCACCCTTTCTCTGAATGTTTTCCTCACTGTCCCCATATGCCCAGGCCTCTCCTTGAAGACCCTGCTTCCCTCCTCCTTCTTGGCTGATTTCTCTTCTAGGCTCTTGTCTTGCTTACTTGGAAAAACAGCCACTCCTGCCTGCACATGGCTGTCCCCAGGCAATGTGGCTCCAGGAGACCAAGCCACTGGGCCGATGGCAAACCTTAAAATCGAGACCACTGGCTTTGGGTGGGCCCTCCATGCTGCCTGGCTGACATTCCCTCTGTCCTTGAGGTGCTTCCTTTTCTTCCATGCTGGGTGGTTCTTTGCCAGCCCCCTACCCTCCCTGACTCCCTCTCAGCTGGTGCCCATGCTTTCATCCATGAGAAGGTGGCGAACAGAGGGGTTTCCTCAGTCTCAACCAGGAGAGCTGAATGCCTCACAGCAGTGGTGTCCACAATCCCTGCCTTCCCACAGGGCACGACTCAGCTCTCAGGGGTGACCCACCCTCTCTCCGGGCACCTTGCCCCTGCTCTCCTGTCTGTTCACGGATGTTGCTTCAGCTTGTTCTCCTTCCTTTGCACCATTCACTCCGTCTGAGTGAATCTCCCCCTCGGCGTGCCAACAAGGAATCGTCTCCTCATCCTTGAAGAGCTGTCTCTGCCCTCACTGTCTTCTCCTCCCCCCCATCTCCTCCCTTCCTTCCATAGCATGGCACATCGACACTCTCGTCAGTGCTCGCTTGCGCTGTCTCCATCTCCAGAACTCTATGTCTACACCGACTGCTTCATGCTTTGATTCTTGGTCAGACCCCAGCCTCAACGTAGGTGGTTCTCCTCTCTTCCTTGAAACTGTCTCTTCCCCATGTCAGGGGCCACCCCCTGTGGGCTCGCCTTCAATGTCACTGCCATAGCTTCTCAGGCCCGGGCTGGCTGTTACCTCCCAGAAGTCCCGGTGCGGGAGCCCCCAGGACCCACCCAGGTGGCCTCTGTCCCTATGAATTTTCCGGGGTCTTGGCTTTCCATGCCTTCCGTGCTGATATCTCTCCAGCCCAGAACGTGCCCTGGGATTCCCCCATCACACGTCTCCTGCTCGTTGATCCCTCCACCTGGACACCCCCTGGGCGTCGTAAACAGGTCCGCCTGCAGGTAACTGGTCAAGGACCACCTAGTCCTGCCAATGACCATGACCGACTCTTGGGCTCTCTTCCCCTTCCTCTCTGACCCCACACTCAGTTCTTGCTCCACCTGCTAAATATGCTCAGGATCGCACCACTTCCCGCCGCCTGGTTCCCGTCACAGAGGCCCACCCACCCCCTCGCCTGAGCCGCTTTCCAGGTATGTCCTCTTCTTCTGTCCATTTTCCACCTGGAAGCCACAGGGGTCCTTTTAAACCATCAACTATCACGTCACTCCTCCGCACAACACTCTCTGAGAACTTCCCATGGCCTCAGCATGGGAGCCCGTTGTTGGCATCGCCTGCAGGACCCCGAGCGGGCCCCCTCCTCTCGCGGCCTCCCGCTCTGTCTGTGTGCTGGGGATCCCTTTCTGGAAGCCCTGGGCCCCTACCGCTGTCCTCATACAGGTGCTCCCCGGGGCCGTGCCTGGTGCCATCCAGCGCAGGTGCCTGCTAGCTTTCCCCTCCTCCGCCCCCCCGTCTCTCAGGTGTGCTGTCACGATGTCCGTGGCCCATGACAGTCCTCATTTCCCATCATTGCTTTGCTTCCTCTGCTGTCCTTACCACCATCCGAAGCACTCTGGACTTTATTAATTCATGTGGTCCTTCCCCTTCCGAGTATGTGAGGCATTCCTCAAGGCGGGGTCTTGATCTGTTTTCTCCGCTTCTGTATCCCTTACTGTCTAGAACAGGGCCTGGTCTATCAATATTTATTAAATAAACGGAAACGAAAAAGTACGGAGGCAAAAGGGTGCACAGAAGCAAAGCCAAACCCATGTGCTAAAATGTATGTGCTCACCTCCTAGGGAGGCTGCTTTTGGCCTGCTGCTCTAATTTAAAGACTTTAAAATCTCGAATGAGCTTGGTTAATTTGATTTTCCAGGCTTGGACAATAAGGAGCAATCTGGAGGTGGGGGCGGAGTGGGCGCCGGCGTGCTGGGGGATGCCCCTCACCCCCTCCCGGGATGGCCCGGTGCAGCGGGGGTGCCAAGTGCTCCAGGAACACGTGAGGGCCAGGTCCCACCCCGGACTGTGGGCCACACACAAGCCTGTGTGACCCGCCAGCATGTGCGGCAACAGAGTGCTGTGTACGAGGGGTGGCAGGCTCCGTGAACGTGCGCTGGAGTCCGGAGAAAGGCAATACATATATTCCAAATTTCCCTTTGAGGAGGCAAATTGATTTCCATCATGGTTAATTTTTAAAAAATATCTTATTTATTTATTTGAGAGAGAGAGAGAGAGATTGAGAGAGAGAGAGAGAGAGCATGAGGAGGGTGGAGCAGAGGCAGAGGGAGAAGCCGGCTGACCGCCGAGCTGGGAGCCCGATGCAGGACTCAATCCCAGGACCCTGGGATCATGACCTGAGCCGAAGGCAGAAGCTTCACCTGCTGAGCCACCCTGGTGCCCTGTGGTTCATTTTTCTTAAAGCTTTGGTTCTTAAATAAGTAAGTGGGCATAATTTGGACTTTCCCCTGATTGAGAACATAACGAACTGCCCCTGAAGCAGGGAAACTCCTTCCTGATAGCGAGCCAGCCTCACAGGCGTTGTCCAGCTGAGCGAAGGGAACCACAAGACGATGTGACTCAGGAGCATCCAGCCTTCTCGCGGCCCCAGCCCCACTAACTAGCGGGGGGCTGGCCTGCGCCGGGGCCCACTGCGGCCTCATGCACGCGGGGACCCCGCCTTAGCATCTCGGGCAGGCGCTTGCCCCCAGGAGACGCTGTGAAAACTGCGAGTGAAACATGTCAAGGCGGGAGGACGGAAGGCAGTGCAGGTGTGGGTGCGAGCCGGGGGCTCACCGTAACAGCCTCCCTCCTTGGCCGCGGTGGCCCCAGAGCCCCGGGGGACGCGAGGGGTGCGAGGGGCCTGGGCTCCAATCACGGCTCCGTTGTTGAGCTTTGGGAACATCCCTTACCGTCTGTGGCTGGTGGTTGGCTCCAACAAGTGCGTCCTTATATCCCTCCCGGAGCCCACGGGGAGCACCCCACTGCTGCCAGGACCCCTGCCTGGTGGACGAACAGGAGCTGCATGGGGGGCTCAGGAAGTCACCCTGGCTGCAGCGGGTGGATGCGGAGGAGGGGGCACCACAGCCCGAAGCTCCCCCCAACAGCCCCGGGTCACACGGCAGGCCTGTGTGTTGAGCGGGGCGGGTTCTCGGCCAGGTTCCTCCGGCCTGACCCTGAGAGTCAGTTCTGCTGAAACACACCCCGAGTGAAGCCTGCAGAGTCACATGCGTGGAAGACGATCAAACATAAACGTACGGGTCCGTGGGAACACAGCGTCCCAGGCCACGGGGACTGGCAGGTCTGCTTCGGGCCTTCCCAGGGACCCTGGCGACACGGAGCCATAGCCCTCGCTGGGTCCCCGGGTCGCTGCTGCTCCAGGGCAGCAGTTCCTGCACACAGAGGCCACGTTCCGAGCAGGGCCCTGCTCTGCTTGATGCCAAGATTGCTTCCCTGTGCTGCCGGCCCAGGGAGAGCCACCCCCGTTAAGGTCCTCCTCGCTGGCTCCCACGTGACCCTGGGACAGCGTGGCGTGCTTCCTGGGGCGCAGGCGGCGTCCTCCCTCCGCAAAAATAGAAGTTGTTTGTAGTTAAAGATGAGGCCTCTTAAAATGTGGCAGCTTGGCCATCGTTTCTGTTGTGCTTCGTATGTGTCCTGCTTCCACCCCTGTGTCCCCTAATGCACCGAATCCCCCACCCTCAGCTGGGGGATCAGCGGGGAGAAATAGCTGCTTATTCAGGCCATTGCTTACTGAGATCTGAGGTGTAGGAAAAGGTGGGGTTGTCAAGCGATATTCCTCGTGGTTTTCTGTTTCATTTCTACATCATGGAAAACATTGCAGTACGCCCTGCCGGGGGTTCAGAGGAGCTTTGCTGGCGACCATGGACGGCAAGGTGGCTCCAGATGCAGCCCGTTGGGCTGTCCTTCACCTGGTGCCATAAGCATTCTGGGGGCTGTGACAAGAGGAGGGAAATTTCAGTCTAGGAGCCTGAGTCCGTTGTGAGCGGCACTGCTCAGGGACGGTCGGTGCCCCCGTGACCTGACCTGCAAACAGGCCACTTGTCTGATTCCATTCACGAACTACGCAGGCCAATGCATGTGCCATCGGCAAGTGTACACCTCTACCCGGGTAGAAGGTAGAGGCTCCGATCTGGGTGGAAACCAAACCTCAGTGCATCCTCAGGTGTCAGGACCTGGGTCCCTGTGCACAAATGAGCCAAGAACTCACCTTTTTTTGGCTCCTCTGTGTTCGGGGTTTGTTTCCTCTTTCTGAGGCTGAGGCATCGCCAGGGTCACTTTGGACAGCTGAGTAGGGGAGAAGGAGGGACAAGGAAGGGGATTTTATTTTATTATTTTATAAAGATTTTATATAATCATTTGACAGAGAATGAGCAGTGAGGAGGGGCAGAGGGAGAAGCAGACGCCCCGCTGAGCAAGGAGCCCGACGTGGGGCTCTATCCCAGGACCTCGGGATCATGGCCTGAGCCTAAGGCAAACACTTCACCGACTGAGCCCTTCCCTTTTGTCAAATGCGAGTTGAACGTGAGTGGACCAGTGGCAAGCTCAGATCCTGCCCCCTGCTGCAGCCTCGCCAACCTCAGGGCATCCCCAGAGCCCCGCGGGTGCTCAGCCACGGGGAGTCACACCTTCCTCCCTCTCAGGCTTCCTCCTGGAGCCGGAGCCCCTGTCCTCTCTGTCTTCTCCCACGGGCTGATGGTGTCGCTGCTGGAAATGGGTCCGATCTCAACCCCAGCGTGGCTCGGCTCCCAGACACCAAGGCTGCAGCTACTGCCATCCAGCCCCTTCCTTTCCCTGTGGCCTGGGGCAGAGCCTGGAGAGGCTTCCAGACTTCACATCGTTGGGGTGAGCTGAAGTCTCGGGCTGGCCTGTTTTCAAAGCACAAACCCCAAGCAGGGCAACGGTGCAGGGTGAGTGTTCTGCACAACAGACTTTTCCAGAAGTCAATCTGTTTACTGTCGACTCTTTAGCCTGAATTGTCCATTGTTCCTTCAGGTAGGTGTTCTCTCTCTCCACCTGGCGGGTAAGCTGTCTGAGGGCGGACGTAGGGCGGTGGAAGCTTCAGGAGCTGGCATGTGGGGCTGGGTCTTCATGGCCGCACAGTAGGAAGAAAGAAGCACATGGAGCCCCGAGTGTGGAAGGCGGTGACCCACTCGGAGAGGGTCGAAGTAGAAAATGGCTCATGGGGCTTGACTCCCGTCTGTGCAATCTGGGGCACTCGTCCTGTTCATGTGCAGCATCTATTTCTCCTCCTTTTGCACGTGGTTGAGTGTGTCACTGGCTGGTAAGCCCTAGAGCATGCTGGGGGTCACGCGGTCTTGCTCCCGCGGGGGCATCAGAATGTTTGCAAGTTCCTGCCTCCTTCTCCGGAGCATGCATTTGCACTTGGAGCCCTGAACCACCGCGTCAGAGGTTCAGCAGCCCCCCATGTTGCCTTGCCGGGAAGGAGCTCAGGGCCACATGCAGACGGTCTATGGCCCAGCTGGGGTCCCTGCCGACAGCATCCACGGCCCCTGGGTGATCCAGGCTCCCCGATGTTGATGTCCCTCCAGGCCTGAGGGTCTGCAGCCAAGGGCCCAGGCATCACGGAGCAGCCTGTGGCCTTCTGTACCCCTTGACCGAAGCACTCACGTGTGGGAGACAGTGGTTGTTGTAAGCTCTGACACTCGGGGGGATGACTTTGAACAGGAATACTAACTCAGTGACATGGCTTCAATGGGGGAGGAAGTAAAGGATGAAGCTAGAGAAATATGCTGAGCTCACTTAGGAGGTCTCTTGGGTGCCAAGACCAGGAATTTTGGATTTTATACCATAGACCAGCGGTTGGCAAACTTTTTCTGTAAAAGGGCCATATGGTAAATATTTTAAGCTTTGTGGGCCATATCCAGCCTCTGTTACATTTTCTTCTTCTTCTTTTATTTATTTTTTTTTACAATCCTATAAAATATGTAAAAACCATTTTTAGCTCAGGATCATATAAACACAGGCAGCTGGCCAGATCTGGCCCTGGGACTGCAGTCTGCCACCACTACGGGCAATGTGCAGCCAAGGGGGTTTATAATATGAACGAGTAAACTAATCTGACTTTAAACGTAATGTCAACCACCGTGGAGGTACTAATTCCAGATGTTATAAGGGGGATGTATTGATATATCATGCACGTTTCTGAACCCAAGAGCTGGACATGAATGGGTATTTGCCATGTTCCGATTTGAGACACGAACGTATCCCAAGAGGCACATGAAGGATGCTGGATGCGAACAGTGGTTTCTCGGCACACGAGGACCCCAGGACAAATATCGTGAAGACTTTGAAATCTCATTGTCTGAATAACTGATGGGCTCATAAGGATTTCTCAAATGTCCTTTATCAATAAAGTTTTATGGGAAATCAAGAATCTTGGAGGCTGTCATTCTCTTTTGGCCCTAGGACACTCTGAAAACGGAGATGTGTTGTCTCTCTGTTTTCTCAACTGAAATATTCTGAAATAAATAGTGATCCTAACAGTTTTATATCACGCCATCTGGGTGAGATGAAACTTTGTAGGGAACTGGGAGCTACAGAGCATGACAGTCTTTGGGGCCTACGTCATGTCCTGCAATGGACGCTGAGCGCTGCTTCAAAGAATTATTATTATTATTAAAGATTTTATTTATTTATTTATTTATTTATTTATTTATTTATTTATTTGAGACACACACAGAGAGAGGCAGAGACACAGGCAGAGGGAGAAGCAGGTCCCCTGTGGGGAGCCCGATGTGGGACTCGATCCTGAGCCGAAGGTAGGTGCTTAACTGCTAAGCCACCCAGGCATCCCTGCTTCAAAGAATTAAATGACAGTCCACATTTTTAGTTTCTCTAGGTAAGCACAAGGGTTATATGAACCATGTGCTTATTGATGCAAGGTATGTCAAGGCTTCCAAAATGCAGCCAACGAAACTCCTTGACGTAGTCCTTCTTATTCTGGAACGGAGTTCTTGCATTGCACACGTTTGGTTCACAGAATTACACCTCCACTCACCGGAGACGACTATGACCCACTTCACTCAAATGTGGGTAGGAGTATCAGGTCACATGGTCGCTCCGGAGTGGCACACAGTGAAGCTCAGAGCGAAAAATATGAGATGGCAAGTCATCCACCTGGTTAAGCCTTAGTTACTGCATCTGTAACCTGGGAGCACGTGAACGAGCCGGTAAATGTACAGTTAGTGGGTAGCAGATTAATCCGCATTCAGCTCCTCCGTGCGCGTTGCTCTACTTCTTGTTTCACGGGACAGGATGCTATCTACATGTTAACCGCGATGACACTGGATCTTCCTGGCTTTGTGAAGCAGTGAACTACAAAATGAGGTAGAGCAGGTGGGAACATAGTGAGAGATACCAAGAAAAATATCCTTTACAACTGTATGAAAAGTCTTCGTTTCACAGCTCATGAGAGGGAGCTGTTAATTTCTTATAAAAGTTAGATTTCTTTTGGCCACGTCAATTAAAATAATACTTTTCTTGGTAGAATTCTCTGGTTATAATGACACATTTCCTTAAGTACCTTCTTCTGAACTAAGCCAAAGCCAAGTGGATCCCAGTTCGCACATGACATTTTCCTTGGTTTTGTAAAACCGTGTTATTTGCCGACGGGAGGAAGTGGGACGCTCGTTTTCAGCCTTCACTGTGGCTGAAGCCCTGGTGGTTCTTTTTGTAAACCTCCATTCCTTGTATTCTTTTTCTTTCTGTCCCAATTTCTCTCAAACGATGTAATATACAGCACAGAGATTTTAGCCTCATGCCTGACTTTCTCCAGGCGGATCCTTTCCTAAGCTCAGAGATCCTCTATTGGGCCAATGGAGGGAATCAGGCTCATCTCTGAAATTATTTACATAATTCCTGCTAATTGGTCCCCTCCCCCCCTCAAATGAATAATACAGTTAAAAGACTCAACCAATTGAGCGGATCAAATAGTCATTAAAGCGTAGAGGTCAACACACCAGCGTCCATTCTGGTTTGCCTAGCTCCGAAGCACGAGGTGAGTTACCTCGCCTCTCTGTGGTTCTGTGTCCTCACGGCTAATGTGGGGACGTTGGTAGTAGTAGTCTATAGTCCCTTAGGGCATTCAGTACATCATGAGCCTTGGTAGATAGCATTTCTAGATCCATCTAAGGAGAGACAGCATGCAAAGAGCCATTATGAATTTTCAGGATTGCAGAAAATTCACCTGTTTTTTATTCTCTTTGCTTCAAATTAGAAATGTATTAACCTGATGAGATGAGCACTAGGTGTTATACTATATGTTGGCAAATTGAATTTCAATAAAAACAAAACAAAACAACAACAAAAAAGAAATGTATTAACCTATAATGACTAGAAATCTGGAGAGTATTTGGATTGTAAATCTAGATATTCATGTTGACCTGCTAGACAGTTAATAAGAGTGATCGATATTAAGAACACAAAGTGACTATTAAAATTGTTGCATGTTCTTTGCCCAGAGACTAATTTTCCAAGCAATGGTAGAGTCCTTGATACCTTTTTTTTTTTTTTGCCCATTCAAAGCCATGTTGTGTTTTCTTTAATAAAAATTATGCTTTTCACTGTAAAATGCATGTCAAGAAAGTTAAGAAGTATCACACGTCTGGTCTTAGCGGCCTGTTTATGAGGTTCTAGCGTCATGCTAACATAGCCAGCATGGCTTTGGGTTAAGAAGTACCACTCTCAAGCTGTTACGGTTGTAGAGAATGGTTAATGACAGTTTACAGAAAGGTCTATGTTTGTGTCCAGATTGCCTGTGTGTGTATGTGTACAGGGAACAGTAAAATAATGCGGACGTGCTAGGGAACAGCACGGATACAGAACAGAGAAAGAGAAATCTTTTGATTGTGGACCCTGATCCGACCATTGAGGAGTTAGCAAGTAAAAAGTCTGTCTGTCCATCACCTTCTGCTAGAGTGACCCGGGCAGCTCAGGACACAGAGGGATGAAGGCTGATGGTATGAAGTACGAAGCATTTGTACTTGTCCATTTGCCAGGACAACTGCAGCAGTGACATGCACAGTGAGAACAAAGGAATCCTCTGGAGTAGAGGAAACAGGGGTGGGGTGGGGGGAGCATTTTGAAAGCTTCCCTGAAGAGAAGCAAACCTTCCTTAGGGATTCCATTGGTGTAGACTCAGTATACAGCATGAGACTTTTTTCCCTGGAAATCAGACTTGGCCCAGACACAGGAAAGGGGTTCGAGGAAAGTCTGGGGTCCTAGGTGGTGATGGCCACGCAGAACTGGAATAGCAAGGACCGAAAGGAATTCAGAGAGGACTGAGCAGAGACTATTATCACAACCACACCTGAGTGTTTTCTTTGAAAAAACAATTGCCTCTGGGGGATGGAATTGAGAGTTAGTTTGAAACCAGGCCAAGTACCACTTGTCACATGGTGCACGTCATTGTGTTGGAATTAGCTGAGCATATTTCTTGCGTGGGTTCAGAATTTTTCATCCTTCCATATTCTTCATGAAATCACCTCCCCAGGAACCTGAGTTGGGAAGGCCGGCAGTTAGCCACTGCCGTGTAACAAAAAACTCCCCAAATTCAGCGGCTTAGAACAATACACGTCTTGTCTTAGTTTCTGTGCATTTTTTGCTTGACACTTTTCCATAAGGCTGCAGCGGGGGGATGGGCAAGGGCTTCACCCGCATGCTCGGTCAGAGAAGGGTGTGGATGTGCTAAGTGGGACCGCGCCTGCAGCTCCTTGCTGGCTGTCGACCAGAGGGCATGCACAGTTTCTTGTCCTGAGCAGCTCTGCAGCATGCAGGTGCCTCGTGAGAGCCAGAGTCGGGGAGAGGAGAGCGAGATGTGCTGGCAGGGCGAAGTCACAGTCTTTTGTAATCTTGGCATGAAACCGTGCCCCCCTCGACGCTGTTTTCCTGGTAGCAGTGGCTGTTTGAGGGTGAAGACCAGGAGGCGGGCATCACGGGGCCATCTGAGCCACATTATTCTTTATGTTTGTAGCCGAGGAGTCATGGGACAGAGTGCACAAAACCAGGGAAGGCGCACCCTTCACAAGATATTACCCTAAAGGCTGAGCACTTGCAGGTGTGCAGACCTGTCAAGCACGCTGTCTTGGGCTCTGTGGTTCTGGGAGGCAGGTAACCCTTGTGGAAGGAGGGTGATAGGGTCTCAGGAGGGCTAATCATACACCATGCATTCTTAACCTCAGTGATTTCATGATGGTAGCAGCTACCCTTGAAATAAGCCCAGCCCTTAGCATGGCTGCAGAGCCCACTGAGGCCCTGGCCTGCTCTCTGCACCTGGCCCTGACTCCTGAGATGCTCACTCTGGGGCGGCCACTTTGGGATGAAGTCCAGTTCCTGGTGCATGTCCTGCACATCCCACCTCTCCCACCCACACCCTTACTTACCTGGCAAATCCTACTCACCTCTGGGCACCAGCTTCAAGGTCACTTCACGGGGATGCCTCCCTAACGTCCTCTGCCTGGGGTTTGTGCATCTCCTCCACGGTTCCCACTGCATTGTGTGCTCCCCTTTACATTCCAGCTTCTCCTGCTGCCCCTTTCCTCCTCTTAAGGCTGCTGAGCTGCTACTAGTGCTGCTCCTCTTCTTACTGCCGTTGCTGCTCCTACCACCACCACCACCACCACCACCACCACCACCACCACCACCACCACCGCATTCCTGAATCAAATCATCTCCACCAAGGAGAAAGCAGCCTGAGGCCCCTGGAAGTTTGGGCACCAGTAGAAAGTGGAACAGAGAAGAGAGGATGCTGGGGACCCCACAGACTCCCGCCTGCCCCACCCTTTGGGCCTACCACCCCACAAGTCTCGCAGTGGCCACTAGAGGGCAGTGCCAGCCCGCACCCTGCGGCAGTGCCTGTGCTCCTGCTGCAGGGACTCCTGTTTCTATTACTACTCCTCCTCCTCCTGCTACCATTCCTACCACCCCCGCTATTGCCACTGCTGCAACCACTGCGTTACCACCACTACTGCTGCCACTACTACAGTTATTGTGCTGCTACCACTATACTATCACCCCTACTCCTGTTACCACTGCAGCTACTGCTATTACCATTGATGCTACTACTCCTATTACTACTGTTGGTGCTACTAATACTACTGTTGCCACTACCATTACTATTGGCCCTATTGTTCCTATTACCACTGCTGCTGCTACTATTACCATCGTTGCTATTACCCCATTACTACTGGTGCTGCTACTATTGCTATTGCTACTACTGCTCCTATTAGCACTGTTGCTACTACTATTAATATTACCACTGCTACTTCTGCTATTTCTACTACTACTATCACTACTATGTTGCAGCTGCTATTGCTACCACTTTGGCCGCAAATGCTGTTCACTACCACCACCACTATTACTCTCTTCTGGTACTTATTGAACATCAAAGGACAGGTGCTGTGTGGTACTTTACACATTAGCTTATTTTACCTTATTTCAAATTTAAAAGGTAGTTATTAATATATTTTTTTTCTAAAGAGGAGGAAGAAAGGAGGCACAGAGATGTTAAAAAATAGTCCTGGATCCTGGAGCTAGTGTTTACCTTCTATATCCTCTTCTGGGTTGAGAGTTTCAGGAGCTCAGGTGCCATGTTTGTTTGGGTAGATCTAGAATTGAACACGGTGCTTGTACAAACATGGTGATCATTGTTGAATAGATCAGAGTAAAACATTAGAAGGCCTTGTGCACAAGTATTCATCACTTGGTGGCTCAGTGTCTGGTTTTATAAAGGTAATAATCTGCCCCAATCCCATGACCTATAAATCGAACAGCTGTGTGAAGTCCTGATGCACAGGACATGCTGCCATCTTTATCGGATGAACCTAAGAACTGTACTCATGCAGTAGATTGTGTGGTTTAGAGGGGAGTGCCTTCCAGATGGTCCCAAGCATAGCAGCACGGTGACGACAGGGAAGTGGAGGTGGAAGGTCTTGGACCACGTATCTGCACACCCAGTGAGTGCAGCACCCAGTGAAATGTGACTGTTCCTCACATCCAATTAATTGGACTGAAGGTAACACCTTGTCTTGCTGAGTGTAGGACTGAGTGAAGCTCTCTGAGTTGGTGGGAGGGAGAGAGGAGATTGTGGGGGTGCAGGGGTGGTGCAACCTGGAGAGCCCTGCTATGGGAGACCCAGTGATGTGCATGGCTCAGGGAAGAATTGACCTTCTAGGCTCTTTATCTACTTCCCTGGGAAGTCAACGGCACCTGAAGAACCAGGTTTTACTTTGAATGCAGAAGCACTTGGTGGTATTGATCGTCTTTTCTCTGCATTGAGTGATCTTTATCTTAAACAATTAATATTAAGTCACCAGGGAATGTTTCTGGCTCTACAATGAACCTGAAAATGATCTCTGTTCCTCCAAATTCAAGTTCAGGGAACATCTCTAACATTCTGATGCACGTTATCAGGACTAAAATTTTGTCTTCTCTGCACTATTAGCTTTATGATTCTCATGTAGACTAGTGTCCTGGTGCCTCTGCCTTCTCCTGGCTCTTCTTTCTTCTCCCGAAGATGGGCACCAGTCTTTCTTTCTTTCTCTTTTATTTTTAAAAAAGATTTTATTTATTTATTCATGAGAAACACAGACAGAAAGAGAGGCAGAGACACAGGCAGAAGGAGAAGGAGGCTCCATGCGGGGACCCTGGCGTGGGACTCGATCCCTGGTCTCCAGGATCATGCCCTGGGCTGAAGGCAGTGCTAGACCGCTGAGCCACCTGGGCTGCCCCAGTCTTTCTGATTTAAAAGAAGGCCAGCGACCCTGGGAGGTGGTGGTGTGGGGTAGACCCTTGTCACCGGCTGGCTCTGTGTGGGGGACCCCTGCTCACAGCTGGGATTTCTGACTGCGGGTGAAGAGGGAGAGCGCAAACCCTTCCCTACACTGTGTTGTCTGTTAACACATTGTTGGATGAACCCACAATGAAGACCCCAGATTCCAAATGCTTGTCCGGGATTTGCATGTGTTATTTATGCTCTTTACTAAAACTGTCTTTGCCATGTTGATAGCAACATAAAATAATTTTGGCACATGAAAATTCTATGTTGACTCCATTTCTACAAAGCAGGTTATTCTGGGGCTCTGACTTAATTGTAAACTAAGTTCTGCCCACTTCTATCCTCTGATTCCATCTGAGGTATTGAACATATGCATCTAATGTGATCATTGATATGATTTGGCTTCTTCTATCATATTATCACTTTCTTATTTTGAGGGGGGAAGGATCTCCTCTGGTTTCTGTCTCCCTGCTAGTTTTTCTTCTACTATCTTTTGGGTTGATCATATATATTTTGCATTCCATTCAAAATTAATTTAAATTGGTGTTTTTACATTTTTTGCATTATTGTAGTGTTTGTTTTATGGGTTATAATATATATCTTTAGCATGGTCTCCTTAGATTTAATATTTAATTACTTGATTAAAATATAGAAATCTGGCTTATTTCTGTCAAATTTATATTTAAGAATTTTATTACTGTAAGTCTACTGTAAATTATTTTTTCACATTTTATATTCCATTTTTTGTTGGTAGAATGAGAAATAATATCTTTTTGTACAGTGACTTCATATCTGTGATCTCATTCCTTCTTATAGTTGTTCTGAAGATTCTTTTTCTATGCAGATGATCATAGCAGCTGCCAATGAAGATTGTGTGAATTCTCTCTTTCCATATGTTACTTTTTTTTTCTTGCTTTATTTCACTGGCCAAGCATCTCCAATACAACTTCTGTGTTGGTGTTAGAATACATACTATGGCTACAAACATTATTACCCTCAAAACACTGTTTTAATTTTTGCCTTAAGCAGTAATATGTCTTCTAAATAAATTATGAGAAAAAAACACACTTACAATCTTTTATATTTGTTGAAATATCTGCCAGTTCTGATTGGAGCTCTTTATTCCCTCATGTAAGTTCATGTGGCTAGCGATTGGCATTATTTCCTTTAGGTTTCAAGAACTTCCCTTTAGCCTTTTTAGGTTAGGTCTGTTGGGAAAAAAAATCTCAGTTTTCTTTTTTTATGTTATATTTCTTTTAAAAATTCTCATTTTCCAAGGATATTTTCTACTGGGTATAGATTTCTGGGTTGCTCATTTCCTTTTAGCACGTAAAAAATATAGTTTTTATGATCTCCTGGCTTCTATCATTTCTGATGAGATGTCAGCTGTACTCTCAGTAATTTTTCCCCCACCCTCTGTGTGTGATGTAGTGTTTTCATGTAGACGAGTAAGAGATTTTTAACTTTGGAGTTTGGCAAGTTTATGGTTTAGCAGGATTTATGATGGGCTTAATTATGGTTTTCTTCTTGTTTACCTTGTTTGGGTTTCATTGAGCTTCTTTGACCTGTTATTGATATCACCATATTTGGAAATTCTTAGCCATTATTTCTTTAAATGCTTTATTTTTCTGCCCCATTCTTTTTCCCTTCTTATTCTTGGACTGCAATTACACGTATGTTAGGCTGGTTGGCCTTCTTCCACAATCTAAGACTGCAGTAATTTTACATTAGCTTTGCTTCTGTCTCTTGTTCAGATGGTATTACTCCTGTTGTTGACCTTTTTCTTGCTGTCTCCAGACTGCTATTAAGCCTGCTCATTAACATCTCTTTTCAGATACTCTGTTCCTTTCTGTAGAGTTTCTATTTGGTTTTCCCATTCATTCATTCCCTATGACTAGGTTTTCCTTTAAGTCCTTCAACATATTTATGAGAGAAGCTCTGGAATTCTTGTCTGCTCTTCCCTACACTTGGGACATATTGGGTATAGTTTCCGTTGAACTTTTTTGGTCTTGATTTTGGGCCTCATTTTTTGGTTTGTTTTTTGTAAACAGGAACAAGTGATTTTGTTTATTGCAATCTGAATGTTAAGAAAGACACAACCTGGAGACTGTATTTATGTTCCATGGAAGCATTATGAATCTGCTCCAGGAGGCAGTGACCATGTCTGAATCCAAGCTAACTTGTGTCTCCTCTGTAGTTGGCAGCAGCTGAGATTCATACTCAGTTCCTTCTACTTTTAGCTGCCAAGTATTTTGTGGGGCCCTCTGGGGCATCCACATGCATGTGTGTATCTAGCAGTTCACCAATAATTTGGGCAGAATTTCTGTGCAGATTTTGGTGTTTACTCCTCAGCAGCTTCATGTCTTCCAGGATTCACTTTAACTTTTCAGATTCTCTGCCTTGGACCATATGTAGTTGGGAGAGTGCCTTTTAGAAAAAAGCTGCAAATTCATAAATGTCATTTTTGCCTTCCTAGACCTCCTCTAGTTCCTGCCTGCTTCTGAAATATTTTGTCTAGGTTATAACTGTTGTCTCTGGGTTAGTCCAATGAATCTACTCATCACTGCTACTGGAAGCTGGACCTTCCTTCTGAGATGGCTTGAAGATTATGTTCTTTGTATTACATTATTCACATCATTGTATTCTAAAGGTACAATTATCATCACCATAACCATCATCATCAACATTTATTATTTAATTAAACTTGGAAAAGGTTGTGTGATGCTTCTATATTTCATATATGCTTCTTAATTTCATATATCAGTGAGCTGTAGCAAATCACTTACTTAGTCTGCTGTGGTCAGCAGAATGAGACCCTCCAAAGATGTCCATGTCTGAGTCCCCAGAGCCTATAAATGAATATGTCATTTACATGGTCAAAGAGACTTTCTAGCTGTGATTAAGTTAAGGATCTTGAGATGGGGAGATTTTCTTGGATGATCCAGGTGGGCCCAATGTGTTTACAAGGGGCCTTATAAGACAGGCAGGATAGTCAGAGTGGGAAGGAGGCCATGTGACAATTAAGCCAAGGGAAACAGAGTTGGAAACAGAACATGCTCTTTCTGGCTCTGAAGGTGGAGGAAGGAGCCATGAGCCAAGGAGTGCAGGCAGCTTCAGAAGCTAGAATGTATGAGGAAGCAGATCCCTCCTGGAGCTTCCAGAAGGGAACACAGCCTTGCAGACACTTCAATTTTAGCCCAGTGAGGCTCATTCTGAACTTCTGACCTCC
Source organism: Canis lupus familiaris (assembly GCF_011100685.1). Lineage (NCBI taxonomy): Eukaryota > Metazoa > Chordata > Mammalia > Carnivora > Canidae > Canis > Canis lupus. The sequence continues at coordinate 2,474,325 of NC_049238.1, forward strand.
CAAACTGTTAGATAACAAATTTGCTTTGTTTTAACTACATCTTAGTTTGTTAGGACAGCTATAACAAACTAATATACTCACCAAAATGATACTATCATAACTTTTATTTCATAAAAAAGAAGCAAGGCACATGGAGCTACTCATTTACAGTATGCTTAAAGCAAACTCATCAGAGGCATTCTTTTTTTTTTAATTTTTATTTATTTATGATAGTCACACACACAGAGAGAGAGAGAGAGAGAGGCAGAGACATAGGCAGAAGGAGAAGCAGGCTCCATGCACCGGGAGCCCGACGTGGGATTCAATCCCAGGTCTCCAGGATCACGCCCTGGGCCAAAGACAGGCGCCAAACCACTGCACCACCCAGGGATCCCCATCAGAGGCATTCTTATATACGATTACTACTTTCTGTGGATTCATATCAGTCTCTTACTAAAAATGACTCCATTGTGTATCTAGGCTGAATGCTTTAGGGGCAAGAAGAGGTGACGATGATTGTTTTGAGAAGCTATACTGGTAGTGAGGATAGGGAGGGTGGTCCTTTAGATGCTGTGTTGACCATCCTCAGCACATCTAGCTGCTCTATTGTCATTAGTAGTGAATTTTACATTTCCTCATAGGGGATTTATGATTCAATCTGTTTACAACATGTGGAAGCTTATAAACCACTTAATATTTCTATCTTAAATCATTTCTCCTTGAGTTTCCCTTTATCTTTTGAACGATTTGTAATAAACCCGGTGCTAGAATTTTTTTTTTTTTTATTGACTAATCAGTAGGAAGAGGTGTGTTGCCTCCAGTGTCACAAGCTAAGTATTGGGTGACTAGTTGTGGCCAGTGGAACAGGAGAGGAAGCAATATGTCTCCTCTGGGCCAAGGTGGGGTGTGTGCATTGTATTCCCCTTTGTGATGACCATGGAGACCACTCCTACACAGGGTGTTAGCGATAGAGGGACCTGGATCCTGGAGTCACTCCTTGGAGCACAGCCTGCCAGGAAGCATCTATGCTGGACTCTATAACAAGAGAACTTTCATTGTGTTATATCACGGACACTTTGCTGTATCTTATTCACTAATGCTGTTATCTTAATCATCAAATTGGGACAGAAAGGTTAGTTTTTAAGAACCACAACTTAGCTCTCAGTTCAGGAGGGCCTCCCACATAACACTTTAACATACATCCATTATTTTTCTATCATCCCTATAAGATAAATATTTGGACAGGAGCCCAAGGCTCAAAAAGGATAATGAATTTCCCCAAAGATAACAAGCAGAAGTTGATGGGACTGACTCTAAAGCCAGACTGAATTTCAAAGTCTAAATCTTTTCACTGAAACACACTACCTTTAAAGTTTCAGAACTAGAGTGGGTGCACTTGAGTGGCTCAGTTGGTTAAGTGTTTGACTCTTGGTTTCCACTCAGGTCTTGATCTCAGGGTTGTGAGATTGAGCCCCACGTTGGGCTCCATGCTGGGCATGGAGCCTGCTTCACGTTCTCCCTCTCCTTTTGCTCCTCTTCCCCACTCATGGACTTGTCCTCATTCTCTCTCCCCTCGGTCTCAAAAAAAAAAAGAAAAAAAGAAAAAATCTTTCAGATCTAGGGACTACTATAATAATTTTATTCAACTTCCTTTTACAAAAGAACACGGAAAGTAAATAGCAAAAGTTGGTTTCTTAAATTTTTAATCTTTTTAAAAAGATTTTATTTATTTGTTTGAGAGATAATGAGAGAGAGAGAGAGAGAGAGAGAACAGAGGGAGAAACAGACTTCCTGATGAGCAGGGAGCCCGATGTGGGGCTGGATCCCAGGACCCTGAGATGATGACCTGCGCTGAAGGCAGACACTTCACCAACTGAGCCATCCAGGCACACCTTTAAATTTTTAATCTTGTGCATTGGTGTGATTCTTAGTGGGGAGAGGAGGCATTTGGTAATGTCTGGAGATGTTTTTGGTTGTCACGATAAAAGAGGTGCTGCTGGTGTCTAGCGGGTAGAGGCCATGGATGCTGCCAAATGTCCTACTAGGTGCACGATGGCCTCCATATGAAAGAACAATCCAACCCAGATGTCACTAGTGGTGAGGCTGCTCTTTCGGGGCTACATCCACTAAGTGGCAGGTGTGGGACTCGAATCCATGGTAGCATCACTGAACAATGTCTTTCTAAAAAGTTAATTACTGCTGCTCAGGGAACTTGGGTTCTGTGCTTTAACCGACCGCTTGGGAGGCCCAAGAGATATGTAGCAGAGTCACCTAACACTTCGATCTTCCCTAGCCTGTGAGCTCTGGGGGTGCAGGGTCAGAACCACACGGTACTGGTTTTACAAAGCCCAGCATCCAGCACATGATACGGTAGGTCCTTCAGTCACCATTTATTAAGTTGATATGTAAATCATTAAGGGATTTTTCTGTCCCCCCCAAAGTTGATATGAACAACATCCCCTGTAAAATAACCAGAGGGGTCTACTTTATCAAGCACATGTCTTCTCCCTGGATGACAGAATGTGTGGCCCCCTGTGTCCTCCATGGAGCCAGGGCCTCGAGAGTCACCCCACTGCTCAGAGCTTTGTAGAGCAGGCCCCGTGTGCCCTTCAGTCCCGAGGGGGATTTTCTCTCATGCTGTACATTCAGAGCTGCCTCCTCATTTCTTCTGTGTCTTGTAATTCTTGGCAGCTGCTTTCAAGGGATAGCCTCCGCTCCAATGTCTGTTTTTCCGTGCACTAAACCTCTTTGATTGCCTTCCTCGCCACTCCGCAGTGGAGTCCGAGTTGTCATTGTGTCTTATTTTCATTTGGCCAAGAATCTCTTGTCCAGAGGTGTTTCCTTAATTGGCATTTCTGCGTTGGAGCTTGGGAAGTGGGTGTCCCCCTTCACTATTGTCTCCACCTGTCCCCTGGCTGCCCAACCAGTCCATGGCCTTTCTCTTCACCCCTCTGCTGTTGGGGTTTATCTGTGATTCAGAGCCCTTAGAGCTCACAGCCTCTGAAAAACTATATTCACAGCCTGGGAGCCCCCATGGTATCCAACCTGTAGCTAAGCTATTTTAGCCAATGAGAAAAATAAATGACTATGGAAAAGAAGGGGAAAGATATCACATGCAGGAGCTTCCAACCCCCCAAAATGCTCTCTGATTAGGAACAAACCCTCAAGAGTGTGGAGCTCCACACTGGCTTGTTATAGCTGGCCATGAAGTTGGGCAGCCAAGAAAATGATTTTCTTGCTGAGCTCTGAATTCATTCCTGATGAGAACAGGTATTGCCCATCTGGCTCTGTGATGGAATCTGTAAACTGCCATGGTTTCCTTTACTGTAAACTTCTTTGTCCTTCAGGTCCTTGTTTCCGCAAGAACTGTTGTTTGTGCCACAGAAATTTCCACTCCTGTGGCACAGGTCCTTTTGTTATACAAGGATTCGAAGACAGTCAGATCCCACGTTCCCACGGGTGCTGCTTTCCGTGGCTCAGCCTAGCAGAGCTCAGACTCAGATAAGTCTGTGAGCTTCTTCCTTTTGGTACAGGACACCTGCACCCTCTCCTCCCGCCCCCCAGCTCCACCCCTGGCACCCCAGACTGGTTCTGGGGATCACTGAGTGCCGGTAGCTTGCTCACCTGCATCCCCATCAGAGCCCCCCCGTCTGGGCTCCTTGTGGGGTCAGTCTCTGCTTCAGAGGGACCCGAGTGGCAACCCCAGGGTCAACCCGTTTTGGTGTCAATGGCTGAAGATTTAATATAAAAACTAAAGACAAAAGTGCAGCTATCCATTCCAGCTGCATAAGTGTATTCATTTCTTGAAAAGCAATGAGGAGACTCTGATGAGAGAACATGGTCAGGGGACATGGAGCCAGGCACGGGGACCCCCCAAACACCATGGTGGTCGTGTGTGCCAAAGGATGTCACTTGCACATTGTTCACTCAGGAATTATCCACTGCTAACTGTTTCTGGGCAGGACCTATTGCACCTGCTCCTGGCATGTTGGAGGTGGGTGGGATTTAGGGCACCCACAGAACAGTGCTGGGGGGAAGACTGTGGGTGTGGGGAGCCAGTGGTGATGGAGGAGGACAGGTACAACTTGGGGGTTTGGAGAGGAGGATGACCCTCTGGGACCTGTTAGAGGTGCTTCGTGAGTTTTACATCTTGGTAACTAAGATAACTTGGAATGGTTGGCAGAGCTCATGGAATACAGTAGGCACTCAATACCATTTGCTGAATCAGGAATGGGAAATACATAATTTGTGCCCTGCTGCTTCTATTTCTTGGTACTTTTAAAGCATTTGTTTTTAATTTTCGTATTTTTAAATGGCTTACCACATTTTCTATATTTGTCTTGGTGTATGTTCACCTCCTGGGTCATTTGTTGTACAATTTCAGGAGGTGTCGTCCTCCCAGAGGAGTGTTAAAAGCTTTTTTCTACCGGAATGGCCATGCAATGGGTTTTGGAAGCAAACATCATGGACAGACTGCAGGCTGAGACTCCAGTTCCCATAGACACTTTTACCAGGAATATTACCAACACCATCATCAGCCTCCGAGGGTGGCCATCCAGGCAGAGTCTCAAGTTAGAGCCCTTATTGGTTTACTCATTTTTGTTGAGCTTGAAGTCACCTCAGGCATTCTAGAAAGAAGAGGAAGATTCTTTTGGATAAAAGAAGCTTTGAAGAGACTATAGGAGAAGAGGATTTCCCTCAAAGGGAATGTTGGATGTAGGAAGGGAAAATTAGTATAGGTAGGAAAATTTTTAAAAAAACTAGTATATAACAAAATTAAGGCAAAGCAAGAGGAAGAGCAGAATAGAAAACATGAAAGAAATTGCTAGAAGTGTTGGGCTCTGTTCTCACTGAAGAGTGGAAACACCGTACATGACCTAATGAGCATTCTCCAGGAAGCAGAAATCATTCATTCATTCTTCTCTTCCACTCCTTCTTTCATTCAAAGGCCCTCTTGATCTCATTTTTGCCCACAGAGCTTTTCAACACTTCTTCTCCTTCTCCTCCTTCTAGGCGGCGGTGGAGGGAGTGGGGGCGGGAGGCGGAGGGCGGTGATGAGTCGGAGGCGGAGGGGATGCGGATGATGCTGCGTTCTTGATGACGTGGCGGATGATCTTCGTTCTTCTTAGGGTCTGTATTTTTCTTTCTTCTCTTTTTATTCTTCTTCTTCTTCTTCTTCTTCTTCTTCTTCTTCTTCTTCTTCTCTTCTCCTTTAAGATTTGTTTATTTATTTGAATGGGGAGGGAATAGAGGGAGAAAATCCCATGCAGACTCCCCACGGAGCGCAGAGCCCAATGTGCGGCTCAATCCCACATGACCTGAGCTGAAACCAAGAGTCAGATGCTCAGCCAGATGCACCACCAGGTGCCCCTGAGCTTGTCACTTCTAAGATGACTTAGGACCCATTTACTATAACTGCTGTTAGCCTCTCCCCAAGTAGAGACAAGAGGATCGGTTTCCCCCTCCTGTTTTATTAATGAGTATACTTGACTGTCCTAGGAAAGCCACAGAGTAGGAACTCAGAAACACTGAGTGATTGAACGAGCACCTCTTCTGTGCTTCACGTCCAGGAAAGAACTAGAAACACGGTCATGGATCTCTGACTTGGGGCTTCTCTGCATTTGGGGCATCAAGTAAACCCGTCCATCTAAACAATAGTGGGAGTGTCCTCCAAGGGTCACGGACAAAGGCACTGGGGTCAGACAGGTGCAGTTGTAAATCTAAACCCCAGCTCCATCACAAGCTGTGTGAACTTGGTCAAAGCGCACAGACTGCTTAAAACTCAGGCCCAGGTCTGATGGATCCGGTAATATTCTCTATTTTGGGGGAGAAATAAGGATAAAACAATATAAAATTAACAATGTGAACAAGTGACAACAGGGCAGTCAGCAGCCAACACTGCCTGCTGAGCCAGGCAATGACCCGAGCGATAAAGGGACCCAGCAAGCGGGGCGTGGGTGCACTTGCTGACCTGCTGGCTGCACCTGTGTCCTTGCTACGTTCCTAGAGGGTCTCCAAATGGTTCCTTCCAGAGGAAGCCCAGTTTTACAGATTGATTATAAAATGGGAGCGGACATAGTGTCTACTCACACCCGTTGGATCCCTTCCGTCTGGTGTGTGTGCTGATTCCATGTCATTGTCTCCCACAAACTTCTGCACCTTGAACGCACGAGCTGTGTGCCCCAACGACAGAATGGTGATAGCTCTCTCACTTTTGTCTGGTTTTTACCAAAATGGTGTTTACCTTTTCGGATTGTGGCCCTAGGCCAGCCTGGTTGGCATTACCTGAGACAGAAGTGCAGTCGGCTGCGCCACCACACCACCACTTGCCCAACCAGCGAGCCGGGCTCCGGGGCTGGTCAATCTTGACCCAAAGTAGGTATTTCAACAAATCAGATCTGAGGATGGAGGACCTGAACTTCGGGAGTAGGGGGCCTCTGCTGCCGATTTGGTATTCTCTCTGTCTCTACCGAGAAGCTGCTGTGATAGACACATTATTGTTTTGAAATTCAAAGTAAAAACAAAATGTGTGATGTCCGAGACAGTTTTAGTTTTGTTCTTTAGAATGCATACGTGTTCTAGGAGAAGTCGTACCCCCGTTTGGGTTCACGTCCCCTGAGATCACCAGTGGTTTTTGCGAGCTCTGTTTGATGGCCTGGAAGTCTGTAGCGAGCTTAGTAACCCCCTTTTCTCTTTCTGTAAACACATGAAGGCCGGTGAGCTCCATCCCGAGAGTTGGGGGTGTCACAGGGAACGCAGGGCCATGCATTCCGACTAGAAGCATGGTCAGTGTTCCTGGAGAGCCACCCCGGGGACAGGACACCGTCCCGGCACAGCCACTCCCTGGCCAAGCTGCTCCAGACACTTGCTGTGTGCGGTGGGGTCTGCAGGGCTCCCCGCTCCGCTAGGGGGACATGGCCCCACTCCTCCTTCAGACCCTCAGCCCTCAGATCCGCGGATTCCCCCTCCTGTGAGAGGGACCTGCCTGCGTTCTCTCCTGCCCCTTCTCTCCCCTTCCCTTTCTCACGGTTCCTCTATTTCCAATGCCCCGCAGGAAGGGGCTCAGGCTCCAATCCTCGGGTCCAACAGTGGGATCTGTGGAGGCCCCAGGGGCCCTGGGGGAGCGGCCACGTGCAGGGGCAGCGGGGCGCAGATGGGGTTGGGACCAGGTGCAGCAGTGGAGAGGTGTGCATGGCCAACTGGTTCTGTTCACCGTTTCCGACTGGGCCTCTTTCATGTCTGCAAGGTGCAAACACACCAACAGAAGGCCCTTGCATAAATGGGCGCTTTCACACTTTCCTAATTAGTGTGGCTTGGTTTATGTTGTAAAGCAGCTTAGTGGTCTGTTTCAAGAGCAGTAATTTGACTTCTGGGAACATACTCTGAGGGAATAATCTAAATTCCTCCAATTCACTAGCTGTCTGAACCCAAGACAGGTTAGGAGCCAGTCTCCAAAGCCAGCCTTCATTTAGATCGCAGCAGCAAGGGTGAGGTGTGCCACCCAGGAGAGTCCCTTGGTGAACTCCTGCCTCACTTTCCTCCTCTGCAAAATGGGAACAGCAACAATGGCGATGGTCTCATGGAGCAGGTGAGAGCATGCACAATCCATGGCTGGAGACTGCATACAGTAGGTGCTCAATAAATGTCGGCTACTCCTCTTGGTCATCTCTCTTTGCTTCAGTATTCAGTACAAATACTTCAGCCGTATTTGTAGAATATGAATAATAACAGGTTTTGCCTCATAAGACTATTGTGGACATTAAATAAGATGATGAGCGGAAAGCGTGGTGCATGGCATGTAGTAAATGCACGATAAATGCTATTCGCTATTACATTTGGGCAAAATACTTGATGAGCAAAGCGCTTATCGCTGTACTGTTTCTGATGGCAAAAACTAAAACTAAAACATCTAGAGAAATTTGACCATTTTGTTTGCTTGATATTTAGAAGATTAAATGATGTTTACAATGAGTTTTTTGACAGCATCGGGAAACGCTATCTTGAAATATCAAATTCTAAAAGAAAGGCAATGGGCACCTGGATGGCTCAGTCGGTTAAGCATCGGACTCTTGATTTTGGCTCAGGTCATGTTCTTGGGGTCCTGGGATGGAGCCCCATGTCCGGCTCCATGCTCAGTCTCTCCCTCCCCCTCTGACCCTTCCCCTGCTCTCTCTATTTCTCTCTCTCTCTAAAATCAGTAAATCTTAAAAAGAATTAAAAAGATGGACAAGTCTTAAGTTATCATATGAAAAAAAAAACTATCCACAGGGGCCACAGATCTAGAAAACTAGAGCTTGCCTTTGTGTGGTGGGATTGAGAATCTAATTTTTATTCTTTATATTTTTGCGTCTTTACATTTTTTACAGTGAGGAAATATCAGTTTTGGAAACTAGGAGTGGGGGTAACTCCTCAACAAAAGATCCTTATGATTTGTCAGGCCTGGGTTTTAAGGAAATATTTCCCTTCTGTATAGATCACTCAATGGCACTGCGCTAATCGGAAGAACCAGGTGATAGCAATTTTACAATAACTGCCTAATATCAATTCCAGTAGCAAATGAGAGTGTTATCCACCCTGGGGACTAGGGCACGTGCCCGTGCACACCATGATGGAAATTTAATAATTTATTAAGCTCAGAGACTGGCACACACACACTCAATAAATATTTATTAAATA